>NW_028135786.1:0-298000 GCF_964662115.1 Mustela nivalis
GACATCTAATATGGAATGACTCCAGAGCACCGTTCGAGGATGGATGCCTGGGAAGCACGCCTCGCATTCCAATTGTCTCCTAGCAACAATACAGTTGAGATCGGATGGCTCTGCGGGAGCAACCTGTGTGGCTGAGTTGAAATGGACTTTCCTGAGGATGGGACCTTAAGTGTGTTTGTGTCCATGAGGGCCTTGGAATGGGGCGGTGGTACCGGGACCCTGAAGTATTCTCCTAAGCTTTTGACATAGCTCCCATGCACAAGTTTCCTTGTGGAGAGGAGATTTGTTCTGATGGGTGCCTCAGGAAAACCCTTATGCTGGTCTTGGAATCCAGGCTCTTGAGGAGACATGCCTGTAAACCAAAGCAATGGATCCGATTATTGCCTAGGATCCTGTCTAGTTCAATCTTCTTCTCTGGGGATATCCGTCTATGGAATGAGTGGAGATAGATGCTCACCTGGTGTCAGACCACCCTTGTTTGTCCCTGGAGACCTACACTATTGGGATTGCCTCGGGGACCTTGGAGAGTTCTCCCAATTTGTAAGATTTTGGACAATGGAATGGGCAGAATTTCCATGGATTGTGTAGGCACAGTCCGAATGTTTGGCTCCAGGGGCCCCAGCCTGGAGGCTGTGTGGCCCAGGACTTTGAGGACAGAAGTCTGAAAACACAAACTCACCTTATGTTTGGGGACGTAGGTATGGCAGGCCCAATCTACAAATCATGAGAAGAACTCTTCAGGATATGAAGAAAGAGCGAGTCTGAGGCACTTGCTCAGGCTTTTGTCTCTGGGTTTTATATCAATGTTGGCCGTGGAATGTGGGGAGGCATCATGGGCCATGGAAGAATCTACCTCTCTGTGGATTGGCCCGGTCCCAATTATTTTTCGTCAATCTGTGGGATGGGAGGTCTCCTTCAGGTTTATTACCTCAGGTGTCCGAACAAAAGAAGAATTCCAAAGCAGAGCCCTGGGGAAGAGTGAAGGGACAACCCAAACTATGGTTAAAAATTGGGGCCTAGGGTCATGGCAGGCCCCATATGCTGTCTCTTCATCCAGCCACTGAGCGGCCTTACTTGAGGACTGGGCTCAGGCTGAGGGTCAAATGTGTGTTTGTGACAAATGTGGCCCGCGAGCATGGGCGGGGCCTCATGGGCCAAACTGGTTTCCACTACACTGGACCTTGGACAACATGGCAATCACAAGGTCTCTTGCCATGGGGAAGGTGTTCTGATTTCTGCATCATTTTCAATCGTGAGTAGTGATTGGACATAAGGTATAGGTTCTGAAGCCTGAAAAATCGTAGTTGGGAAGAGATGACGACCTAAGGCGATGGCGCGTCTGATATGCTCAGTGTGCGGTCAACTGCCTGGGTGTTGGTCAGGAGGTTCTGGCTCAGGTTGTGTCAGACAGTGCACTAGTGCCCAAGTTAGACTATATAATTTGGGTACAGTCGAGTGCCCTGTAGGTTTATCCTCATTTGAGGTGCCTGGGCACCTCATTAGGCAAGATATTTTTTCTAGAGGGCAGGCAGAGTGCTGCATTGTGGGTCCGGAATTGCCAAAATGGAGGATCTGGGCCAGGAGTTTGAGGACAGAAGTCTGAGAACACAAGCTAGACTTGGGCTTCAGGCCGAGGGCACGGTAGTTACCCCCTGCAGATCGGAAACAATATCTAAGCATCTGAACTCAGGGCGAGGATGAGACGTTGGCTCAGGTTGTAGTTTCTGTGCATGATTGCCCCTTCAAGAAAGTAGCGGAATCTCAAGGCCATGGAGATTTTCCCACATTGGGAGTTGTGTGATGCCCCCTTCAAGGATTCCTTCTGCGGGACAATTGAGACCTGTTGGGCAGCTCCAGGACATCCCATATGGAATGACTCCAGAGCACCGTTCGAGGATGGATGCCAGGGAAGCCCGCCTCTCTTTCCAATTGTCTCCTAGCTACGATACAGTTGTGATCGGATGGCTCTGCGGAAGCAACCGGGGTGGCTGAGTTGAAATGGACATTCCTGAGGATGGGGCCTAAAGTGTGTTTTGTCCATGAGGGCCTTGGAATGGGGCGGTGGCACCGTAACCCTGAAGTATTCTCCTACGCTTTTGACATAGCTCCCATGCACAAGTTTCCTTGTGGAGAGGAGATTTGTTCTGATGGGTGCCTCAGGAAAACCCTTATGCTGGTCTTGGAATCCAGGCTCTTGAGGAGACATGCCTGTAAACCAAAGCAATGGATCCGATTATTGCCTAGGATCCTGTCTGGTTCAATCTTCTTCTCTGGGGATATCCGTCTATGGAATGAGTGGAGATAGATGCTCACCTGGTGTCAGACCACCCTTGTTTGTCCCTGGAGACCTACACTATTGGGATTGCCTCGGGGACCTTGGAGAGTTCTCCCAATTTGTAAGATTTTGGACAATGGAATGGGCAGAATTCCCATGGATTGTGTAGGCACAGTCCGAATGTGTGGCTCCAGGGGCCCCAGCCTGGAGGGTGTGTGGCCCAGGACTTTGAGGACAGAAGTCTGAAAACACAAACTCACCTTATGTTTGGGGACGTAGGTATGGCAGGCACAATCTACAAACCATGAGAAGAACTCTTCAGGATATGAAGAAAGAGCAAGTCTGAGGCACTTGCTCAGTCTTTTGTCTCTGGGTTTTATATCAATGATGGCCATGGAATGTGGGGAGGCCTCATGGGCCATGGACGAAACTTCCTCTCTGTGGATTTGACCCGGTCCCAATTATTTTTCGTCAATCTGTGGGATGGGAGGTCTCCTTTCATGTTTATTACCTCAGGTGTCCGAACAAAAGAAGAATTCCAAAGCAGAGCCCTGGGGAAGAGTGAAGGGACAACCCAAACTATGGTTAAAAATTGGGGCCTAGGGGCATGGCAGGCCCAATGAGCTGTCTCTTCATCCAGCCACTGAGCGGCCTTACTTGAGGACTGGGCTCAGGCTGAGGGTCAAATGTGTGTTTGTGACAAATGTGGCCCGCGAGCATGGGCGGGGCCTCATGGGCCAAACTGGTTTCCACTACACTGGACCTTGGACAACATGGCAATCACAAGATCTCTTGCCATGGGGAAGGTGTTCTGATTTCTGCATCATTTTCAATCGTGAGCAGTGATTGGACATAAGGTATAGATTCTGAAGCCTGAAAAATCGCAGTTGGCAAGAGATGACGACCTAAGGCCATGGCGCGTCTGATATGCTCAGTGTGCGGTCAGCTGCCTGGGTTTTGTTCAGGAGATTCTGGCTCAGTTTGTGTCAGACAGTGCATTAGTACCCAGGATAGACTATATAATTTGGGTACAGTCGAGTGCCCTGTAGGTTTATCCTCATTTGAGGTTCCTGGGCTCCTCATTAGGCAAGATATTTTTTCTAGAGGGCTGGCAGAGTGCTGCATTGAGGGTCCGGAATTGCCAAACTTTTTGGCTTCTGGGCCAGGAGTGTGAGGACAGAAGTCAGAGAATACAAGCTAGACTTGAGTTTCAGGCCGAGGGAACGGCTGGTACCCCCTGCAGTCGCAACCATATTCTCAAGCATCTGAAGTCACGGCAAGATCAGACGTTCCCTCAGGTTGGAGTTTCTGTGCATGACTGCCCCTTCATGAACGGAGCGGAATCTCAAGGCCATGGAGGTTTTTCGACGTGGGAGTGGCTGGATGCCCCCTTCAATGATTCCTTCTGTGTGACAATTGAGACCTGTTGGGCAGCTCCAGGACATCCCATATGGAATGACCAGAGCACCCTTGGAGAATGGATGCCAAGGAAGCCCGCCTCGCAATCCAATTGTCTACTAGCCACAATACAGTTGAGATCGGATCCCTCTGCGGGAGCAACCGGGGTGGCTGAGTTGAAATGGACTTTCCTGAGGATGGGCCCTAATGTGTGTTTGTGTCCATGAGGGCCTTGAAATGGGGCGCTGGCACTGGGACACTGAAGTATTCTCCTAAGCTTTTGACATAGCTCCCATGCACAAGTTTCCTTGTGGAGAGGAGATTTGTTCTGATGAGTGCCTCAGGAAACCCATTATGCTGGTATTGGAATCCAGACGTTTGAAGAGACATGTTTGTAAACCAAAGCAATGTATTCAATTATGGCCTAGGGTCCTGTCTTCTTCATTCTTCTTCTCTGGGGATATTCATCTATGGAATGAGTGGAGGTAGATGCTCACCTGGTGTCTTACCTCCCTTGTTTGTCCACGGAGACCTACACTATTGGGATGGACTCGGGGACTTTGGAGAGTTCTCCTAATTTGTACGATTTTGGACAATGGAATTTGCAGAATTCCCATGGATTGGGTAGGCACAGTCCTAATGTGAGGCTTCGGGGGCCCCAGCCTGAGGGTATGTGGCCCAGGACTTTGAGGACAGAAGTCTGAAAGCACAAACTCAGCTTAGGTTTGGGGATGTAGGTATATCAGGCCCAATCTACAAATCATGAGAAGAAATCTTCAGGATATGAAGAAAGAGCGATTCTGAGGAACTTGCTCAGGCTTTTGCATTTGGATTTTATATCAACGATGGCCGTGGAATGTGGGGAGAACTCATGGGCCATGGACGAATCTTCCTCTCTGTGGATTTGGCTCTATCCCAATTGTTTTTCGTCAATCTGTGGGATGGGAGGTCTCCTTTCAGGTTTTTTACCTCAGGTGTCTGAACAAAAGAGGAATTCCAAAGCAGAGCCCTGGGGAAGAGTGAAGGGAAAATCCAAACTATGGTTAAAAATTGGGGCCTAGGGGCAATGCAGGCACAATAAGCTGTCTCTTCATCCAGCCACTGAGAGGCCTTACTTGAGGGCTGGGCTCAGGGTGAGGGTCACAGTGTGTGTTTGTGACCACCGTGGCACGCGAGCATGGGCGGGGCCTCATGGGCCACACGGGTTTCAACTACACTGGACCTTGGACAACATGCCAATCACAAGGTCTCTTGCCATGGGGAAGGTGTTTTGATTTCTGCATCATTTTCATCCCTGGGCAGTGGTTGGAGATAAGGTCTCGGTTCTGAAGCCTGAAAAATCGCAGTGGGGAGAGATTACGATCTAAGGCCATGGCGGGTTTTATGTGATCAGGGTGCGGTCAGCTTTCTGGGTGTTGGTCAGGAGGTCCGGGCTCAGGTTGTGTTCGACAGTGCATTAGTGCCCAGGTTAGACTATATAATTTGGGTAACGTCGAGTGCTGTGTAGGTTTATCCTCATTTAAGGTGCCTGGGCAGCTCATGAGGCAATAATTTTTTTTCTAGAAGGCAGGCAGAGTGCTGCATTGTTGGTCCGGAATAGCAAACTTGAGGGCTAAGGGGCCATGGATGAATCTTCCTCTCTGAGGATTTGGCCCGATTCCCAATTGCTTTTCGTCAATCTGTGGGATGGGAGGACTCATTTCAGTTTTGTTACCTCAGGTGTCCCACCAAAGAAGGAATTCCAAAGCAAAGCCGTGGGGAAGACTGAAGGGACAACCCGAACTATGGTTAAAAATTGGGGCCTAGGGACATGGCAAGCCAAATATGCTATCTCTTCATCCAGCCACTGAGTGGCCTTACTTGAGGACTGGGCTCAGCCTGAGGGTCACAATGTGCGTTTGTGACCAATGTGGCCGGCGAGCATGGGCGGGGCCTCATGGGCCACACTGGTTTCAACTACACTGAACGTTGGACAACATGCCAACCACAAGGTTTTTTGCCATGGGGAAGGAGTTCTGATTTCTGCATCACCTTCAACCCTGGGCAGTGATTGGAGATAAGGTCTAGGTTCTGAAACCTGAAAACCGAGGTTGGGAAAACATGACGACCTAAGGCCACGGCGGCTCGATGTGCTCAGTGTGCGGCCAGCTGTCTGGGATGGGCCAGGGGGTCCAGGCTCAGGCTGTGTCAGAAAGCGCATTAGTGCCCTGGTCAGCCTATGTATTTGGGGTACAGCCGATGTCGGTGCAGGTTGATCCTCATTTGGGGTTACTGGGTAGCCCCAGAGGACAATGTTTTTCTTATGGAGGGCGGGCAGGGTGCTGCATTGTAGATATGGATTGCCAAACTGGAGGGCTTGTGGGCCAGTAGTCTCACGACCAAAGTCTGAGAACACAAGCTAGGCTTAGGTTTCTGGGTGAGGCCATGGCAGTCACAATCTACAGACCTGAATCGAGATCTCGTGCATCTGAAGTCAGGGCGAGGATCAGACGATCGCTCAGGTTGGAGTTTATGTCCCTGATGGCCTCTTCATGAATGGGGGGGCATCACGAGGCCATGGGGGTTTTCCCACGGTGGGAGTTGTGAGAAGCTCCAAACTGCAGAGAGTCTTCTGCAGGACAATTGAGACCTGTTGCTTGGGTCCAGGCCAATGATTCTGAGCAGGGTTCTAAGGATGGATGGCTGGGTAGCCCACCTCGCATTCCAATTGTCTCCTAGCAACAAGACAGGTTAGATCTCCTGGATCTGTGGGGAGCAACCGAGGACGCTGAGTTGAAATGGACACCCCAGGGGATGGGTCCTAATGTGCTTTTGTGTCTATGGAGACCTTGGAATGAAGCGGTGGCACTGGGGCCCTAAAGGGTTCTCCTAAACAGAGGCTTTGACACAGCTCCAACGTGCAATTTTCCCATGTGTAGATGAGATGTTTTCTGATGGGTGCGTCAAGAAACAGCTATATGCTGTTTTGATATCCAGGCCTCTGAGGAGAGATGCCTGGAAACCAAAGCAATGGATCTGATTAGTGCCTAGGGGCCTGTTCTTTCCTTTTTACCTCTGGAGACATCTGTCTATGGGTGTGAGTGCAGGTAGGTGCTCAGTTGGGCTCAGATTGCCCCTGTTTTTCCTGGGAAGCCACCACTATTGAGATGGATTAGGGACTTTGGAGCTTTATCCTATTAGAAGGGTTGTGGCCATTGGAATGGGCACACACAATTCCCTTGGAGAGGGCAAGTACAGTCCTGAGGTTTGGCTCCAGGAGCCTGAGCCTGTAGGTTGTGTAGGCCAGGGCTGTTTGGACAGTTGTCTGAAAACACAAACTCGGCTTATGTTTCGGGTCATAGGTATGGCAGGACTGACCTACAGACCATGAGGAGAACTCTTCTGGATTAGAAAAAAGGGCGAGTGTGAGGCTCTTGCTCAAGTATTTGTCTCTGGATATCGTGTCACTCATGGTCGTGGAATTTCTGGGTGACTTCATGGGAAATGGACGAGTCTTACTCTCTGGTTGTTTGGCCTCGTCCAAAGAGTTTGGGGTCAATCTGTGGGCTGGAAGAATTTTGTTTTTTTTTTTGTTGTTGTTGTTGTTGTTGTTTTCTTTTTTAACCTCAGGTGTCCCACCAAATGAGGGATTCCAGAGTAGAGCCCTGGGGAGGGGCGACTGGACAACCAGAAATCTGGTTAAAAATTGGGGACTAGGGACATGTCAAGCCCGTTAGGACATCTAATGGTCCAGCCACTGAGAGGACTTACTAGAGGACAGGACTCACGCTGAGGTCACAATCCGTGTTTATGCTCTCGTCGCACTCAAAAATGGGCGGGGCCTCGGGGTGAATGCTGGTTTCTCCTACACTGAACGTTGGACAAGGTGCCAACCACAAGGGTTCTTGCCATGGGTAAGGAGGAGTTCTGATTTCTGCATCACACTCACCCCTGGGCAGTGATTGGAAATAAGGTCTCGGTTCTGAAGCCTGAAAACGGAGGTAGGGAAGAGATGATGACCTAAGGCCATGGCGGGTTTCATGTGCTCAGTGTGCGGTCAGCTTTCTGGGTGTTGGTCAGGAGGTCCGGGCTCAGGTTGTGTTCGACAGTGCATTAGTGCCCAGGTTAGAGTATATAATTTGGGTAACGTCGAGTGCTGTGTAGGTTTATCCTCATTTAAGGTGCCTGGGCAGCTCATGAGGCAATAATTTTTTTTTCTAGAGGGCAGGCAGAGTGCTGCATTGTGGGTCCGGAATTGCCAACCTTGAGGGCTTCGGGGCCAGGAGTGTGAGGATGGAAGTCTGAGAAGACAAGCTAGACTAGGGTTTCAGGTTGAGGGCACGGCAGGTACCCCCTGCAGATCTGAACCAATATCTCATGCATCTGAAGTCAGGGCGAGGATCAGACGTTGGCTCAGGTTGTAGTTTCTGTGCATGACGGCCGCTTCATGAAGGGAGCGGAATCTCGGGGCCATTGAGGTTTTCCCACGTTGGGAGTTGTGGGATGCCCCCTTCAAGGATTCCTTCTGCGGGACAATTGAGACCTGTTGGACAGCTCCAGGACATCCCATATGGATGACTCCAGAGCACCGTTCGCAGATGGATGCCTGGGAAGCCCGACTCGCATTCCAATTGTCTCCTAGCAACAAGACAGTTCAGATCTGATGGCTCTGCTGGAGCAACCGGGGTGGCTGACTTGAAATGGACTTTCCTGAGGATGGGTCCTAATGTGTTTTTGTGTCCATGAGGGCCTTGGAATGGGGCAGTGGCACCGGGACCCTGAAGTACTCTCCTAAGCTTTGGACATGGCTCCCATGCACAGGTTTCCTTGTGGAGACGAGATGAGTTCTGATGGGTGCCTCAGGAAAACCCCTATGCTCGTATTGGAATCAGGCTTTTGAGGACACATGCCTGTAACCCAAAGCAATGGATCCTATTATGGCCTAGGGTCCTGTCTGGTTCAATCTTCTTCTCTGGGGACATCCATCTATGGTATGAGTGGAGGTCGATTATCAGCTGGTGTCAGACAGCCCTTGTTTGTTCCGAGCGACGTACACTATTGGGATGGCCTCAGGGACTTTGGAGGTTTCTCCTAATTTGTATGATTTTGGACCATGGAATGGGCAGAATTCCCATGGATTGGTAGGCACAGTCCTAATATATGTCTCCAGGGGCCCAGCCTGGAGGGTGTGTGGCCCAAGACTTTGAGGACAGAAGTCTGAAAACACAAACTCAGCTTAGGTTTGGGGACGTAGTTATGGCAGGCCCGATCTACAAACCATGAGAAGAACTCTTCAGGATATGAAGAAAGTGCGAGTCTGAGGCGCTTGCTCAGGCTTTTGTCTCTGGATTTTGTATCAGCGATGGCCGTGGAATGTCGTGGAGGCCTCATGGGCCATGGACCAATCTTCCTCTCTGAGGATTTGGCCCGATTCCCAATTGCTTTTCGTCAATCTGTGGGATGGGAGGACTCATTTCAGTTTTGTTACCTCAGGTGTCCCACCAAAGAAGGAATTCCAAAGCAAAGCCGTGGGGAAGACTGAAGGGACAACCCGAACTATGGTTAAAAATTGGGGCCTAGGGACATGGCAAGCCAAATATGCTATCTCTTCATCCAGCCACTGAGTGGCCTTACTTGAGGACTGGGCTCAGCCTGAGGGTCACAATGTGCGTTTGTGACCAATGTGGCCGGCGAGCATGGGCGGGGCCTCATGGGCCACACTGGTTTCAACTACACTGAACGTTGGACAACATGCCAACCACAAGGTTTTTTGCCATGGGGAAGGAGTTCTGATTTCTGCATCACCTTCAACCCTGGGCAGTGATTGGAGATAAGGTCTAGGTTCTGAAACCTGAAAACCGAGGTTGGGAAAACATGACGACCTAAGGCCACGGCGGCTCGATGTGCTCAGTGTGCGGCCAGCTGTCTGGGATGGGCCAGGGGGTCCAGGCTCAGGCTGTGTCAGAAAGCGCATTAGTGCCCTGGTCAGCCTATGTATTTGGGGTACAGCCGATGTCGGTGCAGGTTGATCCTCATTTGGGGTTACTGGGTAGCCCCAGAGGACAATGTTTTTCTTATGGAGGGCGGGCAGGGTGCTGCATTGTAGATATGGATTGCCAAACTGGAGGGCTTGTGGGCCAGTAGTCTCACGACCAAAGTCTGAGAACACAAGCTAGGCTTAGGTTTCTGGGTGAGGCCATGGCAGTCACAATCTACAGACCTGAATCGAGATCTCGTGCATCTGAAGTCAGGGCGAGGATCAGACGATCGCTCAGGTTGGAGTTTATGTCCCTGATGGCCCCTTCATGAATGGGGGGGCATCACGAGGCCATGGGGGTTTTCCCACGGTGGGAGTTGTGAGAAGCTCCAAACTGCAGAGAGTCTTCTGCAGGACAATTGAGACCTGTTGCTTGGGTCCAGGCCAATGATTCTGAGCAGGGTTCTAAGGATGGATGGCTGGGTAGCCCACCTCGCATTCCAATTGTCTCCTAGCAACAAGACAGGTTAGATCTCCTGGATCTGTGGGGAGCAACCGAGGACGCTGAGTTGAAATGGACACCCCAGGGGATGGGTCCTAATGTGCTTTTGTGTCTATGGAGACCTTGGAATGAAGCGGTGGCACTGGGGCCCTAAAGGGTTCTCCTAAACAGAGGCTTTGACACAGCTCCAACGTGCAATTTTCCCATGTGTAGATGAGATGTTTTCTGATGGGTGCGTCAAGAAACAGCTATATGCTGTTTTGATATCCAGGCCTCTGAGGAGAGATGCCTGGAAACCAAAGCAATGGATCTGATTAGTGCCTAGGGGCCTGTTCTTTCCTTTTTACCTCTGGAGACATCTGTCTATGGGTGTGAGTGCAGGTAGGTGCTCAGTTGGGCTCAGATTGCCCCTGTTTTTCCTGGGAAGCCACCACTATTGAGATGGATTAGGGACTTTGGAGGTTTATCCTATTAGAAGGGTTGTGGCCATTGGAATGGGCACACACAATTCCCTTGGAGAGGGCAAGTACAGTCCTGAGGTTTGGCTCCAGGAGCCTGAGCCTGTAGGTTGTGTAGGCCAGGGCTGTTTGGACAGTTGTCTGAAAACACAAACTCGGCTTATGTTTCGGGTCATAGGTATGGCAGGACTGACCTACAGACCATGAGGAGAACTCTTCTGGATTAGAAAAAAGGGCGAGTGTGAGGCTCTTGCTCAAGTATTTGTCTCTGGATATCGTGTCACTCATGGTCGTGGAATTTCTGGGTGACTTCATGGGAAATGGACGAGTCTTACTCTCTGGTTGTTTGGCCCCGTCCAAAGAGTTTGGGGTCAATCTGTGGGCTGGAAGAATTTCGTTTTTTTTTTTGTTGTTGTTGTTGTTGTTGTTTTCTTTTTTAACCTCAGGTGTCCCACCAAATGAGGGATTCCAGAGTAGAGCCCTGGGGAGGGGCGACTGGACAACCAGAAATCTGGTTAAAAATTGGGGACTAGGGACATGTCAAGCCCGTTAGGACATCTAATGGTCCAGCCACTGAGAGGACTTACTAGAGGACAGGACTCACGCTGAGGTCACAATCCGTGTTTATGCTCTCGTCGCACTCAAAAATGGGCGGGGCCTCGGGGTGAATGCTGGTTTCACCTACACTGAACGTTGGACAAGGTGCCAACCACAAGGGTTCTTGCCATGGGTAAGGAGGAGTTCTGATTTCTGCATCACACTCACCCCTGGGCAGTGATTGGAAATAAGGTCTCGGTTCTGAAGCCTGAAAACGGAGGTAGGGAAGAGATGATGACCTAAGGCCATGGCGGGTTTCATGTGCTCAGTGTGCGGTCAGCTTTCTGGGTGTTGGTCAGGAGGTCCGGGCTCAGGTTGTGTTCGACAGTGCATTAGTGCCCAGGTTAGAGTATATAATTTGGGTAACGTCGAGTGCTGTGTAGGTTTATCCTCATTTAAGGTGCCTGGGCAGCTCATGAGGCAATAATTTTTTTTTCTAGAGGGCAGGCAGAGTGCTGCATTGTGGGTCCGGAATTGCCAACCTTGAGGGCTTCGGGGCCAGGAGTGTGAGGATGGAAGTCTGAGAAGACAAGCTAGACTAGGGTTTCAGGTTGAGGGCACGGCAGGTACCCCCTGCAGATCTAAACCAATATCTCATGCATCTGAAGTCAGGGCGAGGATCAGACGTTGGCTCAGGTTGTAGTTTCTGTGCATGACGGCCGCTTCATGAAGGGAGCGGAATCTCGGGGCCATTGAGGTTTTCCCACGTTGGGAGTTGTGGGATGACCCCTTCAAGGATTCCTTCTGCGGGACAATTGAGACCTGTTGGACAGCTCCAGGACATCCCATATGGATGACTCCAGAGCACCGTTCGCAGATGGATGCCTGGGAAGCCCGACTCGCATTCCAATTGTCTCCTAGCAACAAGACAGTTCAGATCTGATGGCTCTGCTGGAGCAACCGGGGTGGCTGACTTGAAATGGACTTTCCTGAGGATGGGTCCTAATGTGTTTTTGTGTCCATGAGGGCCTTGGAATGGGGCAGTGGCACCGGGACCCTGAAGTACTCTCCTAAGCTTTGGACATGGCTCCCATGCACAGGTTTCCTTGTGGAGACGAGATGAGTTCTGATGGGTGCCTCAGGAAAACCCCTATGCTCGTATTGGAATCAGGCTTTTGAGGACACATGCCTGTAACCCAAAGCAATGGATCCTATTATGGCCTAGGGTCCTGTCTGGTTCAATCTTCTTCTCTGGGGACATCCATCTATGGTATGAGTGGAGGTCGATTATCAGCTGGTGTCAGACAGCCCTTGTTTGTTCCGAGCGACGTACACTATTGGGATGGCCTCAGGGACTTTGGAGGTTTCTCCTAATTTGTATGATTTTGGACCATGGAATGGGCAGAATTCCCATGGATTGGTAGGCACAGTCCTAATATATGTCTCCAGGGGCCCAGCCTGGAGGGTGTGTGGCCCAAGACTTTGAGGACAGAAGTCTGAAAACACAAACTCAGCTTAGGTTTGGGGACGTAGTTATGGCAGGCCCGATCTACAAACCATGAGAAGAACTCTTCAGGATATGAAGAAAGTGCGAGTCTGAGGCGCTTGCTCAGGCTTTTGTCTCTGGATTTTGTATCAGCGATGGCCGTGGAATGTCGTGGAGGCCTCATGGGCCATGGACCAATCTTCCTCTCTGAGGATTTGGCCCGATTCCCAATTGCTTTTCGTCAATCTGTGGGATGGGAGGACTCATTTCAGTTTTGTTACCTCAGGTGTCCCACCAAAGAAGGAATTCCAAAGCAAAGCCGTGGGGAAGACTGAAGGGAAAACCCGAACTATGGTTAAAAATTGGGGCCTAGGGACATGGCAAGCCAAATATGCTATCTCTTCATCCAGCCACTGAGTGGCCTTACTTGAGGACTGGGCTCAGCCTGAGGGTCACAATGTGCGTTTGTGACCAATGTGGCCGGCGAGCATGGGCGGGGCCTCATGGGCCACACTGGTTTCAACTACACTGAACGTTGGACAACATGCCAACCACAAGGTTTTTTGCCATGGGGAAGGAGTTCTGATTTCTGCATCACCTTCAACCCTGGGCAGTGATTGGAGATAAGGTCTAGGTTCTGAAACCTGAAAACCGAGGTTGGGAAAACATGACGACCTAAGGCCACGGCGGCTCGATGTGCTCAGTGTGCGGCCAGCTGTCTGGGATGGGCCAGGGGGTCCAGGCTCAGGCTGTGTCAGAAAGCGCATTAGTGCCCTGGTCAGCCTATGTATTTGGGGTACAGCCGATGTCGGTGCAGGTTGATCCTCATTTGGGGTTACTGGGTAGCCCCAGAGGACAATGTTTTTCTTATGGAGGGCGGGCAGGGTGCTGCATTGTAGATATGGATTGCCAAACTGGAGGGCTTGTGGGCCAGTAGTCTCACGACCAAAGTCTGAGAACACAAGCTAGGCTTAGGTTTCTGGGTGAGGCCATGGCAGTCACAATCTACAGACCTGAATCGAGATCTCGTGCATCTGAAGTCAGGGCGAGGATCAGACGATCGCTCAGGTTGGAGTTTATGTCCCTGATGGCCCCTTCATGAATGGGGGGGCATCACGAGGCCATGGGGGTTTTCCCACGGTGGGAGTTGTGAGAAGCTCCAAACTGCAGAGAGTCTTCTGCAGGACAATTGAGACCTGTTGCTTGGGTCCAGGCCAATGATTCTGAGCAGGGTTCTAAGGATGGATGGCTGGGTAGCCCACCTCGCATTCCAATTGTCTCCTAGCAACAAGACAGGTTAGATCTCCTGGATCTGTGGGGAGCAACCGAGGACGCTGAGTTGAAATGGACACCCCAGGGGATGGGTCCTAATGTGCTTTTGTGTCTATGGAGACCTTGGAATGAAGCGGTGGCACTGGGGCCCTAAAGGGTTCTCCTAAACAGAGGCTTTGACACAGCTCCAACGTGCAATTTTCCCATGTGTAGATGAGATGTTTTCTGATGGGTGCGTCAAGAAACAGCTATATGCTGTTTTGATATCCAGGCCTCTGAGGAGAGATGCCTGGAAACCAAAGCAATGGATCTGATTAGTGCCTAGGGGCCTGTTCTTTCCTTTTTACCTCTGGAGACATCTGTCTATGGGTGTGAGTGCAGGTAGGTGCTCAGTTGGGCTCAGATTGCCCCTGTTTTTCCTGGGAAGCCACCACTATTGAGATGGATTAGGGACTTTGGAGGTTTATCCTATTAGAAGGGTTGTGGCCATTGGAATGGGCACACACAATTCCCTTGGAGAGGGCAAGTACAGTCCTGAGGTTTGGCTCCAGGAGCCTGAGCCTGTAGGTTGTGTAGGCCAGGGCTGTTTGGACAGTTGTCTGAAAACACAAACTCGGCTTATGTTTCGGGTCATAGGTATGGCAGGACTGACCTACAGACCATGAGGAGAACTCTTCTGGATTAGAAAAAAGGGCGAGTGTGAGGCTCTTGCTCAAGTATTTGTCTCTGGATATCGTGTCACTCATGGTCGTGGAATTTCTGGGTGACTTCATGGGAAATGGACGAGTCTTACTCTCTGGTTGTTTGGCCCCGTCCAAAGAGTTTGGGGTCAATCTGTGGGCTGGAAGAATTTCGTTTTTTTTTGTTGTTGTTGTTGTTGTTGTTGTTTTCTTTTTTAACCTCAGGTGTCCCACCAAATGAGGGATTCCAGAGTAGAGCCCTGGGGAGGGGCGACTGGACAACCAGAAATCTGGTTAAAAATTGGGGACTAGGGACATGTCAAGCCCGTTAGGACATCTAATGGTCCAGCCACTGAGAGGACTTACTAGAGGACAGGACTCACGCTGAGGTCACAATCCGTGTTTATGCTCTCGTCGCACTCAAAAATGGGCGGGGCCTCGGGGTGAATGCTGGTTTCTCCTACACTGAACGTTGGACAAGGTGCCAACCACAAGGGTTCTTGCCATGGGTAAGGAGGAGTTCTGATTTCTGCATCACACTCACCCCTGGGCAGTGATTGGAAATAAGGTCTCGGTTCTGAAGCCTGAAAACGGAGGTAGGGAAGAGATGATGACCTAAGGCCATGGCGGGTTTCATGTGCTCAGTGTGCGGTCAGCTTTCTGGGTGTTGGTCAGGAGGTCCGGGCTCAGGTTGTGTTCGACAGTGCATTAGTGCCCAGGTTAGAGTATATAATTTGGGTAACGTCGAGTGCTGTGTAGGTTTATCCTCATTTAAGGTGCCTGGGCAGCTCATGAGGCAATAATTTTTTTTTCTAGAGGGCAGGCAGAGTGCTGCATTGTGGGTCCGGAATTGCCAACCTTGAGGGCTTCGGGGCCAGGAGTGTGAGGATGGAAGTCTGAGAAGACAAGCTAGACTAGGGTTTCAGGTTGAGGGCACGGCAGGTACCCCCTGCAGATCTGAACCAATATCTCATGCATCTGAAGTCAGGGCGAGGATCAGACGTTGGCTCAGGTTGTAGTTTCTGTGCATGATGGCCGCTTCATGAAGGGAGTGGAATCTCGGGGCCATTGAGGTTTTCCCACGTTGGGAGGTGTGGGATGACCCTTCAAGGATTCCTTCTGCGGGACAATTGAGACCTGTTGGACAGCTCCAGGACATCCCATATGGAATGACTCCAGAGCACCGTTCGCGGATGGATACCTGGGAAGCCCGCCTCGCATTCCAATTATCTCCTAGCAACAAGACAGTTTAGATCTGATGGCTCTGCCAGAGCCACCGTGGTGGCTGAGTTGAAATGGACATTCCTGAGGATGGGTCCTAATGTGTTTTTGTGTCCATGAGGGCCTTGATATGGGGCAGTGCACCGGGACCCTGAAGTACTCTCCTAAGCTTTGGACATGGCTCCCATGCACAGATTTCCTTGTGGAGACGAGATGAGTTCTGATGGGTGCCTCAGGAAAACCCCTATGCTCGTAATGGAATCAGGCTTTTGAGGATACATGCCTGTAACCCAAAGCAATGGATCCTATTATGGCCTAGGGTCCTGTCTGGTTCAATCTTCTTCTCTGGGGACATCCATCTATGGTATGAGTGGAGGTCGATTATCAGCTGGTTCAGACAGCCCTTGTTTGTTCCGCGCGACCTACACTATTGGGATGGCCTCAGGGACTTTGGAGGTTTCTCCTAATTTGTATGATTTTGGACCATGGAATGGGCAGAATTCCCATGGATTGGTAGGCAAAGTCCTAATGTGTGTCTCCAGGGGCCCAGCCTGGAGGGTGTGTGGCCCAAGACTTTGAGGACAGAAGTCTGAAAACACAAACTCAGCTTAGGTTTGGGGACGTAGGTATGGCATGGCCGATCTACAAACCATGAGAAGAACTCTTCAGGATATGAAGAAAGTGCGAGTCTGAGGCGCTTGCTCAGGCTTTTGTCTCTGGATTTTGTATCAGCGATGGCCGTGGAATGTCGGGGAGGCCTCATGGGCCATGGACGAATCTTCCTCTCTGAGGATTTGGCCCGATTCCCAATTGCTTTTCGTCAATCTGTGGGATGGGAGGACTCATTTCAGTTTTGTTACCTCAGGTGTCCCACCAAAAGAGGAATTCCAAAGCAAAGCCGTGGGGAAGACTGAAGGGACAACCCGAACTATGGTTAAAAATTGGGGCCTTGGGGCATGGCAAGCCCAATATGCTATCTCTTCATCCAGCCACTGAGTGGCCTTATTTGAGGACTGGGCTCAGCCTGAGGGTCACAATGTGCGTTTGTGACCAATGTGGCCGGCGAGCATGGGCGGGGCCTCATGGGCCACACTGGTTTCAACTACACTGAACGTTGGACAACATGCCAACCACAAGGTTTCTTGCCATGGGGAAGGAGTTCTGATTTCTGCATCACCTTCAACCCTGGGCAGTGATTGGAGATAATGTCTAGGTTCTGAAACCTGAAAACCGAGGTTGGGAAAAGATGACGACCTAAGGCCACGGCGGCTCGATGTGCTCAGTGTGCGGCCAGCTGTCTGGGATGGGCCAGGGGGTCCAGGCTCAGGCTGTGTCAGAAAGGACATTAGTGCCCTGGTCAGCCTAAGTATTTGGGGTACAGCCAAGTTCGGTGCAGGTTGAACCTCATTTGGGGTTACTGGGTAGCCCCAGAGGACAATGTTTTTATTCTGGTGGGCGGGCATGGTGCTGCATTGTAGATCTGGATTGCCAAACTGGAGGGCTTGTGGGCCAGTAGTCTCACGACCAAAGTCTGAGAACACAAGCTAGGCTTAGGTTTCTGGGTGAGGCCATGGCAGTCACAATCTACAGACCTGAATCGAGATCTCGTGCATTTGAAGTCAGGGCGAGGATCTGACGATCGCTCAGGTTGGAGTTTCTGTCCCTGATGGCCCCTTCATGAATGGGGGGGCATCACGAGGCCATGGGGGTTTTCCCACGATGGGAGTTGTGAGAAGCTCCAAACTGCAGAGAGTCTTCTGCAGGACAATTGAGACCTGTTGTTTGGGTCCAGGCCAATGATTCTGAGCAGGGTTCTAAGGATGGATGGCTGGGTAGCCCACCTCGCATTCCAATTGTCTCCTAGCAACAAGACAGGTTAGATCTTTTGGATCTGTGGGGAGCAACCGAGGACGCTGAGTTGAAATGGACACCCCTGGGGATGGGTCCTAATGTGCTTTTGTGTCTATGGAGACCTTTGTATGAAGCGGTGGCACTGGGGCTCTAAAGGGTTCTCCTAAACAGAGGCTTTGACACAGCTCCAACGTGCAAGTTTCCCATGTGTAGATGAGATGTTTTCTGATGGGTGAGTCAAGAAACAGCTATATGCTGTTTTGATATCCAGGCCTCTGAGGAGAGATGCCTGGAAACCAAAGCAATGGATCTGATTAGTGCCTAGGGGCCTGTTCTTTCCTTTTTATCCCCGGAGACATCTGTCTATGGGTCTGAGTGCAGGTAGGTGCTCAGTTGGGCTCAGATTGCCCCTGTTTTTCCTGGGAAGCCACCACTATTGAGATGGATCAGGGATTTGGAGGTTTATCCTATTAGAAGGGTTGTGGCCATTGGAATGGGCACACACAATTCCCTTGGAGAGGGCAAGTACAGTCCTCAGGTTTGGCTCCAGGGGCCTGAGCCTGTAGGTTGTGTAAGCCAGGGCTGTTTGAACAGTTGTCTGAAAACACAAACTCGGCTTATGTTTCGGGTCATAGGTATGGCAGGACTGACCTACAGACCATGAGGAGAACTCTTCGGATTTGAAAAAAGGGCGAGTGTGAGGCTCCTGCTCAAGTTTTTGTCTCTGGATATCGTGTCACTCAGGGTCGTGGAATTTCTGGGTGACTTCATGGGAAATGGACGAGTCTTACTCTCTGGTGGTATGGCCCTGTCAAAAAGAGTTTGGGGTCAATCTGTGGGCTGGAAGAAGTCCGTTCTGTTGTTGTTGTTGTTGTTGTTGTTTCTTTCTTTTTTAACCTCAGGTGTCCCACCAAATGAGGGATTCCAGAGTAGAGCCCAGGGAAGGGGCGCCTGGACAATCAGAAATCTGGTTAAAAATTGGGGCCTAGGGACATGTCAAGCCCATTATGACATCTAATGGTCCAGCCACTGAGAGGACTTACTAGAGGACAGGTCTCATGCTGAGGGTCACAATGCGTATGTATGCCCTCATCGCACGCAAGAATGGGCGGGGCCTCAGGGTGAAAGCTGGTTTCTCCTACACTGAACGTTGGACAACGTGCCAACCACAAGGGTTCTTGCCATGGGTAAGGAGGAGTTCTGATTTCTGCATCACACTCACCCCTGGGCAGTGATTGGAAATAAGGTCTCGGTTCTGAAGCCTGAAAACGGAGGTAGGGAAGAGATGATGACCTAAGGCCATGGCGGGTTTCATGTGCTCAGTGTGCGGTCAGCTTTCTGGGTGTTGGTCAGGAGGTCCGGGCTCAGGTTGTGTTCGACAGTGCATTAGTGCCCAGGTTAGAGTATATAATTTGGGTAACGTCGAGTGCTGTGTAGGTTTATCCTCATTTAAGGTGCCTGGGCAGCTCATGAGGCAATAATTTTTTTTTCTAGAGGGCAGGCAGAGTGCTGCATTGTGGGTCCGGAATTGCCAACCTTGAGGGCTTCGGGGCCAGGAGTGTGAGGACGGAAGTCTGAGAAGACAAGCTAGACTAGGGTTTCAGGTTGAGGGTACGGCAGGTACCCCCTGCAGATCTGAACCAATATCTCATGCATCTGAAGTCAGGGCGAGGATCAGACGTTGGCTCAGGTTGTAGTTTCTGTGCATGATGGCCGCTTCATGAAGGGAGTGGAATCTCGGGGCCATTGAGTTTTTCCCACGTTTGGAGGTGTGGGATGACCCTTCAAGGATTCCTTCTGCGGGACAATTGAGACCTGTTGGACAGCTCCAGGACATCCCATATGGAATGACTCCAGAGCACCGTCGCGGATGGATACCTGGGAAGCCCGCCTCGCATTCCAATTGTCTCCTAGCAACAAGACAGTTTAGATCTGATGGCTCTGCCAGAGCCACCGTGGTGGCTGAGTTGAAATGGACATTCCTGAGGATGGGTCCTAATGTGTTTTTGTGTCCATGAGTGCCTTGGAATGGGGCAGTGGCACCGGGACCCTGAAGTACTCTCCTAAGCTTTGGACATGGCTCCCATGCACAGATTTCCTTGTGGAGACGAGATGAGTTCTGATGGGTGCCTCAGGAAAACCCCTATGCTCGTATTGGAATCAGGCTTTTGAGGACACATGCCTGTAACCCAAAGCAATGGATCCTATTATGGCCTAGGGTCCTGTCTGGTTCAATCTTCTTCTCTGGGGACATCCATCTATGGTATGAGTGGAGGTCGATTATCAGCTGGTGTCAGACAGCCCTTGTTTGTTCCGGGCGACCTACACTATTGGGATGGCCTCAGGGACTTTGGAGGTTTCTCCTAATTTGTATGATTTTGGACCATGGAATGTGCAGAATTCCCATGGATTGGTAGGCACAGTCCTAATGTGTGTCTCCAGGGGCCCAGCCTGGAGGGTGTGTGGCCCAAGACTTTGAGGACAGAAGTCTGAAAACACAAACTCAGCTTAGGTTTGGGGACGTAGGTATGGCATGGCCGATCTACAAACCATGAGAAGAACTCTTCAGGATATGAAGAAAGTGCGAGTCTGAGGCGCTTGCTCAGGCTTTTGTCTCTGGATTTTGTATCAGCGATGGCCGTGGAATGTCGTGGATGCCTCATGGGCCATGGACGAATCTTCATCTCTGAGGATTTGGCCCGATTCCCAATTGCTTTTCGTCAATCTGTGGGATGGGAGGACTCATTTCAGTTTTGTTACCTCAGGTGTCCCACCAAAAGAGGAATTCCAAAGCAAAGCCGTGGGGAAGACTGAAGGGACAACCCGAACTATGGTAAAAAATTGGGGCCTTGGGGCATGGCAAGCCCAATATGCTATCTCTTCATCCAGCCACTGAGTGGCCTTACTTGAGGACTGGGCTCAGCCTGAGGGTCACAATGTGCGTTTGTGACCAATGTGGCCGGCGAGCATGGGCGGGGCCTCATGGGCCACACTGGTTTCAACTACACTGAACGTTGGACAACATGCCAACCACAAGGTTTCTTGCCATGGGGAAGGAGTTCTGATTTCTGCATCACCTTCAACCCTGGGCAGTGATTGGAGATAATGTCTAGGTTCTGAAACCTGAAAACCGAGGTTGGGAAAAGATGACGACCTAAGGCCACGGCGGCTCGATGTGCTCAGTGTGCGGCCAGCTGTCTGGGATGGGCCAGGGGGTCCAGGCTCAGGCTGTGTCAGAAAGGGCATTAGTGCCCTGGTCAGCCTAAGTATTTGGGGTACAGCCAAGTTCGGTGCAGGTTGATCCTCATTTGGGGTTACTGGGTAGCCCCAGAGGACAATGTTTTTATTCTGGAGGGCGGGCATGGTGCTGCATTGTAGATCTGGATTGCCAAACTGGAGGGCTTGTGGGCCAGTAGTCTCACGACCAAAGTCTGAGAACACAAGCTAGGCTTAGGTTTCTGGGTGAGGCCATGGCAGTCACAATCTACAGACCTGAATCGAGATCTCGTGCATCTGAAGTCAGGGCGAGGATCTGACGATCGCTCAGGTTGGAGTTTCTGTCCCTGATGGCCCCTTCATGAATGGGGGGGCATCACGAGGCCATGGGGGTTTTCCCACGATGGGAGTTGTGAGAAGCTCCAAACTGCAGAGAGTCTTCTGCAGGACAATTGAGACCTGTTGTTTGGGTCCAGGCCAATGATTCTGAGCAGGGTTCTAAGGATGGATGGCTGGGTAGCCCACCTCGCATTCCAATTGTCTCCTAGCAACAAGACAGGTTAGATCTCCTGGATCTGTGGGGAGCAACCGAGGACGCTGAGTTGAAATGGACACCCCTGGGGATGGGTCCTAATGAGCTTTTGTGTCTATGGAGACCTTGGAATGAAGCGGTGGCACTGGGGCCCTAAAGGGTTCTCCTAAACAGAGGCTTTGACACAGCTCCAACGTGCAAGTTTCCCATGTGTAGATGAGATGTTTTCTGATGGGTGAGTCAAGAAACAGCTATATGCTGTTTTGATATCCAGGCCTCTGAGGAGAGATGCCTGGAAACCAAAGCAATGGATCTGATTAGTGCCTAGGGGCCTGTTCTTTCCTTTTTTACCTCTGGAGACATCTGTCTATGGGTCTGAGTGCAGGTAGGTGCTCAGTTGGGCTCAGATTGCCCCTGTTTTTCCTGGGAAGCCACCACTATTGAGATGGATCAGGGACTTTGGAGGTTTATCCTATTAGAAGGGTTGTGGCCATTGGAATGGGCACACACAATTCCCTTGGAGAGGGCAAGTACAGTCCTCAGGTTTGGCTCCAGGGGCCTGAGCCTGTAGGTTGTGTAGGCCAGGGCTATTTGGACAGTTGTCTGAAAACACAAACTCGGCTTATGTTTCGGGTCATAGGTATGGCAGGACTGACCTACAGACCATGAGGAAAACTCTTCGGGATTTGAAAAAAGGGCGTGTGTGAGGCTCCTGCTCAAGTTTTTGTCTCTGGATATCGTGTCACTCATGGTCGTGGAATTTCTGGGTGACTTCATGGGAAATGGACGAGTCTTACTCTCTGGTGGTTTGGCCCCGTCCAAAGAGTTTGGGGTCAATCTGTGGGCTGGAAGAAGTCCGTTTTTTTTTTTTTGTTGTTGTTGTTGTTTTCTTTTTTAACCTCAGGTGTCCCACCAAATGAGGGATTCCAGAGTAGAGCCCTGGGGAGGGGCGACTGGACAACCAGAAATCTGGTTAAAAATTGGGGCCTAGGGACATGTCAAGCCCATTATGACATCTAATGGTCCAGCCACTGAGAGGACTTACTAGAGGACAGGACTCATGCTGAGGGTCACAATGCGTATGTATGCCCTCGTCGCACGCAAGAATGGGCGGGGCCTCAGGGTGAATGCTGGTTTCTCCTACACTGAACGTTGGACAACGTGCCAACCACAAGGGTTCTTGCCATGGGTAAGGAGGAGTTCTGATTTCTGCATCACACTCACCCCTGGGCAGTGATTGGAGATAAGGTCTCGGTTCTGAAGCCTGAAAACGGAGGTAGGGAAGAGATGATGACCTAAGGCCATGGCGGGTTTTATGTGCTCAGTGTGTGGTCATCTTTCTGGGTGTTGGTCAGGAGGTCCGGGCTCAGGTTGTGTTCGACAGTGCATTAGTGCCCAGGTTAGACTATATAATTTGGGTAACGTCGAGTGCTGTGTAGGTTTATCCTCATATAAGGTGCCTGGGCAGCTCATGAGGCAATAATTTTTTTGCTAGAGGGCAGGCAGAGTGCTGCATTGTGGGTCCGGAATTGCCAACCTTGAGGGCTTCGGGGACAGGAGTGTGAAGACGGAAGTCTGAGAAGACAAGCTTGACTTGGGTTTCAGGTTGAGGGCATGGTAGGTACCCCCTGCAGATCTGAACCAATATCTCATGCATCTGAAGTCAGGGCGAGGATCAGACGTTGGCTCAGGTTGTAGTTTCTGTGCATGACGGCCGCTTCATGAAGGGAGCGGAATCTCGGGGCCATTGAGGTTTTCCCACGTTGGGAGTTGTGGGATGCCCCCTTCAAGGATTCCTTCTGCGGGACAATTGAGACCTGTTGGACAGCTCCAGGACATGCCATATGGATGACTCCAGAGCACCGTTCGCAGATGGATGCCTGGGAAGCCCGACTCGCATTCCAATTGTCTCCTAGCAACAAGACAGTTCAGATCTCATGGCTCTGCTGGAGCAACCGGGGTGGCTGACTTGAAATGGACTTTCCTGAGGATGGGTCCTAATGTGTTTTTGTGTCCATGAGGGCCTTGGAATGGGGCAGTGGCACCGGGACCCTGAAGTACTCTCCTAAGCTTTGGACATGGCTCCCATGCACAGGTTTCCTTGTGGAGACGAGATGAGTTCTGATGGGTGCCTCAGGAAAACCCCTATGCTCGTATTGGAATCAGGCTTTTGAGGACACATGCCTGTAACCCAAAGCAATGGATCCTATTATGGCCTAGGGTCCTGTCTGGTTCAATCTTCTTCTCTGGGGACATCCATCTATGGTATGAGTGGAGGTCGATTATCAGCTGGTGTCAGACAGCCCTTGTTTGTTCCGAGCGACGTACACTATTGGGATGGCCTCAGGGACTTTGGAGGTTTCTTTTAATTTGTATGATTTTGGACCATGGAATGGGCAGAATTCCCATGGATTGGTAGGCACAGTCCTAATATATGTCTCCAGTGGCCCAGCCTGGAGGGTGTGTGGCCCAAGACTTTGAGGAGAGAAGTCTGAAAACACAAACTCAGCTTAGGTTTGGGGACGTAGTTATGGCAGGCCCGATCTACAAACCATGAGAAGAACTCTTCAGGATATGAAGAAAGTGCGAGTCTGAGGCGCTTGCTCTGGCTTTTGTCTCTGGATTTTGTATCAGCGATGGCCGTGGAATGTCGGGGAGGCCTCATGGGCCATGGACCAATCTTCCTCTCTGAGGATTTGGCCCGATTCCCAATTGCTTTTCGTCAATCTGTGGGATGGGAGGACTCATTTCAGTTTTGTTACCTCAGGTGTCCCACCAAAGAAGGAATTCCAAAGCAAAGCCGTGGGGAAGACTGAAGGGACAACCCGAACTAAGGTTAAAAATTGGGGCCTAGGGACATGGCAAGCCAAATATGCTATCTCTTCATCCAGCCACTGAGTGGCCTTACTTGAGGACTGGGCTCAGCCTGAGGGTCACAATGTGCGTTTATGACCAATGTGGCTGGCGAGCATGGGCGGGGCCTCATGGGCCACACTGGTTTCAACTACACTGAACGTTGGACAACATGCCAACCACAAGGTTTTTTGCCATGGGGAAAGAGTTCTGATTTCTGCATCACCTTCAACCCTGGGCAGTGATTGGAGATAAGGTCTAGGTTCTGAAACGTGAAAACCGAGGTTGGGAAAAGATGACGACCTAAGGCCACGGCGGCTCGATGTGCTCAGTGTGCGGCCAGCTGTCTGGGATGGGCCAGGGGGTCCAGGCTCAGGCTGTGTCAGAAAGCGCATTAGTGCCCTGGTCAGCCTATGTATTTGGGGTACAGCCAATATCGGTGCAGGTTGATCCTCATTTGGGGTTACTGGGTAGCCCCAGAGGACAATGTTTTTCTTATGGAGGGCGGGCAGGGTGCTGCATTGTAGATATGGATTGCCAAACTGGAGGGCTTGTGGGCCAGTAGTCTCACGACCAAAGTCTGAGAACACAAGCTAGGCTTAGGTTTCTGGGTGAGGCCATGGCAGTCACAATCTACAGACCTGAATCGAGATCTCGTGCATCTGAAGTCAGGGCGAGGATCAGACGATTGCTCAGGTTGGAGTTTCTGTCCCTGATGGCCCCTTCATGAATGGGGGGGCATCACGAGGCCATGGGGGTTTTCCCACGGTGGGAGTTGTGAGAAGCTCCAAACTGCAGAGAGTCTTCTGCAGGACAATTGAGACCTGTTGCTTGGGTCCAGGCCAATGATTCTGAGCACGGTTCTAAGGATGGATGGCTGGGTAGCCCACCTCGCATTCCAATTGTCTCCTAGCAACAAGACAGGTTAGATCTCCTGGATCTGTGGGGAGCAACCGAGGACGCTGAGTTGAAATGGACACCCCAGGGGATGGGTCCTAATGTGCTTTTGTGTCTATGGAGACCTTGGAATGAAGCGGTGGCACTGGGGCCCTAAAGGGTTCTCCTAAACAGAGGCTTTGACACAACTCCAACGTGCAATTTTCCCATGTGTAGATGAGATGTTTTCTGATGGGTGCGTCAAGAAACAGCTATATGCTGTTTTGATATCCAGGCCTCTGAGGAGAGATGCCTGGAAACCAAAGCAATGGATCTGATTAGTGCCTAGGGGCCTGTTCTTTCCTTTTTACCTCTGGAGACATCTGTCTATGGGTGTGAGTGCAGGTAGGTGCTCAGTTGGGCTCAGATTGCCCCTGTTTTTCCTGGGAAGCCACCACTATTGAGATGGATTAGGGACTTTGGAGCTTTATCCTATTAGAAGGGTTGTGGCCATTGGAATGGGCACACACAATTCCCTTGGAGAGGGCAAGTACAGTCCTGAGGTTTGGCTCCAGGAGCCTGAGCCTGTAGGTTGTGTAGGCCAGGGCTGTTTGGACAGTTGTCTGAAAACACAAACTCGGCTTATGTTTCGGGTCATAGGTATGGCAGGACTGACCTACAGACCATGAGGAGAACTCTTCTGGATTAGAAAAAAGGGCGAGTGTGAGGCTCTTGCTCAAGTATTTGTCTCTGGATATCGTGTCACTCATGGTCGTGGAATTTCTGGGTGACTTCATGGGAAATGGACGAGTCTTACTCTCTGGTTGTTTGGCCCCGTCCAAAGAGTTTGGGGTCAATCTGTGGGCTGGAAGAATTTCGTTTTTTTTTTTTGTTGTTGTTGTTGTTGTTGTTTTCTTTTTTAACCTCAGGTGTCCCACCAAATGAGGGATTCCAGAGTAGAGCCCTGGGGAGGGGCGACGGGACAATCAGAAATCTGGTTAAAAATTTGGGACTAGGGACATGTCAAGCCCATTATGACATCTAATGGTCCAGCCACTGAGAGGACTTACTAGAGGACAGGACTCATGCTGAGGGTCACAATGCGTATGTATGCCCTCGTCGCACGCAAGAATGGGCGGGGCCTCAGGGTGAATGCTGGTTTCTCCTACACTGAACGTTGGACAACGTGCCAACCACAAGGGTTCTTGCCATGGGTAAGGAGGAGTTCTGATTTCTGCATCACACTCACCCCTGGGCAGTGATTGGAGATAAGGTCTCGGTTCTGAAGCCTGAAAACGGAGGTAGGGAAGAGATGATGACCTAAGGCCATGGCGGGTTTTATGTGCTCAGTGTGCGGTCATCTTTCTGGGTGTTGGTCAGGAGGTCCGGGCTCATGTTGTGTTCGACAGTGCATTAGTGCCCAGGTTAGACTATATAATTTGGGTAACGTCGAGTGCTGTGTAGGTTTATCCTCATATAAGGTGCCTGGGCAGCTCATGAGGCAATAATTTTTTTTCTAGAGGGCAGGCAGAGTGCTGCATTGTGGGTCCGGAATTGCCAACCTTGAGGGCTTCGGGGCCAGGAGTGTGAGGACGGAAGTCTGAGAAGACAAGCTAGACTTCTGATTCAGGGCGAGGGCACGGCAGGTACCCCCTGCAGATCTGAACCAATATCTCATGCATCTGAATTCAGGGCGAGGATCAGACGTTGGCTCAGGTTGGAGTTTCTGTGCATGACGGCCGCTTCATGAAGGGAGCGGAATTTCGGGGCCATTGAGGTTTTCCCACGTTGGGAGTTGTGGGATGCCCCCTTCAAGGATTCCTTCTGCGGGACAATTGAGACCTGTTGGACAGCTCCAGGACATCCCATATGGATGACTCCAGAGCACCGTTCGCGGATGGATGCCTGGGAAGCCCGCCTCGCATTCCAATTGTCTCCTAGCAACAAGACAGTTCAGATCTGATGGCTCTGCCGGAGCAACCGGGGTGGCTGACTTAAAATGGACTTTCCTGAGGATGGGTCCTAATGTGTTTTTGTGTCCATGAGGGCCTTGGAATGGGGCAGTGGCACCGGGACCCTGAAGTACAATCCTAAGCTTTGGACATGGCTCCCATGCACAGGTTTCCTTGTGGAGACGAGATGAGTTCTGATGGGTGCCTCAGGAAAACCCCTATGCTCGTATTGGAATCAGGCTTTTGAGGACACATGCCTGTAACCCAAAGCAATGGATCCTATTATGGCCTAGGGTCCTGTCTGGTTCAATCTTCTTCTCTGGGGACATCCATCTATGGTATGAGTGGAGGTCGATTATCAGCTGGTGTCAGACAGCCCTTGTTTATTCCGAGCGACCTACACTATTGGGATGGCCTCAGGGACTTTGGAGGATTCTCGTAATTTGTATGATTTTGGACCATGGAATGGGCAGAATTCCCATGGATTGGTAGGCACAGTCCTAATATATGTCTCCAGGGGCCCAGCCTGGAGGGTGTGTGGCCCAAGACTTTGAGGACAGAAGTCTGAAAACACAAACTCAGCTTAGGTTTGGGGACGTAGTTAAGGCAGGCCCGATCTACAAACCATGAGAAGAACTCTTCAGGATATGAAGAAAGTGCGAGTCTGAGGCGCTTGCTCAGGCTTTTGTCTCTGGATTTTGTATCAGCGATGGCCGTGGATGTCGGGGAGGCCTCATGGGCCATGGACGAATCTTCCTCTCTGAGGATTTGGCCCGATTCCCAATTGCTTTTCGTCAATCTGTGGGATGGGAGGACTCATTTCAGTTTTGTTACCTCAGGTGTCCCACCAAAAGAGGAATTCCAAAGCAAAGCCGTGGGGAAGACTGAAGGGACAACCCGAACTATGGTTAAAAATTGGGGCCTTGGGGCATGGCAAGCCCAATATGCTATCTCTTCATCCAGCCACTGAGTGGCCTTACTTGAGGACTGGGCTCAGCCTGAGGGTCACAATGTGCGTTTGTGACCAATGTGGCCGGCGAGCATGGGCGGGGCCTCATGGGCCACACTGGTTTCAACTACACTGAATGTTGGACAACATGCCAACCACAAGGTTTTTTGCCATGGGGAAGGAGTTCTGATTTCTGCATCACCTTCAACCCTGGGCAGTGATTGGAGATAAGGTCTAGGTTCTGAAACGTGAAAACCGAGGTTGGGAAAAGATGACGACCTAAGGCCACGGCGGCTCGATGTGCTCAGTGTGGGGCCAGCTGTCTGGGAGGGGCCAGGGGGTCCAGGCTCAGGCTGTGTCAGAAAGCGCATTAGTGCCCTGGTCAGCCTATGTATTTGGGGTACAGCCAATGTCGGTGCAGGTTGATCCTCATTTGGGGTTACTGGGTAGCCCCAGAGGACAATGTTTTTCTTATGGAGGGCGGGCAGGGTGCTGCATTGTAGATCTGGATTGCCAAACTGGAGGGCTTGTGGGCCAGTAGTCTCACGACCAAAGTCTGAGAACACAAGCTAGGCTTAGGTTTCTGGGTGAGGCCATGGCAGTCACAATCTACAGACCTGAATCGAGATCTCGTGCATCTGAAGTCAGGGCGAGGATCAGACGATCGCTCAGGTTGGAGTTTCTGTCCCTGATGGCCCCTTCATGAATGGGGCGGCATCACGAGGCCATGGGGGTTTTCCCACGGTGGGAGTTGTGAGAAGCTCCAAACTGCAGAGAGTCTTCTGCAGGACAATTGAGACCTGTTGCTTGGGTCCAGGCCAATGATTCTGAGTAGGGTTCTAAGGATGGATGGCTGGGTAGTCCACCTCGCATTCCAATTGTCTCCTAGCAACAAGACAGGTTAGATCTCCTGGATCTGTGGGGAGCAACCGAGGACGCTGAGTTGAAATGGACACCCCTGGGGATGGGTCCTAATGTGCTTTTGTGTCTATGGAGACCTTGGAATGAAGCGGTGGCACTGGGGCCCTAAAGGGTTCTCCTAAACAGAGGCTTTGACACAACTCCAACGTGCAATTTTCCCATGTGTAGATGAGATGTTTTCTGATGGGTGCGTCAAGAAACAGCTATATGCTGTTTTGATATCCAGGCCTCTGAGGAGAGATGCCTGGAAACCAAAGCAATGGATCTGATTAGTGCCTAGGGGCCTGTTCTTTCCTTTTTACCTCTGGAGACATCTGTCTATGGGTGTGAGTGCAGGTAGGTGCTCAGTTGGGCTCAGATTGCCCCTGTTTTTCCTGGGAAGCCACCACTATTGAGATGGATTAGGGACTTTGGAGGTTTATCCTATTAGAAGGGTTGTGGCCATTGGAATGGGCACACACAATTCCCTTGGAGAGGGCAAGTACAGTCCTGAGGTTTGGCTCCAGGAGCCTGAGCCTGTAGGTTGTGTAGGCCAGGGCTGTTTGGACAGTTGTCTGAAAACACAAACTCGGCTTATCTTTCGGGTCATAGGTATGGCAGGACTGACCTACAGACCATGAGGAGAACTCTTCTGGATTAGAAAAAAGGGCGAGTGTGAGGCTCTTGCTCAAGTTTTTGTCTCTGGATATCGTGTCACTCATGGTCGTGGAATTTCTGGGTGACTTCATGGGAAATGGACGAGTCTTACTCTCTGGTTGTTTGGCCCCGTCCAAAGAGTTTGGGGTCAATCTGTGGGCTGGAAGAATTTCGTTTTTTTTTTGTTGTTGTTGTTGTTGTTGTCGTTGTTGTTTTCTTTTTTAACCTCAGGTGTCCCACCAAATGAGGGATTCCAGAGTAGAGCCCTGGGGAGGGGCGACTGGACAATCAGAAATCTGGTTAAAAATTGGGGCCTAGGGACATGTCAAGCCCATTATGACATCTAATGGTCCAGCCACTGAAAGGACTTACTAGAGGACAGGACTCATGCTGAGGGTCACAATGCGTATGTATGCCCTCGTCGCACGCAAGAATGGGCGGGGCCTCAGGGTGAATGCTGGATTCTCCTACACTGAACGTTGGACAACGTGCCAACCACAAGGGTTCTTGCCATGGGTAAGGAGGAGTTCTGATTTCTGCATCACACTCACCCCTGGGCAGTGATTGGAGATAAGGTCTCGGTTCTGAAGCCTGAAAACGGAGGTAGGGAAGAGATGATGACCTAAGGCCATGGCGGGTTTTATGTGCTCAGTGTGCGGTCATCTTTCTGGGTGTTGGTCAGGAGGTCCGGGCTCAGGTTGTGTTCGACAGTGCATTAGTGCCCAGGTTAGACTATATAATTTGGGTAACGTCGAGTGCTGTGTAGGTTTATCCTCATATAAGGTGCCTGGGCAGCTCATGAGGCAATAATTTTTTTTCTAGAGGGCAGGCAGAGTGCTGCATTGTGGGTCCGGAATTGCCAACCTTGAGGGCTTCGGGGCCAGGAGTGTGAGGACGGAAGTCTGAGAAGACAAGCTAGACTTCTGATTCAGGGCGAGGGCACGGCAGGTACCCCCTGCAGATCTGAACCAATATCTCATGCATCTGAAGTCAGGGCGAGGATCAGACGTTGGCTCAGGTTGGAGTTTCTGTGCATGACGGCCGCTTCATGAAGGGAGCGGAATTTCGGGGCCATTGAGGTTTTCCCACGTTGGGAGTTGTGGGATGCCCCCTTCAAGGATTCCTTCTGCGGGACAATTGAGACCTGTTGGACAGCTCCAGGACATCCCATATGGATGACTCCAGAGCACCGTTTGCGGATGGATGCCTGGGAAGCCCGCCTCGCATTCCAATTGTCTCCTAGCAACAAGACAGTTCAGATCTGATGGCTCTGCCGGAGCAACCGGGGTGGCTGACTTGAAATGGACTTTCCTGAGGATGGGTCCTAATGTGTTTTTGTGTCCATGAGGGCCTTGGAATGGGGCAGTGGCACCGGGACCCTGAAGTACAATCCTAAGCTTTGGACATGGCTCCCATGCACAGGTTTCCTTGTGGAGACGAGATGAGTTCTGATGGGTGCCTCAGGAAAACCCCTATGCTCGTATTGGAATCAGGCTTTTGAGGACACATGCCTGTAACCCAAAGCAATGGATCCTATTATGGCCTAGGGTCCTGTCTGGTTCAATCTTCTTCTCTGGGGACATCCATCTATGGTATGAGTGGAGGTCGATTATCAGCTGGTGTCAGACAGCCCTTGTTTATTCCGAGCGACCTACACTATTGGGATGGCCTCAGGGACTTTGGAGGATTCTCGTAATTTGTATGATTTTGGACCATGGAATGGGCAGAATTCCCATGGATTGGTAGGCACAGTCCTAATTTATGTCTCCAGGGGCCCAGCCTGGAGGGTGTGTGGCCCAAGACTTTGAGGACAGAAGTCTGAAAACACAAACTCAGCTTAGGTTTGGGGACGTAGTTATGGCAGGCCCGATCTACAAACCATGAGAAGAACTCTTCAGGATATGAAGAAAGTGCGAGTCTGAGGCGCTTGCTCAGGCTTTTGTCTCTGGATTTTGTATCAGCGATGGCCGTGGAATGTCGGGCAGGCCTCATGGGCCATGGACGAATCTTCCTCTCTGAGGATTTGGCCCGATTCCCAATTGCTTTTCGTCAATCTGTGGGATGGGAGGACTCATTTCAGTTTTGTTACCTCAGGTGTCCCACCAAAAGAGGAATTCCAAAGCAAAGCCGTGGGGAAGACTGAAGGGACAACCCGAACTATGGTTAAAAATTGGGGCCTTGGGGCATGGCAAGCCCAATATGCTATCTCTTCATCCAGCCACTGAGTGGCCTTACTTGAGGACTGGGCTCAGCCTGAGGGTCACAATGTGCGTTTGTGACCAATGTGGCCGGCGAGCATGGGCGGGGCCTCATGGGCCACACTGGTTTCAACTACACTGAATGTTGGACAACATGCCAACCACAAGGTTTTTTGCCATGGGGAAGGAGTTCTGATTTCTGCATCACCTTCAACCCTGGGCAGTGATTGGAGATAAGGTCTAGGTTCTGAAACGTGAAAACCGAGGTTGGGAAAAGATGACGACCTAAGGCCACGGCGGCTCGATGTGCTCAGTGTGGGGCCAGCTGTCTGGGAGGGGCCAGGGGGTCCAGGCTCAGGCTGTGTCAGAAAGCGCATTAGTGCCCTGGTCAGCCTATGTATTTGGGGTACAGCCAATGTCGGTGCAGGTTGATCCTCATTTGGGGTTACTGGGTAGCCCCAGAGGACAATGTTTTTCTTATGGAGGGCGGGCAGGGTGCTGCATTGTAGATCTGGATTGCCAAACTGGAGGGCTTGTGGGCCAGTAGTCTCACGACCAAAGTCTGAGAACACAAGCTAGGCTTAGGTTTCTGGGTGAGGCCATGGCAGTCACAATCTACAGACCTGAATCGAGATCTCGTGCATCTGAAGTCAGGGCGAGGATCAGACGATCGCTCAGGTTGGAGTTTCTGTCCCTGATGGCCCCTTCATGAATGGGGCGGCATCACGAGGCCATGGGGGTTTTCCCACGGTGGGAGTTGTGAGAAGCTCCAAACTGCAGAGAGTCTTCTGCAGGACAATTGAGACCTGTTGCTTGGGTCCAGGCCAATGATTCTGAGTAGGGTTCTAAGGATGGATGGCTGGGTAGTCCACCTCGCATTCCAATTGTCTCCTAGCAACAAGACAGGTTAGATCTCCTGGATCTGTGGGGAGCAACCGAGGACGCTGAGTTGAAATGGACACCCCTGGGGATGGGTCCTAATGTGCTTTTGTGTCTATGGAGACCTTGGAATGAAGCGGTGGCACTGGGGCCCTAAAGGGTTCTCCTAAACAGAGGCTTTGACACAACTCCAACGTGCAATTTTCCCATGTGTAGATGAGATGTTTTCTGATGGGTGCGTCAAGAAACAGCTATATGCTGTTTTGATATCCAGGCCTCTGAGGAGAGATGCCTGGAAACCAAAGCAATGGATCTGATTAGTGCCTAGGGGCCTGTTCTTTCCTTTTTACCTCTGGAGACATCTGTCTATGGGTGTGAGTGCAGGTAGGTGCTCAGTTGGGCTCAGATTGCCCCTGTTTTTCCTGGGAAGCCACCACTATTGAGATGGATTAGGGACTTTGGAGGTTTATCCTATTAGAAGGGTTGTGGCCATTGGAATGGGCACACACAATTCCCTTGGAGAGGGCAAGTACAGTCCTGAGGTTTGGCTCCAGGAGCCTGAGCCTGTAGGTTGTGTAGGCCAGGGCTGTTTGGACAGTTGTCTGAAAACACAAACTCGGCTTATCTTTCGGGTCATAGGTATGGCAGGACTGACCTACAGACCATGAGGAGAACTCTTCTGGATTAGAAAAAAGGGCGAGTGTGAGGCTCTTGCTCAAGTTTTTGTCTCTGGATATCGTGTCACTCATGGTCGTGGAATTTCTGGGTGACTTCATGGGAAATGGACGAGTCTTACTCTCTGGTTGTTTGGCCCCGTCCAAAGAGTTTGGGGTCAATCTGTGGGCTGGAAGAATTTCGTTTTTTTTTGTTGTTGTTGTTGTTGTTGTCGTTGTTGTTTTCTTTTTTAACCTCAGGTGTCCCACCAAATGAGGGATTCCAGAGTAGAGCCCTGGGGAGGGGCGACTGGACAATCAGAAATCTGGTTAAAAATTGGGGCCTAGGGACATGTCAAGCCCATTATGACATCTAATGGTCCAGCCACTGAAAGGACTTACTAGAGGACAGGACTCATGCTGAGGGTCACAATGCATATGTATGCCCTCGTCGCACGCAAGAATGGGCGGGGCCTCAGGGTGAATGCTGGATTCTCCTACACTGAACGTTGGACAACGTGCCAACCACAAGGGTTCTTGCCATGGGTAAGGAGGAGTTCTGATTTCTGCATCACACTCACCCCTGGGCAGTGATTGGAGATAAGGTCTCGGTTCTGAAGCCTGAAAACGGAGGTAGGGAAGAGATGATGACCTAAGGCCATGGCGGGTTTTATGTGCTCAGTGTGCGGTCATCTTTCTGGGTGTTGGTCAGGAGGTCCGGGCTCAGGTTGTGTTCGACAGTGCATTAGTGCCCAGGTTAGACTACATAATTTGGGTAACGTCGAGTGCTGTGTAGGTTTATCCTCATATAAGGTGCCTGGGCAGCTCATGAGGCAATAATTTTTTTTCTAGAGGGCAGGCAGAGTGCTGCATTGTGGGTCCGGAATTGCCAACCTTGAGGGCTTCGGGGCCAGGAGTGTGAGGACGGAAGTCTGAGAAGACAAGCTAGACTTCTGATTCAGGGCGAGGGCACGGCAGGTACCCCCTGCAGATCTGAACCAATATCTCATGCATCTGAAGTCAGGGCGAGGATCAGACGTTGGCTCAGGTTGGAGTTTCTGTGCATGACGGCCGCTTCATGAAGGGAGCGGAATTTCGGGGCCATTGAGGTTTTCCCACGTTGGGAGTTGTGGAATGCCCCCTTCAAGGATTCCTACTGCGGGACAATTGAGACCTGTTGGACAGCTCCAGGACATCCCATATGGATGACTCCAGAGCACCGTTCGCGGATGGATGCCTGGGAAGCCCGCCTCGCATTCCAATTGTCTCCTAGCAACAAGACAGTTTAGATCTGATGGCTCTGCCGGAGCAACCGGGGTGGCTGACTTGAAATGGACTTTCCTGAGGATGGGTCCTAATGTGTTTTTGTGTCCATGAGGGCCTTGGAATGGGGCAGTGGCACCGGGACCCTGAAGTACTCTCCTAAGCTTTGGACATGGCTCCCATGCACAGGTTTCCTTGTGGAGACGAGATTAGTTCTGATGGGTGCCTCAGGAAAACCCCTATGCTCGTATTGGAATCAGGCTTTTGAGGACACATGCCTGTAACCCAAAGCAATGGATCCTATTATGGCCTAGGGTCCTGTCTGGTTCAATCTTCTTCTCTGGGGACATCCATCTATGGTATGAGTGGAGGTCGATTATCAGCTGGTTCAGACAGCCCTTGTTTGTTCCGAGCGAACTACACTATTGGGATGGCCTCAGGGACTTTGGAGGTTTCTCCTAATTTGTATGATTCTGGACCATGGAATGGGCAGAATTCCCATGGATTGGTAGGCACAGTCCTAATGTGTGTCTCCAGGGGCCCAGCCTGGAGGGTGTGTGGCCCAAGACTTTGAGGACAGAAGTCTGAAAACACAAACTCAGCTTAGGTTTGGGGACGTAGTTATGGCAGGCCCGATCTACAAACCATGAGAAGAACTCTTCAGGATATGAAGAAAGTGCGAGTGTGAGGCGCTTGCTCAGGCTTTTGTCTCTGGATTTTGTATCAGCGATGGCCGTGGAATGTCGGGGAGGCCTCATGGGCCATGGACGAATCTTCCTCTCTGAGGATGTGGCCCGATTCCCAATTGCTTTTCGTCAATCTGTGGGATGGGAGGACTCATTTCAGTTTTGTTACTTCAGGTGTCCCACCAAAAGAGGAATTCCAAAGCATAGCCGTGGGGAAGACTGAAGGGACAACCCGAACTATGGTTAAAAATTGTGGCCTAGGGGCATGGCAAGCCCAATATGCTATCTCTTCATCCAGCCACTGAGTGGCCTTACTTGAGGACTGGGCTCAGCCTGAGGGTCACAATGAGTGTTTGTGACCAATGTGGCCGGCGAGAATGGGCGGGGCCTCATGGGCCACACTGGTTTCAACTACACTGAACGTTGGACAACATGCCAACCACAAGGTTTCTTGCCATGGGGAGGAGTGCTGATTTCTGCATCACCTTCAACCCTGGGCAGTGATTGGAGATAAGGTCTAGGTTCTGAAACCAGAAAACCGAGGTTGGGAAAAGATGACGACCTAAGGCCACGGCGGCTCGATGTGCTCAGTGTGCGGCCAGCTGTCTGGGAGGGGCCAGGGGGTCCAGGCTCAGGCTGTGTCAGAAAGCGCAGTAGTGCCCTGGTCAGCCTATGTATTTGGGGTACAGCCAATGTCGGTGCAGGTTGATCCTCATTTTGGGTTACTGGGTAGCCCCAGAGGACAATGTTTTTCTTATGGAGGGCGGGCAGGGTGCTGCATTGTAGATATGGATTGCCAAACTGGAGGGCTTGTGGGCCAGTAGTGTGACGACCAAAGTCTGAGAACACATGCTAGGCTTAGGTTTCTGGTTGAGGCCATGGCAGGCACAATCTACAGACCTGAATCGAGATCTCATGCATCTGAAGTCAGGGCGAGGATCAGACGATCGCTCAGGTTGGAGTTTCTGACCCTGATGGCCCCTTCATGAATGGGGGGGCATCACGAGGCCATGGGGGTTTTCCCACGGTGGGAGTTGTGAGAAGCTCCAAACTGCAGAGAGTCTTCTGCAGGACAATTGAGACCTGTTGCTTGGGTCCAGGCCAATGATTCTGAGCAGGGTTCTAAGGATGGATGGCTGGGTAGCCCACCTCGCATTCCAATTGTCTCCTAGCAACAAGACCGGTTAGATCTCCTGGATCTGTGGGGAGCAACCGAGGACGCTGAGTTGAAATGGACACCCCTGGGGATGGGTCCTAATGTGCTTTTGTGTCTATGGAGACCTTGGAATGAAGCGGTGGCACTGGGGCCCTAAAGGGTTCTCCTAAACAGAGGCTTTGACACAACTCCAACGTGCAATTTTCCCATGTGTAGATGAGATGTTTTCTGATGGGTGCGTCAAGAAACAGCTATATGCTGTTTTGATATCCAGGCCTCTGAGGAGAGATGCCTGGAAACCAAAGCAATGGATCTGATTAGTGCCTAGGGGCATGTTCTTTCCTTTTTACCTCTGGAGTCATCTGTCTATGGGTGTGAGTGCAGGTAGGTGCTCAGTTGGGCTCAGATTGCCCCTGTTTTTCCTGGGAAGCCACCACTATTGAGATGGATTAGGGACTTTGGAGGTTTATCCTATTAGAAGGGTTGTGGCCATTGGAATGGGCACACACAATTCCCTTGGAGAGGGCAAGTACAGTCCTGAGGTTTGGCTCCAGGAGCCTGAGCCTGTAGGTTGTGTAGGCCAGGGCTGTTTGGACAGTTGTCTGAAAACACAAACTCGGCTTATGTTTCGGGTCATAGGTATGGCAGGACTGACCTACAGACCATGAGGAGAACTCTTCTGGATTAGAAAAAAGGGCGAGTGTGAGGCTCTTGCTCAAGTTTTTGTCTCTGGATATCGTGTCACTCATGGTCGTGGAATTTCTGGGTGACTTCATGGGAAATGGACGAGTCTTACTCTCTGGTTGTTTGGCCCCGTCCAAAGAGTTTGGGGTCAATCTGTGGGCTGGAAGAATTTCGTTTTTTTTTTGTTGTTGTTGTTGTTGTTGTCGTTGTTGTTTTCTTTTTTAACCTCAGGTGTCCCACCAAATGAGGGATTCCAGAGTAGAGCCCTGGGGAGGGGCGACTGGACAATCAGAAATCTGGTTAAAAATTGGGGCCTAGGGACATGTCAAGCCCATTATGACATCTAATGGTCCAGCCACTGAAAGGACTTACTAGAGGACAGGACTCATGCTGAGGGTCACAATGCGTATGTATGCCCTCGTCGCACGCAAGAATGGGCGGGGCCTCAGGGTGAATGCTGGATTCTCCTACACTGAACGTTGGACAACGTGCCAACCACAAGGGTTCTTGCCATGGGTAAGGAGGAGTTCTGATTTCTGCATCACACTCACCCCTGGGCAGTGATTGGAGATAAGGTCTCGGTTCTGAAGCCTGAAAACGGAGGTAGGGAAGAGATGATGACCTAAGGCCATGGCGGGTTTTATGTGCTCAGTGTGCGGTCATCTTTCTGGGTGTTGGTCAGGAGGTCCGGGCTCAGGTTGTGTTCGACAGTGCATTAGTGCCCAGGTTAGACTATATAATTTGGGTAACGTCGAGTGCTGTGTAGGTTTATCCTCATATAAGGTGCCTGGGCAGCTCATGAGGCAATAATTTTTTTTCTAGAGGGCAGGCAGAGTGCTGCATTGTGGGTCCGGAATTGCCAACCTTGAGGGCTTCGGGGCCAGGAGTGTGAGGACGGAAGTCTGAGAAGACAAGCTAGACTTCTGATTCAGGGCGAGGGCACGGCAGGTACCCCCTGCAGATCTGAACCAATATCTCATGCATCTGAAGTCAGGGCGAGGATCAGACGTTGGCTCAGGTTGGAGTTTCTGTGCATGACGGCCGCTTCATGAAGGGAGCGGAATTTCGGGGCCATTGAGGTTTTCCCACGTTGGGAGTTGTGGGATGCCCCCTTCAAGGATTCCTTCTGCGGGACAATTGAGACCTGTTGGACAGCTCCAGGACATCCCATATGGATGACTCCAGAGCACCGTTTGCGGATGGATGCCTGGGAAGCCCGCCTCGCATTCCAATTGTCTCCTAGCAACAAGACAGTTCAGATCTGATGGCTCTGCCGGAGCAACCGGGGTGGCTGACTTGAAATGGACTTTCCTGAGGATGGGTCCTAATGTGTTTTTGTGTCCATGAGGGCCTTGGAATGGGGCAGTGGCACCGGGACCCTGAAGTACAATCCTAAGCTTTGGACATGGCTCCCATGCACAGGTTTCCTTGTGGAGACGAGATGAGTTCTGATGGGTGCCTCAGGAAAACCCCTATGCTCGTATTGGAATCAGGCTTTTGAGGACACATGCCTGTAACCCAAAGCAATGGATCCTATTATGGCCTAGGGTCCTGTCTGGTTCAATCTTCTTCTCTGGGGACATCCATCTATGGTATGAGTGGAGGTCGATTATCAGCTGGTGTCAGACAGCCCTTGTTTATTCCGAGCGACCTACACTATTGGGATGGCCTCAGGGACTTTGGAGGATTCTCGTAATTTGTATGATTTTGGACCATGGAATGGGCAGAATTCCCATGGATTGGTAGGCACAGTCCTAATTTATGTCTCCAGGGGCCCAGCCTGGAGGGTGTGTGGCCCAAGACTTTGAGGACAGAAGTCTGAAAACACAAACTCAGCTTAGGTTTGGGGACGTAGTTATGGCAGGCCCGATCTACAAACCATGAGAAGAACTCTTCAGGATATGAAGAAAGTGCGAGTCTGAGGCGCTTGCTCAGGCTTTTGTCTCTGGATTTTGTATCAGCGATGGCCGTGGAATGTCGGGCAGGCCTCATGGGCCATGGACGAATCTTCCTCTCTGAGGATTTGGCCCGATTCCCAATTGCTTTTCGTCAATCTGTGGGATGGGAGGACTCATTTCAGTTTTGTTACCTCAGGTGTCCCACCAAAAGAGGAATTCCAAAGCAAAGCCGTGGGGAAGACTGAAGGGACAACCCGAACTATGGTTAAAAATTGGGGCCTTGGGGCATGGCAAGCCCAATATGCTATCTCTTCATCCAGCCACTGAGTGGCCTTACTTGAGGACTGGGCTCAGCCTGAGGGTCACAATGTGCGTTTGTGACCAATGTGGCCGGCGAGCATGGGCGGGGCCTCATGGGCCACACTGGTTTCAACTACACTGAATGTTGGACAACATGCCAACCACAAGGTTTTTTGCCATGGGGAAGGAGTTCTGATTTCTGCATCACCTTCAACCCTGGGCAGTGATTGGAGATAAGGTCTAGGTTCTGAAACGTGAAAACCGAGGTTGGGAAAAGATGACGACCTAAGGCCACGGCGGCTCGATGTGCTCAGTGTGGGGCCAGCTGTCTGGGAGGGGCCAGGGGGTCCAGGCTCAGGCTGTGTCAGAAAGCGCATTAGTGCCCTGGTCAGCCTATGTATTTGGGGTACAGCCAATGTCGGTGCAGGTTGATCCTCATTTGGGGTTACTGGGTAGCCCCAGAGGACAATGTTTTTCTTATGGAGGGCGGGCAGGGTGCTGCATTGTAGATCTGGATTGCCAAACTGGAGGGCTTGTGGGCCAGTAGTCTCACGACCAAAGTCTGAGAACACAAGCTAGGCTTAGGTTTCTGGGTGAGGCCATGGCAGTCACAATCTACAGACCTGAATCGAGATCTCGTGCATCTGAAGTCAGGGCGAGGATCAGACGATCGCTCAGGTTGGAGTTTCTGTCCCTGATGGCCCCTTCATGAATGGGGCGGCATCACGAGGCCATGGGGGTTTTCCCACGGTGGGAGTTGTGAGAAGCTCCAAACTGCAGAGAGTCTTCTGCAGGACAATTGAGACCTGTTGCTTGGGTCCAGGCCAATGATTCTGAGTAGGGTTCTAAGGATGGATGGCTGGGTAGTCCACCTCGCATTCCAATTGTCTCCTAGCAACAAGACAGGTTAGATCTCCTGGATCTGTGGGGAGCAACCGAGGACGCTGAGTTGAAATGGACACCCCTGGGGATGGGTCCTAATGTGCTTTTGTGTCTATGGAGACCTTGGAATGAAGCGGTGGCACTGGGGCCCTAAAGGGTTCTCCTAAACAGAGGCTTTGACACAACTCCAACGTGCAATTTTCCCATGTGTAGATGAGATGTTTTCTGATGGGTGCGTCAAGAAACAGCTATATGCTGTTTTGATATCCAGGCCTCTGAGGAGAGATGCCTGGAAACCAAAGCAATGGATCTGATTAGTGCCTAGGGGCCTGTTCTTTCCTTTTTACCTCTGGAGACATCTGTCTATGGGTGTGAGTGCAGGTAGGTGCTCAGTTGGGCTCAGATTGCCCCTGTTTTTCCTGGGAAGCCACCACTATTGAGATGGATTAGGGACTTTGGAGGTTTATCCTATTAGAAGGGTTGTGGCCATTGGAATGGGCACACACAATTCCCTTGGAGAGGGCAAGTACAGTCCTGAGGTTTGGCTCCAGGAGCCTGAGCCTGTAGGTTGTGTAGGCCAGGGCTGTTTGGACAGTTGTCTGAAAACACAAACTCGGCTTATCTTTCGGGTCATAGGTATGGCAGGACTGACCTACAGACCATGAGGAGAACTCTTCTGGATTAGAAAAAAGGGCGAGTGTGAGGCTCTTGCTCAAGTTTTTGTCTCCGGATATCGTGTCACTCATGGTCGTGGAATTTCTGGGTGACTTCATGGGAAATGGACGAGTCTTACTCTCTGGTTGTTTGGCCCCGTCCAAAGAGTTTGGGGTCAATCTGTGGGCTGGAAGAATTTCGTTTTTTTTTGTTGTTGTTGTTGTTGTTGTCGTTGTTGTTTTCTTTTTTAACCTCAGGTGTCCCACCAAATGAGGGATTCCAGAGTAGAGCCCTGGGGAGGGGCGACTGGACAATCAGAAATCTGGTTAAAAATTGGGGCCTAGGGACATGTCAAGCCCATTATGACATCTAATGGTCCAGCCACTGAAAGGACTTACTAGAGGACAGGACTCATGCTGAGGGTCACAATGCGTATGTATGCCCTCGTCGCACGCAAGAATGGGCGGGGCCTCAGGGTGAATGCTGGATTCTCCTACACTGAACGTTGGACAACGTGCCAACCACAAGGGTTCTTGCCATGGGTAAGGAGGAGTTCTGATTTCTGCATCACACTCACCCCTGGGCAGTGATTGGAGATAAGGTCTCGGTTCTGAAGCCTGAAAACGGAGGTAGGGAAGAGATGATGACCTAAGGCCATGGCGGGTTTTATGTGCTCAGTGTGCGGTCATCTTTCTGGGTGTTGGTCAGGAGGTCCGGGCTCAGGTTGTGTTCGACAGTGCATTAGTGCCCAGGTTAGACTACATAATTTGGGTAACGTCGAGTGCTGTGTAGGTTTATCCTCATATAAGGTGCCTGGGCAGCTCATGAGGCAATAATTTTTTTTCTAGAGGGCAGGCAGAGTGCTGCATTGTGGGTCCGGAATTGCCAACCTTGAGGGCTTCGGGGCCAGGAGTGTGAGGACGGAAGTCTGAGAAGACAAGCTAGACTTCTGATTCAGGGCGAGGGCACGGCAGGTACCCCCTGCAGATCTGAACCAATATCTCATGCATCTGAAGTCAGGGCGAGGATCAGACGTTGGCTCAGGTTGGAGTTTCTGTGCATGACGGCCGCTTCATGAAGGGAGCGGAATTTCGGGGCCATTGAGGTTTTCCCACGTTGGGAGTTGTGGAATGCCCCCTTCAAGGATTCCTACTGCGGGACAATTGAGACCTGTTGGACAGCTCCAGGACATCCCATATGGATGACTCCAGAGCACCGTTCGCGGATGGATGCCTGGGAAGCCCGCCTCGCATTCCAATTGTCTCCTAGCAACAAGACAGTTTAGATCTGATGGCTCTGCCGGAGCAACCGGGGTGGCTGACTTGAAATGGACTTTCCTGAGGATGGGTCCTAATGTGTTTTTGTGTCCATGAGGGCCTTGGAATGGGGCAGTGGCACCGGGACCCTGAAGTACTCTCCTAAGCTTTGGACATGGCTCCCATGCACAGGTTTCCTTGTGGAGACGAGATTAGTTCTGATGGGTGCCTCAGGAAAACCCCTATGCTCGTATTGGAATCAGGCTTTTGAGGACACATGCCTGTAACCCAAAGCAATGGATCCTATTATGGCCTAGGGTCCTGTCTGGTTCAATCTTCTTCTCTGGGGACATCCATCTATGGTATGAGTGGAGGTCGATTATCAGCTGGTTCAGACAGCCCTTGTTTGTTCCGAGCGAACTACACTATTGGGATGGCCTCAGGGACTTTGGAGGTTTCTCCTAATTTGTATGATTCTGGACCATGGAATGGGCAGAATTCCCATGGATTGGTAGGCACAGTCCTAATGTGTGTCTCCAGGGGCCCAGCCTGGAGGGTGTGTGGCCCAAGACTTTGAGGACAGAAGTCTGAAAACACAAACTCAGCTTAGGTTTGGGGACGTAGTTATGGCAGGCCCGATCTACAAACCATGAGAAGAACTCTTCAGGATATGAAGAAAGTGCGAGTGTGAGGCGCTTGCTCAGGCTTTTGTCTCTGGATTTTGTATCAGCGATGGCCGTGGAATGTCGGGGAGGCCTCATGGGCCATGGACGAATCTTCCTCTCTGAGGATGTGGCCCGATTCCCAATTGCTTTTCGTCAATCTGTGGGATGGGAGGACTCATTTCAGTTTTGTTACTTCAGGTGTCCCACCAAAAGAGGAATTCCAAAGCATAGCCGTGGGGAAGACTGAAGGGACAACCCGAACTATGGTTAAAAATTGTGGCCTAGGGGCATGGCAAGCCCAATATGCTATCTCTTCATCCAGCCACTGAGTGGCCTTACTTGAGGACTGGGCTCAGCCTGAGGGTCACAATGAGTGTTTGTGACCAATGTGGCCGGCGAGAATGGGCGGGGCCTCATGGGCCACACTGGTTTCAACTACACTGAACGTTGGACAACATGCCAACCACAAGGTTTCTTGCCATGGGGAGGAGTGCTGATTTCTGCATCACCTTCAACCCTGGGCAGTGATTGGAGATAAGGTCTAGGTTCTGAAACCAGAAAACCGAGGTTGGGAAAAGATGACGACCTAAGGCCACGGCGGCTCGATGTGCTCAGTGTGCGGCCAGCTGTCTGGGAGGGGCCAGGGGGTCCAGGCTCAGGCTGTGTCAGAAAGCGCAGTAGTGCCCTGGTCAGCCTATGTATTTGGGGTACAGCCAATGTCGGTGCAGGTTGATCCTCATTTTGGGTTACTGGGTAGCCCCAGAGGACAATGTTTTTCTTATGGAGGGCGGGCAGGGTGCTGCATTGTAGATATGGATTGCCAAACTGGAGGGCTTGTGGGCCAGTAGTGTGACGACCAAAGTCTGAGAACACATGCTAGGCTTAGGTTTCTGGTTGAGGCCATGGCAGGCACAATCTACAGACCTGAATCGAGATCTCATGCATCTGAAGTCAGGGCGAGGATCAGACGATCGCTCAGGTTGGAGTTTCTGACCCTGATGGCCCCTTCATGAATGGGGGGGCATCACGAGGCCATGGGGGTTTTCCCACGGTGGGAGTTGTGAGAAGCTCCAAACTGCAGAGAGTCTTCTGCAGGACAATTGAGACCTGTTGCTTGGGTCCAGGCCAATGATTCTGAGCAGGGTTCTAAGGATGGATGGCTGGGTAGCCCACCTCGCATTCCAATTGTCTCCTAGCAACAAGACCGGTTAGATCTCCTGGATCTGTGGGGAGCAACCGAGGACGCTGAGTTGAAATGGACACCCCTGGGGATGGGTCCTAATGTGCTTTTGTGTCTATGGAGACCTTGGAATGAAGCGGTGGCACTGGGGCCCTAAAGGGTTCTCCTAAACAGAGGCTTTGACACAACTCCAACGTGCAATTTTCCCATGTGTAGATGAGATGTTTTCTGATGGGTGCGTCAAGAAACAGCTATATGCTGTTTTGATATCCAGGCCTCTGAGGAGAGATGCCTGGAAACCAAAGCAATGGATCTGATTAGTGCCTAGGGGCATGTTCTTTCCTTTTTACCTCTGGAGTCATCTGTCTATGGGTGTGAGTGCAGGTAGGTGCTCAGTTGGGCTCAGATTGCCCCTGTTTTTCCTGGGAAGCCACCACTATTGAGATGGATTAGGGACTTTGGAGGTTTATCCTATTAGAAGGGTTGTGGCCATTGGAATGGGCACACACAATTCCCTTGGAGAGGGCAAGTACAGTCCTGAGGTTTGGCTCCAGGAGCCTGAGCCTGTAGGTTGTGTAGGCCAGGGCTGTTTGGACAGTTGTCTGAAAACACAAACTCGGCTTATCTTTCGGGTCATAGGTATGGCAGGACTGACCTACAGACCATGAGGAGAACTCTTCTGGATTAGAAAAAAGGGCGAGTGTGAGGCTCTTGCTCAAGTTTTTGTCTCTGGATATCGTGTCACTCATGGTCGTGGAATTTCTGGGTGACTTCATGGGAAATGGACGAGTCTTACTCTCTGGTTGTTTGGCCCCGTCCAAAGAGTTTGGGGTCAATCTGTGGGCTGGAAGAATTTCGTTTTTTTTTTGTTGTTGTTGTTGTTGTTGTCGTTGTTGTTTTCTTTTTTAACCTCAGGTGTCCCACCAAATGAGGGATTCCAGAGTAGAGCCCTGGGGAGGGGCGACTGGACAATCAGAAATCTGGTTAAAAATTGGGGCCTAGGGACATGTCAAGCCCATTATGACATCTAATGGTCCAGCCACTGAAAGGACTTACTAGAGGACAGGACTCATGCTGAGGGTCACAATGCGTATGTATGCCCTCGTCGCACGCAAGAATGGGCGGGGCCTCAGGGTGAATGCTGGATTCTCCTACACTGAACGTTGGACAACGTGCCAACCACAAGGGTTCTTGCCATGGGTAAGGAGGAGTTCTGATTTCTGCATCACACTCACCCCTGGGCAGTGATTGGAGATAAGGTCTCGGTTCTGAAGCCTGAAAACGGAGGTAGGGAAGAGATGATGACCTAAGGCCATGGCGGGTTTTATGTGCTCAGTGTGCGGTCATCTTTCTGGGTGTTGGTCAGGAGGTCCGGGCTCAGGTTGTGTTCGACAGTGCATTAGTGCCCAGGTTAGACTATATAATTTGGGTAACGTCGAGTGCTGTGTAGGTTTATCCTCATATAAGGTGCCTGGGCAGCTCATGAGGCAATAATTTTTTTTCTAGAGGGCAGGCAGAGTGCTGCATTGTGGGTCCGGAATTGCCAACCTTGAGGGCTTCGGGGCCAGGAGTGTGAGGACGGAAGTCTGAGAAGACAAGCTAGACTTCTGATTCAGGGCGAGGGCACGGCAGGTACCCCCTGCAGATCTGAACCAATATCTCATGCATCTGAAGTCAGGGCGAGGATCAGACGTTGGCTCAGGTTGGAGTTTCTGTGCATGACGGCCGCTTCATGAAGGGAGCGGAATTTCGGGGCCATTGAGGTTTTCCCACGTTGGGAGTTGTGGGATGCCCCCTTCAAGGATTCCTTCTGCGGGACAATTGAGACCTGTTGGACAGCTCCAGGACATCCCATATGGATGACTCCAGAGCACCGTTTGCGGATGGATGCCTGGGAAGCCCGCCTCGCATTCCAATTGTCTCCTAGCAACAAGACAGTTCAGATCTGATGGCTCTGCCGGAGCAACCGGGGTGGCTGACTTGAAATGGACTTTCCTGAGGATGGGTCCTAATGTGTTTTTGTGTCCATGAGGGCCTTGGAATGGGGCAGTGGCACCGGGACCCTGAAGTACAATCCTAAGCTTTGGACATGGCTCCCATGCACAGGTTTCCTTGTGGAGACGAGATGAGTTCTGATGGGTGCCTCAGGAAAACCCCTATGCTCGTATTGGAATCAGGCTTTTGAGGACACATGCCTGTAACCCAAAGCAATGGATCCTATTATGGCCTAGGGTCCTGTCTGGTTCAATCTTCTTCTCTGGGGACATCCATCTATGGTATGAGTGGAGGTCGATTATCAGCTGGTGTCAGACAGCCCTTGTTTATTCCGAGCGACCTACACTATTGGGATGGCCTCAGGGACTTTGGAGGATTCTCGTAATTTGTATGATTTTGGACCATGGAATGGGCAGAATTCCCATGGATTGGTAGGCACAGTCCTAATTTATGTCTCCAGGGGCCCAGCCTGGAGGGTGTGTGGCCCAAGACTTTGAGGACAGAAGTCTGAAAACACAAACTCAGCTTAGGTTTGGGGACGTAGTTATGGCAGGCCCGATCTACAAACCATGAGAAGAACTCTTCAGGATATGAAGAAAGTGCGAGTCTGAGGCGCTTGCTCAGGCTTTTGTCTCTGGATTTTGTATCAGCGATGGCCGTGGAATGTCGGGCAGGCCTCATGGGCCATGGACGAATCTTCCTCTCTGAGGATTTGGCCCGATTCCCAATTGCTTTTCGTCAATCTGTGGGATGGGAGGACTCATTTCAGTTTTGTTACCTCAGGTGTCCCACCAAAAGAGGAATTCCAAAGCAAAGCCGTGGGGAAGACTGAAGGGACAACCCGAACTATGGTTAAAAATTGGGGCCTTGGGGCATGGCAAGCCCAATATGCTATCTCTTCATCCAGCCACTGAGTGGCCTTACTTGAGGACTGGGCTCAGCCTGAGGGTCACAATGTGCGTTTGTGACCAATGTGGCCGGCGAGCATGGGCGGGGCCTCATGGGCCACACTGGTTTCAACTACACTGAATGTTGGACAACATGCCAACCACAAGGTTTTTTGCCATGGGGAAGGAGTTCTGATTTCTGCATCACCTTCAACCCTGGGCAGTGATTGGAGATAAGGTCTAGGTTCTGAAACGTGAAAACCGAGGTTGGGAAAAATGACGACCTAAGGCCACGGCGGCTCGATGTGCTCAGTGTGCGGCCAGCTGTCTGGGAGGGGCCAGGGGGTCCAGGCTCAGGCTGTGTCAGAAAGCGCATTAGTGCCCTGGTCAGCCTATGTATTTGGGGTACAGCCAATGTCGGTGCAGGTTGATCCTCATTTGGGGTTACTGGGTAGCCCCAGAGGACAATGTTTTTCTTATGGAGGGCGGGCAGGGTGCTGCATTGTAGATCTGGATTGCCAAACTGGAGGGCTTGTGGGCCAGTAGTCTCACGACCAAAGTCTGAGAACACAAGCTAGGCTTAGGTTTCTGGGTGAGGCCATGGCAGTCACAATCTACAGACCTGAATCGAGATCTCGTGCATCTGAAGCCAGGGCGAGGATCAGACGATCGCTCAGGTTGGAGTTTCTGTCCCTGATGGCCCCTTCATGAATGGAGGGGCATCACGAGGCCATGGGGGTTTTCCCACGGTGGGAGTTGTGAGAAGCTCCAAACTGCAGAGAGTCTTCTGCAGGACAATTGAGACCTGTTGCTTGGGTCCAGGCCAATGATTCTGAGTAGGGTTCTAAGGATGGATGGCTGGGTAGCCCACCTCGCATTCCAATTGTCTCCTAGCAACAAGACAGGTTAGATCTCCTGGATCTGTGGGGAGCAACCGAGGACGCTGAGTTGAAATGGACACCCCTGGGGATGGGTCCTAATGTGCTTTTGTGTCTAAGGAGACCTTGGAATGAAGCGGTGGCACTGGGGCCCTAAAGGGTTCTCCTAAACAGAGGCTTTGACACAACTCCAACGTGCAATTTTCCCATGTGTAGATGAGATGTTTTCTGATGGGTGCGTCAAGAAACAGCTATATGCTGTTTTGATATCCAGGCCTCTGAGGAGAGATGCCTGGAAACCAAAGCAATGGATCTGATTAGTGCCTAGGGGCCTGTTCTTTCCTTTTTACCTCTGGAGACATCTGTCTATGGGTGTGAGTGCAGGTAGGTGCTCAGTTGGGCTCAGATTGCCCCTGTTTTTCCTGGGAAGCCACCACTATTGAGATGGATTAGGGACTTTGGAGCTTTATCCTATTAGAAGGGTTGTGGCCATTGGAATGGGCACACACAATTCCCTTGGAGAGGGCAAGTACAGTCCTGAGGTTTGGCTCCAGGAGCCTGAGCCTGTAGGTTGTGTAGGCCAGGGCTGTTTGGACAGTTGTCTGAAAACACAAACTCGGCTTATGTTTCGGGTCATAGGTATGGCAGGACTGACCTACAGACCATGAGGAGAACTCTTCTGGATTAGAAAAAAGGGCGAGTGTGAGGCTCTTGCTCAAGTATTTGTCTCTGGATATCGTGTCACTCATGGTCGTGGAATTTCTGGGTGACTTCATGGGAAATGGACGAGTCTTACTCTCTGGTTGTTTGGCCCCGTCCAAAGAGTTTGGGGTTAATCTGTGGGCTGGAAGAATTTCGTTTTTTTTTTTTTTTTGTTGTTGTTGTTGTCGTTGTTGTTTTCTTTTTTAACCTCAGGTGTCCCACCAAATGAGGGATTCCAGAGTAGAGCCCTGGGGAGGGGCGACTGGACAATCAGAAATCTGGTTAAAAATTGGGGCCTAGGGACATGTCAAGCCCATTATGACATCTAATGGTCCAGCCACTGAAAGGACTTACTAGAGGACAGGACTCATGCTGAGGGTCACAATGCGTATGTATGCCCTCGTCGCACCCAAGAATGGGCGGGGCCTCAGGGTGAATGCTGGTTTCTCCTACACTGAAAGTTGGACAACGTGCCAACCACAAGGGTTCTTGCCATGGGTAAGGAGGAGTTCTGATTTCTGCATCACACTCACCCCTGGGCAGTGATTGGAGATAAGGTCTCGGTTCTGAAGCCTGAAAACGGAGGTAGGGAAGAGATGATGACCTAAGGCCATGGCGGGTTTTATGTGCTCAGTGTGCGGTCATCTTTCTGGGTGTTGGTCAGGAGGTCCGGGCTCAGGTTGTGTTCGACAGTGCATTAGTGCCCAGGTTAGACTATATAATTTGGGTAACGTCGAGTGCTGTGTAGGTTTATCCTCATTTAAGGTGCCTGGGCAGCTCATGAGGCAATAATTTTTTTTTCTAGAGGGCAGGCAGAGTGCTGCATTGTGGGTCCGGAAATGCCAACCTTGAGGGCTTCGGGGCCTGGAGTGTGAGGACAGAAGTCTGAGAAGACAAGCTAGACTTGGGTTTCAGGTTGAGGGCATGGCAGGTACCCCCTGCAGATCTGAACCAATATCTCATGCATCTGAAGTCAGGGCGAGGATCAGACGTTGGCTCAGGTTGGAGTTTCTGTGCATGACGGCCGCTTCATGAAGGGAGCGGAATTTCGGGGCCATTGAGGTTTTCCCACGTTGGGAGTTGTGGGATGCCCCCTTCAAGGATTCCTACTGCGGGACAATTGAGACCTGTTGGACAGCTCCAGGACATCCCATATGGATGACTCCAGAGCACCGTTCGCGGATGGATGCCTGGGAAGCCCGCCTCGCATTCCAATTGTCTCCTAGCAACAAGACAGTTTAGATCTGATGGCTCTGCCGGAGCAACCGGGGTGGCTGACTTGAAATGGACTTTCCTGAGGATGGGTCCTAATGTGTTTTTGTGTCCATGAGGGCCTTGGAATGGGGCAGTGGCACCGGGACCCTGAAGTACTCTCCTAAGCTTTGGACATGGCTCCCATGCACAGGATTCCTTGTGGAGACGAGATTAGTTCTGATGGGTGCCTCAGGAAAACCCCTATGCTCGTATTGGAATCAGGCTTTTGAGGACACATGCCTGTAACCCAAAGCAATGGATCCTATTATGGCCTAGGGTCCTGTCTGGTTCAATCTTCTTCTCTGGGGACATCCATCTATGGTATGAGTGGAGGTCGATTATCAGCTGGTTCAGACAGCCCTTGTTTGTTCCGAGCGAACTACACTATTGGGATGGCCTCAGGGACTTTGGAGGTTTCTCCTAATTTGTATGATTCTGGACCATGGAATGGGCAGAATTCCCATGGATTGGTAGGCACAGTCCTAATGTGTGTCTCCAGGGGCCCAGCCTGGAGGGTGTGTGGCCCAAGACTTTGAGGACAGAAGTCTGAAAACACAAACTCAGCTTAGGTTTGGGGACGTAGTTATGGCAGGCCCGATCTACAAACCATGAGAAGAACTCTTCAGGATATGAAGAAAGTGCGAGTGTGAGGCGCTTGCTCAGGCTTTTGTCTCTGGATTTTGTATCAGCGATGGCCGTGGAATGTCGGGGAGGCCTCATGGGCCATGGACGAATCTTCCTCTCTGAGGATGTGGCCCGATTCCCAATTGCTTTACGTCAATCTGTGGGATGGGAGGACTCATTTCAGTTTTGTTACTTCAGGTGTCCCACCAAAAGAGGAATTCCAAAGCATAGCCGTGGGGAAGACTGAAGGGACAACCCGAACTATGGTTAAAAATTGGGGCCTAGGGGCATGGCAAGCCCAATATGCTATCTCTTCATCCAGCCACTGAGTGGCCTTACTTGAGGACTGGGCTCAGCCTGAGGGTCACAATGAGTGTTTGTGACCAATGTGGCCGGCGAGAATGGGCGGGGCCTCATGGGCCACACTGGTTTCAACTACACTGAACGTTGGACAACGTGCCAACCACAAGGGTTCTTGCCATGGGTAAGGAGGAGTTCTGATTTCTGCATCACACTCACCCCTGGGCAGTGATTGGAGATAAGGTCTCGGTTCTGAAGCCTGAAAACGGAGGTAGGGAAGAGATGATGACCTAAGGCCATGGCGGGTTTTATGTGCTCAGTGTGCGGTCATCTTTCTGGGTGTTGGTCAGGAGGTCCGGGCTCATGTTGTGTTCGACAGTGCATTAGTGCCCAGGTTAGACTATATAATTTGGGTAACGTCGAGTGCTGTGTAGGTTTATCCTCATATAAGGTGCCTGGGCAGCTCATGAGGCAATAATTTTTTTTCTAGAGGGCAGGCAGAGTGCTGCATTGTGGGTCCGGAATTGCCAACCTTGAGGGCTTCGGGGCCAGGAGTGTGAGGACGGAAGTCTGAGAAGACAAGCTAGACTTCTGATTCAGGGCGAGGGCACGGCAGGTACCCCCTGCAGATCTGAACCAATATCTCATGCATCTGAAGTCAGGGCGAGGATCAGACGTTGGCTCAGGTTGGAGTTTCTGTGCATGACGGCCGCTTCATGAAGGGAGCGGAATTTCGGGGCCATTGAGGTTTTCCCACGTTGGGAGTTGTGGGATGCCCCCTTCAAGGATTCCTTCTGCGGGACAATTGAGACCTGTTGGACAGCTCCAGGACATCCCATATGGATGACTCCAGAGCACCGTTCGCGGATGGATGCCTGGGAAGCCCGCCTCGCATTCCAATTGTCTCCTAGCAACAAGACAGTTCAGATCTGATGGCTCTGCCGGAGCAACCGGGGTGGCTGACTTGAAATGGACTTTCCTGAGGATGGGTCCTAATGTGTTTTTGTGTCCATGAGGGCCTTGGAATGGGGCAGTGGCACCGGGACCCTGAAGTACAATCCTAAGCTTTGGACATGGCTCCCATGCACAGGTTTCCTTGTGGAGACGAGATGAGTTCTGATGGGTGCCTCAGGAAAACCCCTATGCTCGTATTGGAATCAGGCTTTTGAGGACACATGCCTGTAACCCAAAGCAATGGATCCTATTATGGCCTAGGGTCCTGTCTGGTTCAATCTTCTTCTCTGGGGACATCCATCTATGGTATGAGTGGAGGTCGATTATCAGCTGGTGTCAGACAGCCCTTGTTTATTCCGAGCGACCTACACTATTGGGATGGCCTCAGGGACTTTGGAGGATTCTCGTAATTTGTATGATTTTGGACCATGGAATGGGCAGAATTCCCATGGATTGGTAGGCACAGTCCTAATATATGTCTCCAGGGGCCCAGCCTGGAGGGTGTGTGGCCCAAGACTTTGAGGACAGAAGTCTGAAAACACAAACTCAGCTTAGGTTTGGGGACGTAGTTATGGCAGGCCCGATCTACAAACCATGAGAAGAACTCTTCAGGATATGAAGAAAGTGCGAGTCTGAGGCGCTTGCTCAGGCTTTTGTCTCTGGATTTTGTATCAGCGATGGCCGTGGAATGTCGGGGAGGCCTCATGGGCCATGGACGAATCTTCCTCTCTGAGGATGTGGCCCGATTCCCAATTGCTTTTCGTCAATCTGTGGGATGGGAGGACTCATTTCAGTTTTGTTACCTCAGGTGTCCCACCAAAAGAGGAATTCCAAAGCAAAGCCGTGGGGAAGACTGAAGGGACAACCCGAACTATGGTTAAAAATTGGGGCCTTGGGGCATGGCAAGCCCAATATGCTATCTCTTCATCCAGCCACTGAGTGGCCTTACTTGAGGACTGGGCTCAGCCTGAGGGTCACAATGTGCGTTTGTGACCAATGTGGCCGGCGAGCATGGGCGGGGCCTCATGGGCCACACTGGTTTCAACTACACTGAATGTTGGACAACATGCCAACCACAAGGTTTTTTGCCATGGGGAAGGAGTTCTGATTTCTGCATCACCTTCAACCCTGGGCAGTGATTGGAGATAAGGTCTAGGTTCTGAAACGTGAAAACCGAGGTTGGGAAAAATGACGACCTAAGGCCACGGCGGCTCGATGTGCTCAGTGTGCGGCCAGCTGTCTGGGAGGGGCCAGGGGGTCCAGGCTCAGGCTGTGTCAGAAAGCGCATTAGTGCCCTGGTCAGCCTATGTATTTGGGGTACAGCCAATGTCGGTGCAGGTTGATCCTCATTTGGGGTTACTGGGTAGCCCCAGAGGACAATGTTTTTCTTATGGAGGGCGGGCAGGGTGCTGCATTGTAGATCTGGATTGCCAAACTGGAGGGCTTGTGGGCCAGTAGTCTCACGACCAAAGTCTGAGAACACAAGCTAGGCTTAGGTTTCTGGGTGAGGCCATGGCAGTCACAATCTACAGACCTGAATCGAGATCTCGTGCATCTGAAGTCAGGGCGAGGATCAGACGATCGCTCAGGTTGGAGTTTCTGTCCCTGATGGCCCCTTCATGAATGGAGGGGCATCACGAGGCCATGGGGGTTTTCCCACGGTGGGAGTTGTGAGAAGCTCCAAACTGCAGAGAGTCTTCTGCAGGACAATTGAGACCTGTTGCTTGGGTCCAGGCCAATGATTCTGAGTAGGGTTCTAAGGATGGATGGCTGGGTAGCCCACCTCGCATTCCAATTGTCTCCTAGCAACAAGACAGGTTAGATCTCCTGGATCTGTGGGGAGCAACCGAGGACGCTGAGTTGAAATGGACACCCCTGGGGATGGGTCCTAATGTGCTTTTGTGTCTATGGAGACCTTGGAATGAAGCGGTGGCACTGGGGCCCTAAAGGGTTCTCCTAAACAGAGGCTTTGACACAACTCCAACGTGCAATTTTCCCATGTGTAGATGAGATGTTTTCTGATGGGTGCGTCAAGAAACAGCTATATGCTGTTTTGATATCCAGGCCTCTGAGGAGAGATGCCTGGAAACCAAAGCAATGGATCTGATTAGTGCCTAGGGGCCTGTTCTTTCCTTTTTACCTCTGGAGACATCTGTCTATGGGTGTGAGTGCAGGTAGGTGCTCAGTTGGGCTCAGATTGCCCCTGTTTTTCCTGGGAAGCCACCACTATTGAGATGGATTAGGGACTTTGGAGCTTTATCCTATTAGAAGGGTTGTGGCCATTGGAATGGGCACACACAATTCCCTTGGAGAGGGCAAGTACAGTCCTGAGGTTTGGCTCCAGGAGCCTGAGCCTGTAGGTTGTGTAGGCCAGGGCTGTTTGGACAGTTGTCTGAAAACACAAACTCGGCTTATGTTTCGGGTCATAGGTATGGCAGGACTGACCTACAGACCATGAGGAGAACTCTTCTGGATTAGAAAAAAGGGCGAGTGTGAGGCTCTTGCTCAAGTTTTTGTCTCTGGATATCGTGTCACTCATGGTCGTGGAATTTCTGGGTGACTTCATGGGAAATGGACGAGTCTTACTCTCTGGTTGTTTGGCCCCGTCCAAAGAGTTTGGGGTTAATCTGTGGGCTGGAAGAATTTCGTTTTTTTTTTTTTTTTTTTTGTTGTTGTTGTCGTTGTTGTTTTCTTTTTTAACCTCAGGTGTCCCACCAAATGAGGGATTCCAGAGTAGAGCCCTGGGGAGGGGCGACTGGACAATCAGAAATCTGGTTAAAAATTGGGGCCTAGGGACATGTCAAGCCCATTATGACATCTAATGGTCCAGCCACTGAAAGGACTTACTAGAGGACAGGACTCATGCTGAGGGTCACAATGCGTATGTATGCCCTCGTCGCACCCAAGAATGGGCGGGGCCTCAGGGTGAATGCTGGTTTCTCCTACACTGAAAGTTGGACAACATGCCAACCACAAGGGTTCTTGCCATGGGTAAGGAGGAGTTCTGATTTCTGCATCACACTCACCCCTGGGCAGTGATTGGAGATAAGGTCTCGGTTCTGAAGCCTGAAAACGGAGGTAGGGAAGAGATGATGACCTAAGGCCATGGCGGGTTTTATGTGCTCAGTGTGCGGTCATCTTTCTGGGTGTTGGTCAGGAGGTCCGGGCTCAGGTTGTGTTCGACAGTGCATTAGTGCCCAGGTTAGACTATATAATTTGGGTAACGTCGAGTGCTGTGTAGGTTTATCCTCATTTAAGGTGCCTGGGCAGCTCATGAGGCAATAATTTTTTTTTTCTAGAGGGCAGGCAGAGTGCTGCATTGTGGGTCCGGAAATGCCAACCTTGAGGGCTTCGGGGCCTGGAGTGTGAGGACAGAAGTCTGAGAAGACAAGCTAGACTTGGGTTTCAGGTTGAGGGCATGGCAGGTACCCCCTGCAGATCTGAACCAATATCTCATGCATCTGAAGTCAGGGCGAGGATCAGACGTTGGCTCAGGTTGGAGTTTCTGTGCATGACGGCCGCTTCATGAAGGGAGCGGAATTTCGGGGCCATTGAGGTTTTCCCACGTTGGGAGTTGTGGGATGCCCCCTTCAAGGATTCCTACTGCGGGACAATTGAGACCTGTTGGACAGCTCCAGGACATCCCATATGGATGACTCCAGAGCACCGTTCGCGGATGGATGCCTGGGAAGCCCGCCTCGCATTCCAATTGTCTCCTAGCAACAAGACAGTTTAGATCTGATGGCTCTGCCGGAGCAACCGGGGTGGCTGACTTGAAATGGACTTTCCTGAGGATGGGTCCTAATGTGTTTTTGTGTCCATGAGGGCCTTGGAATGGGGCAGTGGCACCGGGACCCTGAAGTACAATCCTAAGCTTTGGACATGGCTCCCATGCACAGGTTTCCTTGTGGAGACGAGATGAGTTCTGATGGGTGCCTCAGGAAAACCCCTATGCTCGTATTGGAATCAGGCTTTTGAGGACACATGCCTGTAACCCAAAGCAATGGATCCTATTATGGCCTAGGGTCCTGTCTGGTTCAATCTTCTTCTTTGGGGACATCCATCTATGGTATGAGTGGAGGTCGATTATCAGCTGGTTCAGACAGCCCTTGTTTGTTCCGAGCGAACTACACTATTGGGATGGCCTCAGGGACTTTGGAGGTTTCTCCTAATTTGTATGATTCTGGACCATGGAATGGGCAGAATTCCCATGGATTGGTAGGCACAGTCCTAATGTGTGTCTCCAGGGGCCCAGCCTGGAGGGTGTGTGGCCCAAGACTTTGAGGACAGAAGTCTGAAAACACAAACTCAGCTTAGGTTTGGGGACGTAGTTATGGCAGGCCCGATCTACAAACCATGAGAAGAACTCTTCAGGATATGAAGAAAGTGCGAGTGTGAGGCGCTTGCTCAGGCTTTTGTCTCTGGATTTTGTATCAGCGATGGCCGTGGAATGTCGGGGAGGCCTCATGGGCCATGGACGAATCTTCCTCTCTGAGGATGTGGCCCGATTCCCAATTGCTTTTCGTCAATCTGTGGGATGGGAGGACTCATTTCAGTTTTGTTACTTCAGGTGTCCCACCAAAAGAGGAATTCCAAAGCATAGCCGTGGGGAAGACTGAAGGGACAACCCGAACTATGGTTAAAAATTGGGGCCTAGGGGCATGGCAAGCCCAATATGCTATCTCTTCATCCAGCCACTGAGTGGCCTTACTTGAGGACTGGGCTCAGCCTGAGGGTCACAATGAGTGTTTGTGACCAATGTGGCCGGCGAGAATGGGCGGGGCCTCATGGGCCACACTGGTTTCAACTACACTGAACGTTGGACAACATGCCAACCACAAGGTTTCTTGCCATGGGGAGGAGTGCTGATTTCTGCATCACCTTCAACCCTGGGCAGTGATTGGAGATAAGGTCTAGGTTCTGAAACCAGAAAACCGAGGTTGGGAAAAGATGACGACCTAAGGCCACGGCGGCTCGATGTGCTCAGTGTGCGGCCAGCTGTCTGGGAGGGGCCAGGGGGTCCAGGCTCAGGCTGTGTCAGAAAGCGCAGTAGTGCCCTGGTCAGCCTATGTATTTGGGGTACAGCCAATGTCGGTGCAGGTTGATCCTCATTTTGGGTTACTGGGTAGCCCCAGAGGACAATGTTTTTCTTATGGAGGGCGGGCAGGGTGCTGCATTGTAGATATGGATTGCCAAACTGGAGGGCTTGTGGGCCAGTAGTGTGACGACCAAAGTCTGAGAACACATGCTAGGCTTAGGTTTCTGGTTGAGGCCATGGCAGGCACAATCTACAGACCTGAATCGAGATCTCATGCATCTGAAGTCAGGGCGAGGATCAGACGATCGCTCAGGTTGGAGTTTCTGACCCTGATGGCCCCTTCATGAATGGGGGGGCATCACGAGGCCATGGGGGTTTTCCCACGGTGGGAGTTGTGAGAAGCTCCAAACTGCAGAGAGTCTTCTGCAGGACAATTGAGACCTGTTGCTTGGGTCCAGGCCAATGATTCTGAGCAGGGTTCTAAGGATGGATGGCTGGGTAGCCCACCTCGCATTCCAATTGTCTCCTAGCAACAAGACCGGTTAGATCTCCTGGATCTGTGGGGAGCAACCGAGGACGCTGAGTTGAAATGGACACCCCTGGGGATGGGTCCTAATGTGCTTTTGTGTCTATGGAGACCTTGGAATGAAGCGGTGGCACTGGGGCCCTAAAGGGTTCTCCTAAACAGAGGCTTTGACACAACTCCAACGTGCAATTTTCCCATGTGTAGATGAGATGTTTTCTGATGGGTGCGTCAAGAAACAGCTATATGCTGTTTTGATATCCAGGCCTCTGAGGAGAGATGCCTGGAAACCAAAGCAATGGATCTGATTAGTGCCTAGGGGCATGTTCTTTCCTTTTTACCTCTGGAGTCATCTGTCTATGGGTGTGAGTGCAGGTAGGTGCTCAGTTGGGCTCAGATTGCCCCTGTTTTTCCTGGGAAGCCACCACTATTGAGATGGATTAGGGACTTTGGAGGTTTATCCTATTAGAAGGGTTGTGGCCATTGGAATGGGCACACACAATTCCCTTGGAGAGGGCAAGTACAGTCCTGAGGTTTGGCTCCAGGAGCCTGAGCCTGTAGGTTGTGTAGGCCAGGGCTGTTTGGACAGTTGTCTGAAAACACAAACTCGGCTTATGTTTCGGGTCATAGGTATGGCAGGACTGACCTACAGACCATGAGGAGAACTCTTCTGGATTAGAAAAAAGGGCGAGTGTGAGGCTCTTGCTCAAGTTTTTGTCTCTGGATATCGTGTCACTCATGGTCGTGGAATTTCTGGGTGACTTCATGGGAAATGGACGAGTCTTACTCTCTGGTTGTTTGGCCCCGTCCAAAGAGTTTGGGGTCAATCTGTGGGCTGGAAGAATTTCGTTTTTTTTTTGTTGTTGTTGTTGTTGTTGTCGTTGTTGTTTTCTTTTTTAACCTCAGGTGTCCCACCAAATGAGGGATTCCAGAGTAGAGCCCTGGGGAGGGGCGACTGGACAATCAGAAATCTGGTTAAAAATTGGGGCCTAGGGACATGTCAAGCCCATTATGACATCTAATGGTCCAGCCACTGAAAGGACTTACTAGAGGACAGGACTCATGCTGAGGGTCACAATGCGTATGTATGCCCTCGTCGCACGCAAGAATGGGCGGGGCCTCAGGGTGAATGCTGGATTCTCCTACACTGAACGTTGGACAACGTGCCAACCACAAGGGTTCTTGCCATGGGTAAGGAGGAGTTCTGATTTCTGCATCACACTCACCCCTGGGCAGTGATTGGAGATAAGGTCTCGGTTCTGAAGCCTGAAAACGGAGGTAGGGAAGAGATGATGACCTAAGGCCATGGCGGGTTTTATGTGCTCAGTGTGCGGTCATCTTTCTGGGTGTTGGTCAGGAGGTCCGGGCTCATGTTGTGTTCGACAGTGCATTAGTGCCCAGGTTAGACTATATAATTTGGGTAACGTCGAGTGCTGTGTAGGTTTATCCTCATATAAGGTGCCTGGGCAGCTCATGAGGCAATAATTTTTTTTCTAGAGGGCAGGCAGAGTGCTGCATTGTGGGTCCGGAATTGCCAACCTTGAGGGCTTCGGGGCCAGGAGTGTGAGGACGGAATTCTGAGAAGACAAGCTAGACTTCTGATTCAGGGCGAGGGCACGGCAGGTACCCCCTGCAGATCTGAACCAATATCTCATGCATCTGAAGTCAGGGCGAGGATCAGACGTTGGCTCAGGTTGGAGTTTCTGTGCATGACGGCCGCTTCATGAAGGGAGCGGAATTTCGGGGCCATTGAGGTTTTCCCACGTTGGGAGTTGTGGGATGCCCCCTTCAAGGATTCCTTCTGCGGGACAATTGAGACCTGTTGGACAGCTCCAGGACATCCCATATGGATGACTCCAGAGCACCGTTCGCGGATGGATGCCTGGGAAGCCCGCCTCGCATTCCAATTGTCTCCTAGCAACAAGACAGTTCAGATCTGATGGCTCTGCCGGAGCAACCGGGGTGGCTGACTTGAAATGGACTTTCCTGAGGATGGGTCCTAATGTGTTTTTGTGTCCATGAGGGCCTTGGAATGGGGCAGTGGCACCGGGACCCTGAAGTACAATCCTAAGCTTTGGACATGGCTCCCATGCACAGGTTTCCTTGTGGAGACGAGATGAGTTCTGATGGGTGCCTCAGGAAAACCCCTATGCTCGTATTGGAATCAGGCTTTTGAGGACACATGCCTGTAACCCAAAGCAATGGATCCTATTATGGCCTAGGGTCCTGTCTGGTTCAATCTTCTTCTCTGGGGACATCCATCTATGGTATGAGTGGAGGTCGATTATCAGCTGGTGTCAGACAGCCCTTGTTTATTCCGAGCGACCTACACTATTGGGATGGCCTCAGGGACTTTGGAGGATTCTCGTAATTTGTATGATTTTGGACCATGGAATGGGCAGAATTCCCATGGATTGGTAGGCACAGTCCTAATATATGTCTCCAGGGGCCCAGCCTGGAGGGTGTGTGGCCCAAGACTTTGAGGACAGAAGTCTGAAAACACAAACTCAGCTTAGGTTTGGGGACGTAGTTATGGCAGGCCCGATCTACAAACCATGAGAAGAACTCTTCAGGATATGAAGAAAGTGCGAGTCTGAGGCGCTTGCTCAGGCTTTTGTCTCTGGATTTTGTATCAGCGATGGCCGTGGAATATCGGGGAGGCCTCATGGGCCATGGACGAATCTTCCTCTCTGAGGATTTGGCCCGATTCCCAATTGCTTTTCGTCAATCTGTGGGATGGGAGGACTCTTTTCAGTTTTGTTACCTCAGGTGTCCCACCAAAAGAGGAATTCCAAAGCAAAGCCGTGGGGAAGACTGAAGGGACAACCCGAACTATGGTTAAAAATTGGGGCCTTGGGGCATGGCAAGCCCAATATGCTATCTCTTCATCCAGCCACTGAGTGGCCTTACTTGAGGACTGGGCTCAGCCTGAGGGTCACAATGTGCGTTTGTGACCAATGTGGCCGGCGAGCATGGGCGGGGCCTCATGGGCCACACTGGTTTCAACTACACTGAATGTTGGACAACATGCCAACCACAAGGTTTTTTGCCATGGGGAAGGAGTTCTGATTTCTGCATCACCTTCAACCCTGGGCAGTGATTGGAGATAAGGTCTAGGTTCTGAAACGTGAAAACCGAGGTTGGGAAAAATGACGACCTAAGGCCACGGCGGCTCGATGTGCTCAGTGTGCGGCCAGCTGTCTGGGAGGGGCCAGGGGGTCCAGGCTCAGGCTGTGTCAGAAAGCGCATTAGTGCCCTGGTCAGCCTATGTATTTGGGGTACAGCCAATGTCGGTGCAGGTTGATCCTCATTTGGGGTTACTGGGTAGCCCCAGAGGACAATGTTTTTCTTATGGAGGGCGGGCAGGGTGCTGCATTGTAGATCTGGATTGCCAAACTGGAGGGCTTGTGGGCCAGTAGTCTCACGACCAAAGTCTGAGAACACAAGCTAGGCTTAGGTTTCTGGGTGAGGCCATGGCAGTCACAATCTACAGACCTGAATCGAGATCTCGTGCATCTGAAGTCAGGGCGAGGATCAGACGATCGCTCAGGTTGGAGTTTCTGTCCCTGATGGCCCCTTCATGAATGGAGGGGCATCACGAGGCCATGGGGGTTTTCCCACGGTGGGAGTTGTGAGAAGCTCCAAACTGCAGAGAGTCTTCTGCAGGACAATTGAGACCTGTTGCTTGGGTCCAGGCCAATGATTCTGAGTAGGGTTCTAAGGATGGATGGCTGGGTAGCCCACCTCGCATTCCAATTGTCTCCTAGCAACAAGACAGGTTAGATCTCCTGGATCTGTGGGGAGCAACCGAGGACGCTGAGTTGAAATGGACACCCCTGGGGATGGGTCCTAATGTGCTTTTGTGTCTAAGGAGACCTTGGAATGAAGCGGTGGCACTGGGGCCCTAAAGGGTTCTCCTAAACAGAGGCTTTGACACAACTCCAACGTGCAATTTTCCCATGTGTAGATGAGATGTTTTCTGATGGGTGCGTCAAGAAACAGCTATATGCTGTTTTGATATCCAGGCCTCTGAGGAGAGATGCCTGGAAACCAAAGCAATGGATCTGATTAGTGCCTAGGGGCCTGTTCTTTCCTTTTTACCTCTGGAGACATCTGTCTATGGGTGTGAGTGCAGGTAGGTGCTCAGTTGGGCTCAGATTGCCCCTGTTTTTCCTGGGAAGCCACCACTATTGAGATGGATTAGGGACTTTGGAGCTTTATCCTATTAGAAGGGTTGTGGCCATTGGAATGGGCACACACAATTCCCTTGGAGAGGGCAAGTACAGTCCTGAGGTTTGGCTCCAGGAGCCTGAGCCTGTAGGTTGTGTAGGCCAGGGCTGTTTGGACAGTTGTCTGAAAACACAAACTCGGCTTATGTTTCGGGTCATAGGTATGGCAGGACTGACCTACAGACCATGAGGAGAACTCTTCTGGATTAGAAAAAAGGGCGAGTGTGAGGCTCTTGCTCAAGTTTTTGTCTCTGGATATCGTGTCACTCATGGTCGTGGAATTTCTGGGTGACTTCATGGGAAATGGACGAGTCTTACTCTCTGGTTGTTTGGCCCCGTCCAAAGAGTTTGGGGTTAATCTGTGGGCTGGAAGAATTTCGTTTTTTTTTTTTTTTGTTGTTGTTGTTGTTGTCGTTGTTGTTTTCTTTTTTAACCTCAGGTGTCCCACCAAATGAGGGATTCCAGAGTAGAGCCCTGGGGAGGGGCGACAGGACAATCAGAAATCTGGTTAAAAATTGGGGCCTAGGGACATGTCAAGCCCATTATGACATCTAATGGTCCAGCCACTGAAAGGACTTACTAGAGGACAGGACTCATGCTGAGGGTCACAATGCGTATGTATGCCCTCGTCGCACCCAAGAATGGGCGGGGCCTCAGGGTGAATGCTGGTTTCTCCTACACTGAAAGTTGGACAACGTGCCAACCACAAGGGTTCTTGCCATGGGTAAGGAGGAGTTCTGATTTCTGCATCACACTCACCCCTGGGCAGTGATTGGAGATAAGGTCTCGGTTCTGAAGCCTGAAAACGGAGGTAGGGAAGAGATGATGACCTAAGGCCATGGCGGGTTTTATGTGCTCAGTGTGCGGTCATCTTTCTGGGTGTTGGTCAGGAGGTCCGGGCTCAGGTTGTGTTCGACAGTGCATTAGTGCCCAGGTTAGACTATATAATTTGGGTAACGTCGAGTGCTGTGTAGGTTTATCCTCATTTAAGGTGCCTGGGCAGCTCATGAGGCAATAATTTTTTTTTCTAGAGGGCAGGCAGAGTGCTGCATTGTGGGTCCGGAAATGCCAACCTTGAGGGCTTCGGGGCCTGGAGTGTGAGGACAGAAGTCTGAGAAGACAAGCTAGACTTGGGTTTCAGGTTGAGGGCATGGCAGGTACCCCCTGCAGATCTGAACCAATATCTCATGCATCTGAAGTCAGGGCGAGGATCAGACGTTGGCTCAGGTTGGAGTTTCTGTGCATGACGGCCGCTTCATGAAGGGAGCGGAATTTCGGGGCCATTGAGGTTTTCCCACGTTGGGAGTTGTGGGATGCCCCCTTCAAGGATTCCTACTGCGGGACAATTGAGACCTGTTGGACAGCTCCAGGACATCCCATATGGATGACTCCAGAGCACCGTTCGCGGATGGATGCCTGGGAAGCCCGCCTCGCATTCCAATTGTCTCCTAGCAACAAGACAGTTTAGATCTGATGGCTCTGCCGGAGCAACCGGGGTGGCTGACTTGAAATGGACTTTCCTGAGGATGGGTCCTAATGTGTTTTTGTGTCCATGAGGGCCTTGGAATGGGGCAGTGGCACCGGGACCCTGAAGTACTCTCCTAAGCTTTGGACATGGCTCCCATGCACAGGATTCCTTGTGGAGACGAGATTAGTTCTGATGGGTGCCTCAGGAAAACCCCTATGCTCGTATTGGAATCAGGCTTTTGAGGACACATGCCTGTAACCCAAAGCAATGGATCCTATTATGGCCTAGGGTCCTGTCTGGTTCAATCTTCTTCTCTGGGGACATCCATCTATGGTATGAGTGGAGGTCGATTATCAGCTGGTTCAGACAGCCCTTGTTTGTTCCGAGCGAACTACACTATTGGGATGGCCTCAGGGACTTTGGAGGTTTCTCCTAATTTGTATGATTCTGGACCATGGAATGGGCAGAATTCCCATGGATTGGTAGGCACAGTCCTAATGTGTGTCTCCAGGGGCCCAGCCTGGAGGGTGTGTGGCCCAAGACTTTGAGGACAGAAGTCTGAAAACACAAACTCAGCTTAGGTTTGGGGACGTAGTTATGGCAGGCCCGATCTACAAACCATGAGAAGAACTCTTCAGGATATGAAGAAAGTGCGAGTGTGAGGCGCTTGCTCAGGCTTTTGTCTCTGGATTTTGTATCAGCGATGGCCGTGGAATGTCGGGGAGGCCTCATGGGCCATGGACGAATCTTCCTCTCTGAGGATGTGGCCCGATTCCCAATTGCTTTTCGTCAATCTGTGGGATGGGAGGACTCATTTCAGTTTTGTTACTTCAGGTGTCCCACCAAAAGAGGAATTCCAAAGCATAGCCGTGGGGAAGACTGAAGGGACAACCCGAACTATGGTTAAAAATTGGGGCCTAGGGGCATGGCAAGCCCAATATGCTATCTCTTCATCCAGCCACTGAGTGGCCTTACTTGAGGACTGGGCTCAGCCTGAGGGTCACAATGAGTGTTTGTGACCAATGTGGCCGGCGAGAATGGGCGGGGCCTCATGGGCCACACTGGTTTCAACTACACTGAACGTTGGACAACGTGCCAACCACAAGGGTTCTTGCCATGGGTAAGGAGGAGTTCTGATTTCTGCATCACACTCACCCCTGGGCAGTGATTGGAGATAAGGTCTCGGTTCTGAAGCCTGAAAACGGAGGTAGGGAAGAGATGATGACCTAAGGCCATGGCGGGTTTTATGTGCTCAGTGTGCGGTCATCTTTCTGGGTGTTGGTCAGGAGGTCCGGGCTCATGTTGTGTTCGACAGTGCATTAGTGCCCAGGTTAGACTATATAATTTGGGTAAGTCGAGTGCTGTGTAGGTTTATCCTCATATAAGGTGCCTGGGCAGCTCATGAGGCAATAATTTTTTTTCTAGAGGGCAGGCAGAGTGCTGCATTGTGGGTCCGGAATTGCCAACCTTGAGGGCTTCGGGGCCAGGAGTGTGAGGACGGAAGTCTGAGAAGACAAGCTAGACTTCTGATTCAGGGCGAGGGCACGGCAGGTACCCCCTGCAGATCTGAACCAATATCTCATGCATCTGAAGTCAGGGCGAGGATCAGACGTTGGCTCAGGTTGGAGTTTCTGTGCATGACGGCCGCTTCATGAAGGGAGCGGAATTTCGGGGCCATTGAGGTTTTCCCACGTTGGGAGTTGTGGGATGCCCCCTTCAAGGATTCCTTCTGCGGGACAATTGAGACCTGTTGGACAGCTCCAGGACATCCCATATGGATGACTCCAGAGCACCGTTCGCGGATGGATGCCTGGGAAGCCCGCCTCGCATTCCAATTGTCTCCTAGCAACAAGACAGTTCAGATCTGATGGCTCTGCCGGAGCAACCGGGGTGGCTGACTTGAAATGGACTTTCCTGAGGATGGGTCCTAATGTGTTTTTGTGTCCATGAGGGCCTTGGAATGGGGCAGTGGCACCGGGACCCTGAAGTACAATCCTAAGCTTTGGACATGGCTCCCATGCACAGGTTTCCTTGTGGAGACGAGATGAGTTCTGATGGGTGCCTCAGGAAAACCCCTATGCTCGTATTGGAATCAGGCTTTTGAGGACACATGCCTGTAACCCAAAGCAATGGATCCTATTATGGCCTAGGGTCCTGTCTGGTTCAATCTTCTTCTCTGGGGACATCCATCTATGGTATGAGTGGAGGTCGATTATCAGCTGGTGTCAGACAGCCCTTGTTTATTCCGAGCGACCTACACTATTGGGATGGCCTCAGGGACTTTGGAGGATTCTCGTAATTTGTATGATTTTGGACCATGGAATGGGCAGAATTCCCATGGATTGGTAGGCACAGTCCTAATATATGTCTCCAGGGGCCCAGCCTGGAGGGTGTGTGGCCCAAGACTTTGAGGACAGAAGTCTGAAAACACAAACTCAGCTTAGGTTTGGGGACGTAGTTATGGCAGGCCCGATCTACAAACCATGAGAAGAACTCTTCAGGATATGAAGAAAGTGCGAGTGTGAGGCGCTTGCTCAGGCTTTTGTCTCTGGATTTTGTATCAACGATGGCCGTGGAATGTCGGGGAGGCCTCATGGGCCATGGACGAATCTTCCTCTCTGAGGATTTGGCCCGATTCCCAATTGCTTTTCGTCAATCTGTGGGATGGGAGGACTCATTTCAGTTTTGTTACCTCAGGTGTCCCACCAAAAGAGGAATTCCAAAGCAAAGCCGTGGGGAAGACTGAAGGGACAACCCGAACTATGGTTAAAAATTGGGGCCTTGGGGCATGGCAAGCCCAATATGCTATCTCTTCATCCAGCCACTGAGTGGCCTTACTTGAGGACTGGGCTCAGCCTGAGGGTCACAATGTGCGTTTGTGACCAATGTGGCCGGCGAGCATGGGCGGGGCCTCATGGGCCACACTGGTTTCAACTACACTGAATGTTGGACAACATGCCAACCACAAGGTTTTTTGCCATGGGGAAGGAGTTCTGATTTCTGCATCACCTTCAACCCTGGGCAGTGATTGGAGATAAGGTCTAGGTTCTGAAACGTGAAAACCGAGGTTGGGAAAAATGACGACCTAAGGCCACGGCGGCTCGATGTGCTCAGTGTGCGGCCAGCTGTCTGGGAGGGGCCAGGGGGTCCAGGCTCAGGCTGTGTCAGAAAGCGCATTAGTGCCCTGGTCAGCCTATGTATTTGGGGTACAGCCAATGTCGGTGCAGGTTGATCCTCATTTGGGGTTACTGGGTAGCCCCAGAGGACAATGTTTTTCTTATGGAGGGCGGGCAGGGTGCTGCATTGTAGATCTGGATTGCCAAACTGGAGGGCTTGTGGGCCAGTAGTCTCACGACCAAAGTCTGAGAACACAAGCTAGGCTTAGGTTTCTGGGTGAGGCCATGGCAGTCACAATCTACAGACCTGAATCGAGATCTCGTGCATCTGAAGTCAGGGCGAGGATCAGACGATCGCTCAGGTTGGAGTATCTGTCCCTGATGGCCCCTTCATGAATGGAGGGGCATCACGAGGCCATGGGGGTTTTCCCACGGTGGGAGTTGTGAGAAGCTCCAAACTGCAGAGAGTCTTCTGCAGGACAATTGAGACCTGTTGCTTGGGTCCAGGCCAATGATTCTGAGTAGGGTTCTAAGGATGGATGGCTGGGTAGCCCACCTCGCATTCCAATTGTCTCCTAGCAACAAGACAGGTTAGATCTCCTGGATCTGTGGGGAGCAACCGAGGACGCTGAGTTGAAATGGACACCCCTGGGGATGGGTCCTAATGTGCTTTTGTGTCTAAGGAGACCTTGGAATGAAGCGGTGGCACTGGGGCCCTAAAGGGTTCTCCTAAACAGAGGCTTTGACACAACTCCAACGTGCAATTTTCCCATGTGTAGATGAGATGTTTTCTGATGGGTGCGTCAAGAAACAGCTATATGCTGTTTTGATATCCAGGCCTCTGAGGAGAGATGCCTGGAAACCAAAGCAATGGATCTGATTAGTGCCTAGGGGCCTGTTCTTTCCTTTTTACCTCTGGAGACATCTGTCTATGGGTGTGAGTGCAGGTAGGTGCTCAGTTGGGCTCAGATTGCCCCTGTTTTTCCTGGGAAGCCACCACTATTGAGATGGATTAGGGACTTTGGAGCTTTATCCTATTAGAAGGGTTGTGGCCATTGGAATGGGCACACACAATTCCCTTGGAGAGGGCAAGTACAGTCCTGAGGTTTGGCTCCAGGAGCCTGAGCCTGTAGGTTGTGTAGGCCAGGGCTGTTTGGACAGTTGTCTGAAAACACAAACTCGGCTTATGTTTCGGGTCATAGGTATGGCAGGACTGACCTACAGACCATGAGGAGAACTCTTCTGGATTAGAAAAAAGGGCGAGTGTGAGGCTCTTGCTCAAGTTTTTGTCTCTGGATATCGTGTCACTCATGGTCGTGGAATTTCTGGGTGACTTCATGGGAAATGGACGAGTCTTACTCTCTGGTTGTTTGGCCCCGTCCAAAGAGTTTGGGGTTAATCTGTGGGCTGGAAGAATTTCGTTTTTTTTTTTTTTTTTTTGTTGTTGTTGTCGTTGTTGTTTTCTTTTTTAACCTCAGGTGTCCCACCAAATGAGGGATTCCAGAGTAGAGCCCTGGGGAGGGGCGACTGGACAATCAGAAATCTGGTTAAAAATTGGGGCCTAGGGACATGTCAAGCCCATTATGACATCTAATGGTCCAGCCACTGAAAGGACTTACTAGAGGACAGGACTCATGCTGAGGGTCACAATGCGTATGTATGCCCTCGTCGCACCCAAGAATGGGCGGGGCCTCAGGGTGAATGCTGGTTTCTCCTACACTGAAAGTTGGACAACGTGCCAACCACAAGGGTTCTTGCCATGGGTAAGGAGGAGTTCTGATTTCTGCATCACACTCACCCCTGGGCAGTGATTGGAGATAAGGTCTCGGTTCTGAAGCCTGAAAACGGAGGTAGGGAAGAGATGATGACCTAAGGCCATGGCGGGTTTTATGTGCTCAGTGTGCGGTCATCTTTCTGGGTGTTGGTCAAGAGGTCCGGGCTCAGGTTGTGTTCGACAGTGCATTAGTGCCCAGGTTAGACTATATAATTTGGGTAACGTCGAGTGCTGTGTAGGTTTATCCTCATTTAAGGTGCCTGGGCAGCTCATGAGGCAATAATTTTTTTTTCTAGAGGGCAGGCAGAGTGCTGCATTGTGGGTCCGGAAATGCCAACCTTGAGGGCTTCGGGGCCTGGAGTGTGAGGACAGAAGTCTGAGAAGACAAGCTAGACTTGGGTTTCAGGTTGAGGGCATGGCAGGTACCCCCTGCAGATCTGAAGCAATATCTCATGCATCTGAAGTCAGGGCGAGGATCAGACGTTGGCTCAGGTTGGAGTTTCTGTGCATGACGGCCGCTTCATGAAGGGAGCGGAATTTCGGGGCCATTGAGGTTTTCCCACGTTGGGAGTTGTGGGATGCCCCCTTCAAGGATTCCTACTGCGGGACAATTGAGACCTGTTGGACAGCTCCAGGACATCCCATATGGATGACTCCAGAGCACCGTTCGCGGATGGATGCCTGGGAAGCCCGCCTCGCATTCCAATTGTCTCCTAGCAACAAGACAGTTTAGATCTGATGGCTCTGCCGGAGCAACCGGGGTGGCTGACTTGAAATGGACTTTCCTGAGGATGGGTCCTAATGTGTTTTTGTGTCCATGAGGGCCTTGGAATGGGGCAGTGGCACCGGGACCCTGAAGTACTCTCCTTCTTTGGACATGGCTCCCATGCACAGGATTCCTTGTGGAGACGAGATTAGTTCTGATGGGTGCCTCAGGAAAACCCCTATGCTCGTATTGGAATCAGGCTTTTGAGGACACATGCCTGTAACCCAAAGCAATGGATCCTATTATGGCCTAGGGTCCTGTCTGGTTCAATCTTCTTCTCTGGGGACATCCATCTATGGTATGAGTGGAGGTCGATTATCAGCTGGTTCAGACAGCCCTTGTTTGTTCCGAGCGAACTACACTATTGGGATGGCCTCAGGGACTTTGGAGGTTTCTCCTAATTTGTATGATTCTGGACCATGGAATGGGCAGAATTCCCATGGATTGGTAGGCACAGTCCTAATGTGTGTCTCCAGGGGCCCAGCCTGGAGGGTGTGTGGCCCAAGACTTTGAGGACAGAAGTCTGAAAACACAAACTCAGCTTAGGTTTGGGGACGTAGTTATGGCAGGCCCGATCTACAAACCATGAGAAGAACTCTTCAGGATATGAAGAAAGTGCGAGTGTGAGGCGCTTGCTCAGGCTTTTGTCTCTGGATTTTGTATCAGCGATGGCCGTGGAATGTCGGGGAGGCCTCATGGGCCATGGACGAATCTTCCTCTCTGAGGATGTGGCCCGATTCCCAATTGCTTTTCGTCAATCTGTGGGATGGGAGGACTCATTTCAGTTTTGTTACTTCAGGTGTCCCACCAAAAGAGGAATTCCAAAGCATAGCCGTGGGGAAGACTGAAGGGACAACCCGAACTATGGTTAAAAATTGGGGCCTAGGGGCATGGCAAGCCCAATATGCTATCTCTTCATCCAGCCACTGAGTGGCCTTACTTGAGGACTGGGCTCAGCCTGAGGGTCACAATGAGTGTTTGTGACCAATGTGGCCGGCGAGAATGGGCGGGGCCTCATGGGCCACACTGGTTTCAACTACACTGAACGTTGGACAACGTGCCAACCACAAGGGTTCTTGCCATGGGTAAGGAGGAGTTCTGATTTCTGCATCACACTCACCCCTGGGCAGTGATTGGAGATAAGGTCTCGGTTCTGAAGCCTGAAAACGGAGGTAGGGAAGAGATGATGACCTAAGGCCATGGCGGGTTTTATGTGCTCAGTGTGCGGTCATCTTTCTGGGTGTTGGTCAGGAGGTCCGGGCTCATGTTGTGTTCGACAGTGCATTAGTGCCCAGGTTAGACTATATAATTTGGGTAACGTCGAGTGCTGTGTAGGTTTATCCTCATATAAGGTGCCTGGGCAGCTCATGAGGCAATAATTTTTTTTCTAGAGGGCAGGCAGAGTGCTGCATTGTGGGTCCGGAATTGCCAACCTTGAGGGCTTCGGGGCCAGGAGTGTGAGGACGGAAGTCTGAGAAGACAAGCTAGACTTCTGATTCAGGGCGAGGGCACGGCAGGTACCCCCTGCAGATCTGAACCAATATCTCATGCATCTGAAGTCAGGGCGAGGATCAGACGTTGGCTCAGGTTGGAGTTTCTGTGCATGACGGCCGCTTCATGAAGGGAGCGGAATTTCGGGGCCATTGAGGTTTTCCCACGTTGGGAGTTGTGGGATGCCCCCTTCAAGGATTCCTTCTGCGGGACAATTGAGACCTGTTGGACAGCTCCAGGACATCCCATATGGATGACTCCAGAGCACCGTTCGCGGATGGATGCCTGGGAAGCCCGCCTCGCATTCCAATTGTCTCCTAGCAACAAGACAGTTCAGATCTGATGGCTCTGCCGGAGCAACCGGGGTGGCTGACTTGAAATGGACTTTCCTGAGGATGGGTCCTAATGTGTTTTTGTGTCCATGAGGGCCTTGGAATGGGGCAGTGGCACCGGGACCCTGAAGTACAATCCTAAGCTTTGGACATGGCTCCCATGCACAGGTTTCCTTGTGGAGACGAGATGAGTTCTGATGGGTGCCTCAGGAAAACCCCTATGCTCGTATTGGAATCAGGCTTTTGAGGACACATGCCTGTAACCCAAAGCAATGGATCCTATTATGGCCTAGGGTCCTGTCTGGTTCAATCTTCTTCTCTGGGGACATCCATCTATGGTATGAGTGGAGGTCGATTATCAGCTGGTGTCAGACAGCCCTTGTTTATTCCGAGCGACCTACACTATTGGGATGGCCTCAGGGACTTTGGAGGATTCTCGTAATTTGTATGATTTTGGACCATGGAATGGGCAGAATTCCCATGGATTGGTAGGCACAGTCCTAATATATGTCTCCAGGGGCCCAGCCTGGAGGGTGTGTGGCCCAAGACTTTGAGGACAGAAGTCTGAAAACACAAACTCAGCTTAGGTTTGGGGACGTAGTTATGGCAGGCCCGATCTACAAACCATGAGAAGAACTCTTCAGGATATGAAGAAAGTGCGAGTGTGAGGCGCTTGCTCAGGCTTTTGTCTCTGGATTTTGTATCAGCGATGGCCGTGGAATGTCGGGGAGGCCTCATGGGCCATGGACGAATCTTCCTCTCTGAGGATTTGGCCCGATTCCCAATTGCTTTTCGTCAATCTGTGGGATGGGAGGACTCATTTCAGTTTTGTTACCTCAGGTGTCCCACCAAAAGAGGAATTCCAAAGCAAAGCCGTGGGGAAGACTGAAGGGACAACCCGAACTATGGTTAAAAATTGGGGCCTTGGGGCATGGCAAGCCCAATATGCTATCTCTTCATCCAGCCACTGAGTGGCCTTACTTGAGGACTGGGCTCAGCCTGAGGGTCACAATGTGCGTTTGTGACCAATGTGGCCGGCGAGCATGGGCGGGGCCTCATGGGCCACACTGGTTTCAACTACACTGAATGTTGGACAACATGCCAACCACAAGGTTTTTTGCCATGGGGAAGGAGTTCTGATTTCTGCATCACCTTCAACCCTGGGCAGTGATTGGAGATAAGGTCTAGGTTCTGAAACGTGAAAACCGAGGTTGGGAAAAATGACGACCTAAGGCCACGGCGGCTCGATGTGCTCAGTGTGCGGCCAGCTGTCTGGGAGGGGCCAGGGGGTCCAGGCTCAGGCTGTGTCAGAAAGCGCATTAGTGCCCTGGTCAGCCTATGTATTTGGGGTACAGCCAATGTCGGTGCAGGTTGATCCTCATTTGGGGTTACTGGGTAGCCCCAGAGGACAATGTTTTTCTTATGGAGGGCGGGCAGGGTGCTGCATTGTAGATCTGGATTGCCAAACTGGAGGGCTTGTGGGCCAGTAGTCTCACGACCAAAGTCTGAGAACACAAGCTAGGCTTAGGTTTCTGGGTGAGGCCATGGCAGTCACAATCTACAGACCTGAATCGAGATCTCGTGCATCTGAAGTCAGGGCGAGGATCAGACGATCGCTCAGGTTGGAGTATCTGTCCCTGATGGCCCCTTCATGAATGGAGGGGCATCACGAGGCCATGGGGGTTTTCCCACGGTGGGAGTTGTGAGAAGCTCCAAACTGCAGAGAGTCTTCTGCAGGACAATTGAGACCTGTTGCTTGGGTCCAGGCCAATGATTCTGAGTAGGGTTCTAAGGATGGATGGCTGGGTAGCCCACCTCGCATTCCAATTGTCTCCTAGCAACAAGACAGGTTAGATCTCCTGGATCTGTGGGGAGCAACCGAGGACGCTGAGTTGAAATGGACACCCCTGGGGATGGGTCCTAATGTGCTTTTGTGTCTAAGGAGACCTTGGAATGAAGCGGTGGCACTGGGGCCCTAAAGGGTTCTCCTAAACAGAGGCTTTGACACAACTCCAACGTGCAATTTTCCCATGTGTAGATGAGATGTTTTCTGATGGGTGCGTCAAGAAACAGCTATATGCTGTTTTGATATCCAGGCCTCTGAGGAGAGATGCCTGGAAACCAAAGCAATGGATCTGATTAGTGCCTAGGGGCCTGTTCTTTCCTTTTTACCTCTGGAGACATCTGTCTATGGGTGTGAGTGCAGGTAGGTGCTCAGTTGGGCTCAGATTGCCCCTGTTTTTCCTGGGAAGCCACCACTATTGAGATGGATTAGGGACTTTGGAGCTTTATCCTATTAGAAGGGTTGTGGCCATTGGAATGGGCACACACAATTCCCTTGGAGAGGGCAAGTACAGTCCTGAGGTTTGGCTCCAGGAGCCTGAGCCTGTAGGTTGTGTAGGCCAGGGCTGTTTGGACAGTTGTCTGAAAACACAAACTCGGCTTATGTTTCGGGTCATAGGTATGGCAGGACTGACCTACAGACCATGAGGAGAACTCTTCTGGATTAGAAAAAAGGGCGAGTGTGAGGCTCTTGCTCAAGTTTTTGTCTCTGGATATCGTGTCACTCATGGTCGTGGAATTTCTGGGTGACTTCATGGGAAATGGACGAGTCTTACTCTCTGGTTGTTTGGCCCCGTCCAAAGAGTTTGGGGTTAATCTGTGGGCTGGAAGAATTTCGTTTTTTTTTTTTTTTTTTTTGTTGTTGTTGTCGTTGTTGTTTTCTTTTTTAACCTCAGGTGTCCCACCAAATGAGGGATTCCAGAGTAGAGCCCTGGGGAGGGGCGACTGGACAATCAGAAATCTGGTTAAAAATTGGGGCCTAGGGACATGTCAAGCCCATTATGACATCTAATGGTCCAGCCACTGAAAGGACTTACTAGAGGACAGGACTCATGCTGAGGGTCACAATGCGTATGTATGCCCTCGTCGCACCCAAGAATGGGCGGGGCCTCAGGGTGAATGCTGGTTTCTCCTACACTGAAAGTTGGACAACGTGCCAACCACAAGGGTTCTTGCCATGGGTAAGGAGGAGTTCTGATTTCTGCATCACACTCACCCCTGGGCAGTGATTGGAGATAAGGTCTCGGTTCTGAAGCCTGAAAACGGAGGTAGGGAAGAGATGATGACCTAAGGCCATGGCGGGTTTTATGTGCTCAGTGTGCGGTCATCTTTCTGGGTGTTGGTCAAGAGGTCCGGGCTCAGGTTGTGTTCGACAGTGCATTAGTGCCCAGGTTAGACTATATAATTTGGGTAACGTCGAGTGCTGTGTAGGTTTATCCTCATTTAAGGTGCCTGGGCAGCTCATGAGGCAATAATTTTTTTTTCTAGAGGGCAGGCAGAGTGCTGCATTGTGGGTCCGGAAATGCCAACCTTGAGGGCTTCGGGGCCTGGAGTGTGAGGACAGAAGTCTGAGAAGACAAGCTAGACTTGGGTTTCAGGTTGAGGGCATGGCAGGTACCCCCTGCAGATCTGAACCAATATCTCATGCATCTGAAGTCAGGGCGAGGATCAGACGTTGGCTCAGGTTGGAGTTTCTGTGCATGACGGCCGCTTCATGAAGGGAGCGGAATTTCGGGGCCATTGAGGTTTTCCCACGTTGGGAGTTGTGGGATGCCCCCTTCAAGGATTCCTACTGCGGGACAATTGAGACCTGTTGGACAGCTCCAGGACATCCCATATGGATGACTCCAGAGCACCGTTCGCGGATGGATGCCTGGGAAGCCCGCCTCGCATTCCAATTGTCTCCTAGCAACAAGACAGTTTAGATCTGATGGCTCTGCCGGAGCAACCGGGGTGGCTGACTTGAAATGGACTTTCCTGAGGATGGGTCCTAATGTGTTTTTGTGTCCATGAGGGCCTTGGAATGGGGCAGTGGCACCGGGACCCTGAAGTAGTCTCCTAAGCTTTGGACATGGCTCCCATGCACAGGTTTCCTTGTGGAGACGAGATGAGTTCTGATGGGTGCCTCAGGAAAACCCCTATGCTCGTATTGGAATCAGGCTTTTGAGGACACATGCCTGTAACCCAAAGCAATGGATCCTATTATGGCCTAGGGTCCTGTCTGGTTCAATCTTCTTCTTTGGGGACATCCATCTATGGTATGAGTGGAGGTCGATTATCAGCTGGTTCAGACAGCCCTTGTTTGTTCCGAGCGAACTACACTATTGGGATGGCCTCAGGGACTTTGGAGGTTTCTCCTAATTTGTATGATTCTGGACCATGGAATGGGCAGAATTCCCATGGATTGGTAGGCACAGTCCTAATGTGTGTCTCCAGGGGCCCAGCCTGGAGGGTGTGTGGCCCAAGACTTTGAGGACAGAAGTCTGAAAACACAAACTCAGCTTAGGTTTGGGGACGTAGTTATGGCAGGCCCGATCTACAAACCATGAGAAGAACTCTTCAGGATATGAAGAAAGTGCGAGTGTGAGGCGCTTGCTCAGGCTTTTGTCTCTGGATTTTGTATCAGCGATGGCCGTGGAATGTCGGGGAGGCCTCATGGGCCATGGACGAATCTTCCTCTCTGAGGATGTGGCCCGATTCCCAATTGCTTTTCGTCAATCTGTGGGATGGGAGGACTCATTTCAGTTTTGTTACTTCAGGTGTCCCACCAAAAGAGGAATTCCAAAGCATAGCCGTGGGGAAGACTGAAGGGACAACCCGAACTATGGTTAAAAATTGGGGCCTAGGGGCATGGCAAGCCCAATATGCTATCTCTTCATCCAGCCACTGAGTGGCCTTACTTGAGGACTGGGCTCAGCCTGAGGGTCACAATGAGTGTTTGTGACCAATGTGGCCGGCGAGAATGGGCGGGGCCTCATGGGCCACACTGGTTTCAACTACACTGAACGTTGGACAACATGCCAACCACAAGGTTTCTTGCCATGGGGAGGAGTGCTGATTTCTGCATCACCTTCAACCCTGGGCAGTGATTGGAGATAAGGTCTAGGTTCTGAAACCAGAAAACCGAGGTTGGGAAAAGATGACGACCTAAGGCCACGGCGGCTCGATGTGCTCAGTGTGCGGCCAGCTGTCTGGGAGGGGCCAGGGGGTCCAGGCTCAGGCTGTGTCAGAAAGCGCAGTAGTGCCCTGGTCAGCCTATGTATTTGGGGTACAGCCAATGTCGGTGCAGGTTGATCCTCATTTTGGGTTACTGGGTAGCCCCAGAGGACAATGTTTTTCTTATGGAGGGCGGGCAGGGTGCTGCATTGTAGATATGGATTGCCAAACTGGAGGGCTTGTGGGCCAGTAGTGTGACGACCAAAGTCTGAGAACACATGCTAGGCTTAGGTTTCTGGTTGAGGCCATGGCAGGCACAATCTACAGACCTGAATCGAGATCTCATGCATCTGAAGTCAGGGCGAGGATCAGACGATCGCTCAGGTTGGAGTTTCTGACCCTGATGGCCCCTTCATGAATGGGGGGGCATCACGAGGCCATGGGGGTTTTCCCACGGTGGGAGTTGTGAGAAGCTCCAAACTGCAGAGAGTCTTCTGCAGGACAATTGAGACCTGTTGCTTGGGTCCAGGCCAATGATTCTGAGCAGGGTTCTAAGGATGGATGGCTGGGTAGCCCACCTCGCATTCCAATTGTCTCCTAGCAACAAGACCGGTTAGATCTCCTGGATCTGTGGGGAGCAACCGAGGACGCTGAGTTGAAATGGACACCCCTGGGGATGGGTCCTAATGTGCTTTTGTGTCTATGGAGACCTTGGAATGAAGCGGTGGCACTGGGGCCCTAAAGGGTTCTCCTAAACAGAGGCTTTGACACAACTCCAACGTGCAATTTTCCCATGTGTAGATGAGATGTTTTCTGATGGGTGCGTCAAGAAACAGCTATATGCTGTTTTGATATCCAGGCCTCTGAGGAGAGATGCCTGGAAACCAAAGCAATGGATCTGATTAGTGCCTAGGGGCATGTTCTTTCCTTTTTACCTCTGGAGTCATCTGTCTATGGGTGTGAGTGCAGGTAGGTGCTCAGTTGGGCTCAGATTGCCCCTGTTTTTCCTGGGAAGCCACCACTATTGAGATGGATTAGGGACTTTGGAGGTTTATCCTATTAGAAGGGTTGTGGCCATTGGAATGGGCATACACAATTCCCTTGGAGAGGGCAAGTACAGTCCTGAGGTTTGGCTCCAGGAGCCTGAGCCTGTAGGTTGTGTAGGCCAGGGCTGTTTGGACAGTTGTCTGAAAACACAAACTCGGCTTATGTTTCGGGTCATAGGTATGGCAGGACTGACCTACAGACCATGAGGAGAACTCTTCTGGATTAGAAAAAAGGGCGAGTGTGAGGCTCTTGCTCAAGTTTTTGTCTCTGGATATCGTGTCACTCATGGTCGTGGAATTTCTGGGTGACTTCATGGGAAATGGACGAGTCTTACTCTCTGGTTGTTTGGCCCCGTCCAAAGAGTTTGGGGTCAATCTGTGGGCTGGAAGAATTTCGTTTTTTTTTTGTTGTTGTTGTTGTTGTTGTCGTTGTTGTTTTCTTTTTTAACCTCAGGTGTCCCACCAAATGAGGGATTCCAGAGTAGAGCCCTGGGGAGGGGCGACTGGACAATCAGAAATCTGGTTAAAAAATGGGGCCTAGGGACATGTCAAGCCCATTATGACATCTAATGGTCCAGCCACTGAAAGGACTTACTAGAGGACAGGACTCATGCTGAGGGTCACAATGCGTATGTATGCCCTCGTCGCACGCAAGAATGGGCGGGGCCTCAGGGTGAATGCTGGATTCTCCTACACTGAACGTTGGACAACGTGCCAACCACAAGGGTTCTTGCCATGGGTAAAGAGGAGTTCTGATTTCTGCATCACACTCACCCCTGGGCAGTGATTGGAGATAAGGTCTCGGTTCTGAAGCCTGAAAACGGAGGTAGGGAAGAGATGATGACCTAAGGCCATGGCGGGTTTTATGTGCTCAGTGTGCGGTCATCTTTCTGGGTGTTGGTCAGGAGGTCCGGGCTCAGGTTGTGTTCGACAGTGCATTAGTGCCCAGGTTAGACTATATAATTTGGGTAACGTCGAGTGCTGTGTAGGTTTATCCTCATTTAAGGTGCCTGGGCAGCTCATGAGGCAATAATTTTTTTTTCTAGAGGGCAGGCAGAGTGCTGCATTGTGGGTCCGGAAATGCCAACCTTGAGGGCTTCGGGGCCTGGAGTGTGAGGACGGAAGTCTGAGAAGACAAGCTAGACTTGGGTTTCAGGTTGAGGGCATGGCAGGTACCCCCTGCAGATCTGAACCAATATCTCATGCATCTGAAGTCAGGGCGAGGATCAGACGTTGGCGCAGTTTGGAGTTTCTGTGCATGACGGCCGCTTCATGAAGGGAGCGGAATTTCGGGGCCATTGAGGTTTTCCCACGTTGGGAGTTGTGGGATGCCCCCTTCAAGGATTCCTACTGCGGGACAATTGAGACCTGTTGGACAGCTCCAGGACATCCCATATGGATGACTCCAGAGCACCGTTCGCGGATGGATGCCTGGGAAGCCCGCCTCGCATTCCAATTGTCTCCTAGCAACAAGACAGTTTAGATCTGATGGCTCTGCCGGAGCAACCGGGGTGGCTGAGTTGAAATGGACTTTCCTGAGGATGGGTCCTAATGTGTTTTTGTGTCCATGAGGGCCTTGGAATGGGGCAGTGGCACCGGGACCCTGAAGTACTCTCCTAAGCTTTGGACATGGCTCCCATGCACAGGATTCCTTGTGGAGACGAGATGAGTTCTGATGGGTGCCTCAGGAAAACCCCTAATCTCGTATTGGAATCAGGCTTTTGAGGACACATGCCTGTAACCCAAAGCAATGGATCCTATTATGGCCTAGGGTCCTGTCTGGTTCAATCTTCTTCTCTGGGGACATCCATCTATGGTATGAGTGGAGGTCGATTATCAGCTGGTGTCAGACAGCCCTTGTTTGTTCCGAGCGACCTACACTATTGGGATGGCCTCAGGGACTTTGGAGGTTTCTCCTAATTTGTATGATTTTGAACCATGGATTGGGCAGAATTCCCATGGATTGGTAGGCACAGTCCTAATGTGTGTCTCCAGGGGCCCAGCCTGGAGGGTGTGTGGCCCAAGACTTTGAGGACAGAAGTCTGAAAACACAAACTCAGCTTAGGTTTGGGGACGTAGTTATGGCAGGCCCGATCTACAAACCATGAGAAGAACTCTTCAGGATATGAAGAAAGTGCGAGTGTGAGGCGCTTGCTCAGGCTTTTGTCTCTGGATTTTGTATTAGCGATGGCCGCGGAATGTCGGGGAGGCCTCATGGGCCATGGACGAATCTTCCTCTCTGAGGATGTGGCCCGATTCCCAATTGCTTTTCGTCAATCTGTGGGATGGGAGGACTCATTTCAGTTTTGTTACCTCAGGTGTCCCACCAAAAGAGGAATTCCAAAGCATAGCCGTGGGGAAGACTGAAGGGACAACCCGAACTATGGTTAAAAATTGGGGCCTAGGGGCATGGCAAGCCCAATATGCTATCTCTTCATCCAGCCACTGAGTGGCCTTACTTGAGGACTGGGCTCAGCCTGAGGGTCACAATGAGTGTTTGTGACCAATGTGGCCGGCGAGAATGGGCGGGGCCTCATGGGCCACACTGGTTTCAACTACACTGAACGTTGGACAACATGCCAACCACAAGGTTTCTTGCCATGGGGAAGGAGTGCTGATTTCTGCATCAACTTCAACCCTGGGCAGTGATTGGAGATAAGGTCTAGGTTCTGAAACCAGAAAACCGAGGTTGGGAAAAGATGACGACCTAAGGCCACGGCGGCTCCATGTGCTCAGTGTGCGGCCAGCTGTCTGGGAGGGGCCAGGGGGTCCAAGCTCAGGCTGTGTCAGAAAGGGCATTAGTGCCCTGGTCAGCCTATGTATTTGGGGTACAGCCAATGTCGGTGCAGGTTGATCCTCATTTTGGGTTACTGGGTAGCCCCAGAGGACAATGTTTTTCTTAAGGAGGGCGGGCAGGGTGCTGCATTGTAGATATGGATTGCCAAACTGGAGGGCTTGTGGGCCAGTAGTGTGACGACCAAAGTCTGAGAACACATGCTAGGCTTAGGTTTCTGGTTGAGGCCATGGCAGGCACAATCTACAGACCTGAATCGAGATCTCGTGCATCTGAAGTCAGGGCGAGGATCAGACGATCGCTCAGGTTGGAGTTTCTGACCCTGATGGCCCCTTCATGAATGGGGGGGCATCACGAGGCCATGGGGGTTTTCCCACGGTGGGAGTTGTGAGAAGCTCCAAACTGCAGAGAGTCTTCTGCAGGACAATTGAGACCTGTTGCTTGGGTCCAGGCCAATGATTCTGAGCAGGGTTCTAAGGATGGATGGCTGGGTAGCCCACCTCGCATTCCAATTGCCTCATAGCAACCAGACAGATTAGATCTCCTGGATCTGTGGGGAGCAACCCAGGACGCTGAGTTGAAATGGACACCCCTGGGGATGGGTCCTAATGTGCTTTTGTGTCTATGGAGACCTTGGAATGAAGCGGTGGCACTGGGGCCCTAAATGGTTCTCCTAAACAGAGGCTTTGACACAGCTCCAACGTGCAAGTTTCCCATGTGTAGATGAGATGTTTTCTGATGGGTGCGTCAAGAAACAGCTATATGCTGTTTTGATATCCAGGCCTCTGAGGAGAGATGCCTGGAAACCAAAGCAATGGATCTGATTAGTGCCTAGGGGCCTGTTCTTTCCTTTTTACATCTGGAGACATCTGTCTATGGGTCTGAGTGCAGGTAGGTGCTCAGTTGGGCTCAGATTGCCCCTGTTTTTTCCTGGGAAGCCACCACTATTGAGATGGATCAGGGACTTTGGAGGAGAACTCTTCGGGATTTGAAAAAAGGACGAGTGTGAGGCTCTTGCTCAAGTTGTTGTCTCTGGATATCGTGTCACTCATGGTCGTGGAATTTCTGGGTGACTTCATGGGAAATGGACGAGTCTTACTCTCTGGTGGTTTGACCCCGTCAAAAGAGTTTGGGGTCAATCTGTGGGCTGGAAGAAGTCCGTTTTTTGTTGTTGTTGTTGTTGTTGTTTTCTTTTTTACCTCACGTGTCCCAACAAATGAGGGATTCCAGAGTAGAGCCCTGGCGAGGGGCGACTGGACAATCAGAAATCTGGTTAAAAATTGGGGCCTAGGGACATGTCAAACCCATTATGACATCTAATGGTCCAGCCACTGAAAGGACTTAATAGAGGACAGGACTCATGCTGAGGGTCACAATGCGTATGTATGCCCTTATCGCACGCAAGAATGGGCGGGGCCTCAGGTGAATGCTGGTTTCTCCTACACTGAACGTTGGACAACGTGCCAACCACAAGGGTTCTTGCCATGGGTAAGGAGGAGTTCTGATTTCTGCATCAATCTCACCCCTGGGCAGTGATTGGAGATAAGGTCTCGGTTCTGAAGCCTGAAAACGGAGGTAGGGAAGAGATGATGACCTAAGGCCATGGCGGGTTTTATGTGCTCAGTGTGCGGTCATCTTTCTGGGTGTTGGTCAAGAGGTCCGGGCTCAGGTTGTGTTCGACAGTGCATTAGTGCCCAGGTTAGACTATATAATTTGGGTAACGTCGGGTGCTGTGTAGGTTTATCCTCATATAAGGTGCCTGGGCAGCTCATGAGGCAATAATTTTTTTTTCTAGAGGGCAGGCAGAGTGCTGCATTGTGGGTCAGGAAATGCCAACCTTGAGGGCTTCGGGTCCAGGAGTGTGAGGACGGAAGTCTGAGAAGACAAGCTAGACTTGGGTTTCAGGGTGAGGGCACGGCAGGTACCCCCTGCAGATCTGAACCAATATCTCATGCATCTGAAGTCAGGGCGAGGATCAGACGTTGGCTCAGGTTGGAGTTTCTGTGCATGACGGCCGCTTCATGAAGGGAGCGGAATGTCGGGGCCATTGAGGTTTTCCCACGTTGGGAGTTGTGGGATACCCCCTTCAAGGATTCCTTCTGCGGGACAATTGAGACCTGTTGTACAGCTCCAGGACATCCCATATGGATGACTCCAGAGCACCGTTCGCGGATGGATGCCTGGGAAGCCCGCCTCGCATTCCAATTGTCTCCTAGCAACAAGACAGTTTAGACCTGATGGCTCTGCCGGAGCAACCGGGGTGGCTGAGTTGAAATGGACTTTCCTGAGGATGGGTCCTAATGTGTTTTTGTGTCCCTGAGGGCCTTGGAATGGGGCAGTGGCACCGGGACCCTGAAGTACTCTCCTAAGCTTTGGACATGGCTCCCATGCACAGGATTCCTTGTGGAGACGAGATTAGTTCTGATGGGTGCCTCAGGAAAACCCCTATGCTCGTATTGGAATCAGGCTTTTGAGGACACATGCCTGTAACCCAAAGCAATGGATCCTATTATGGCCTAGGGTCCTGTCTGGTTCAATCTTCTTCTCTGGGGACATCCATCTATGGTATGAGTGGAGGTCGATTATCAGCTGGTGTCAGACAGCCCTTGTTTGTTCCGAGCGACCTGAACTATTGGGATGGCCTCAGGGACTTTGGACGTTTCTCCTAATTTGTATGATTTTGGACCGTGGAATGGGCAGAATTCCCATGGATTGGTAGGCACAGTCCTAATGTGTGTCTCCAGGGGTTCAGCCTGGAGGGTGTGTGGCCCAAGACTTTGAGGACAGAAGTCTGAAAACACAAACTCAGCTTAGGTTTGGGGACGTAGGTATGGCAGGCACGATCTACAAACCATGAGAAGAACTCTTCAGGATATGAAGAAAGTGCGAGTCTGAGGCGCTTGCTCAGGCTTTTGTCTCTGGATTTTGTATCAGCGATGGCCGCGGAATGTCGGGGAGGCCTCATTGGCCATGGATGAATCTTCCTCTCTGAGGATTTGGCCCGATTCCCAATTGCTTTTCGTCAATCTGTGGGATGGGAGGACTCATTTCAGTTTTGTTACCTCAGGTGTCCTACCAAAAGAGGAATTCCAAAGCAAAGCCGTGGGGAAGACTGAAGGGACAACCCGAAATATGGTTAAAAATTGGGGCCTAGGGGCATGGCAAGCCCAATATGCTATCTCTTCATCCAGCCACTGAGTGGCCTTACTTGAGGACTGGGCTCAGCCTGAGGGTCACAATGTGCGTTTGTGACCAATGTGGCCGGCGAGCATGGGCGGGGCCTCATGGGCCACACTGGTTTCAACTACACTGAACGTTGGACAACATGCCAACCACAAGGTTTCTTGCCATGGGGAAGGAGTTCTGATTTCTGCATCACCTTCAACCCTGGGCAGTGATTGGAGATAAGGTCTAGGTTCTGAAACCTGAAAACCGAGGTTGGGAAAAGATGACGACCTAAGGCCACAGCGTCTCGATGTGTTCAGTGTTCGGCCGGCTGTCTGAGAGGGGCCAGGGGGTCCAGGCTCAGGCTGTGTCAGAAAGGGCATTAGTGTCCTGGTCAGCCTATGTATTTGGTTTACAGCCAAGGTCGGTGCAGGTTGATCCTCATTTGGGGTTACTGGGTAGCCCCAGAGGACAATATTTTTCTTCTTGAGGCTGGGCAGGGTGCTTCATTGTATTTCTGGATTGCCAAACTGGAGGTCTTGTGGGCCAGTAGTCTGACGACAAAAGTCTGAGAACACAAGCTAGGCTTAGGTTTAGGGGTGAGGCCATGGCAGGCACAATCTACAGACCTGAATCGAGATCTCGTGCATCTGAAGTCAGGGCGAGGATCAGACGATCGCTCAGGTTGGAGTTTTTGTCCCTGATGGCCCCTTCATGAATGGGGGGGCATCACGAGGCCATGGGGGTTTTCCCACGATGGGAGTTGAAGAAGCTCCAAACTGAGGGGAGTCTTCTGCAGGACAATTGAGACCTGTTGTTTGGCTCCAGGCCAATGATTCTGAGCAGGGTTCTAAGGATGGATGGCTGGGTAGCCCACCTCGCATTCCAATTGCCTCATAGCAACAAGACAGTTTAGATCTCCTGGATCTGTGGGGAGCAACCGAGGACGCTGAGTTGAAATCGACACCCCTGGGGATGGGTCCTAATGTGCTTTTGTGTCTATGGAGACCTTGGAATGAAGCGGTGGCACTGGGGCCCTAAAGGGTTCTCCTAAACAAGGCTTTGACACAGCTCCAACATGCAAGTTTCCCATGTGTAGATGAGTTGTTTTCTGATGGGTGAGTCAAGAAACAGCTAGATGCTGCTTTTGAAATCCAGTCCTCTCAGGAGAGATGCCTGGAAACCAAAGAAATGGATCTGATTAGTGCCTAGGGGCCTGTTCTTTCCTTTTTACCTCTGGGGACATCTGTCTATGGGTCTGAGTGCAGGTAGGTGCTCAGTTGGGCTCAGATTGCCCCTGTTTTTCCTGAGAAGCCACCACTATTGAGATGGATCAGGGATTTGGAGGTTTATACTATTAGAAGGGTTGTGGCCATTGGAATGGGCACACACAATTCCCTTGGAGAGGGCAAGAACAATCCTCAGGTTTGACTCCAGGGGCCTGAGCCTGTAGGTTGTGTAGGCCAGGGCTGTTTGGACAGTTGTCTGAAATCACAAACTCGGCTTATGTTTCGGGTCATAGGTAAGGCAGGACTGACCTACAGACCATGAGGAGAACTCTTCGGGATTTGAAAGAAGGGCGAGTGTGAGGCTCCTGCTCAAGTTTTTGTCTCTGGATATCGTGTCACTCATGGTCGTGGAATTTCTGGGTGACTTCATGGGAAATGGACGAGTCTTACTCTCTGGTGGTTTGGCCCCGTCCAAAGAGTTTGGGGTCATTCTGTGTGCTGGAAGAAGACCGTTTTTTTTTTTGTTGTTGTTGTTGTTGTTTTCTATTTTAACCTCAGGTGTCCCACCAAATGAGGGATTCCAGAGTAGAGCCCTGGGGAGGGGCGCCTGGACAATCAGAAATCTGGTTAAAAATTGGGGCCTAGGGACATGTCAAGCCCATTATGACATCTAATGGTCCAGCCACTGAGAGGACTTACTAGAGGACAGGACTCATGCTGAGGGTCACAATGCGTATGTATGCCCTCATCGCACGCAAGAATGGGCGGGGCCTCAGGGTGAAAGCTGGTTTCTCCTACACTGAACGTTGGACAACGTGCCAACCACAAGGGTTCTTGCCATGGGTAAGGAGGAGTTCTGATTTCTGCATCACACTCACCCCTGGGCAGTGATTGGAGATAAGGTCTCGGTTCTGAAGCCTGAAAACTGAGGTAGGGAAGAGATGATGACCTAAGGCCATGGCGGGTTTTATGTGCTCAGTGTGCGATCAGCTATCTCGGTGTTGGTCAAGAGTTCCGGGCTCAGGTTGTGTTAGACAGTGCATTAGTGCCCAGGTTAGACTATATAATTTGGGTAACGTCGAGTGCTGTGTAGGTTTATCCTCATATAAGGTGCCAGGGCAGCTCATGAGGCAATAATTTTTTTTTCTAGAGGGCAGGCAGAGTGCTGCATTGTGTGTCCGGAATTGCCAAACTTGAGGGCTTCGGGGCCAGGAGTATGAGGACGGAAGTCTGAGAAGAGAAGCTAGACTTGGGTTTCAGGGCGAGGGCACGGCAGGTACCCCCTGCAGATCTGAACCAATATCTCATGCATCTGAAGTCAGGGCGAGGATCAGCCTTTGGCTCTGGTTGGAGTATCTGTGCCTGACGTCGGCTTCATGAAGGGATAGGAATCTCGGGGCCATTGAGGTTTTCCCACGTTGGGTGTTGTGGGATGCCCCCTTCAAGGATTCCTTCTTCGGGACATTTGAGACCTGTTGGACAGCTTCACGACATCCCATATGGAATGACTCCAGAGCACCGTTCGTGGATGGATGCCTGGGAAGTCCGCCTCGCATTCCATTTGTCTCCTAGCAACAAGGGAGTTTAGACCTGATGGCTCTGCCGGAGCAACCGGGGTGGCTGAGTTGAAATGGACTTTCCTGAGGATGGGTCCTAATGTGTTTTTGTGTCCATGAGGGCCTTGGAATGGGGCGGTGGCTCCGGGACCCTGAAGTACTCTCCTAAGCTTTGGACATGGCTCCCATGCACAGGTTTCCTTGTGGAGACGAGATGAGTTCTGATGGGTGCCTCAGGAAAACCCCTATGCTCGTATTGGAATCAGGCTTTTGAGGACACATGCCTGTAACCCAAAGCAATGGATCCTATTATGGCCTAGGGTCCTGTCTGGTTCAATCTTCTTCTCTGGGGACATCCATCTATGGTATGAGTGGAGGTCGATTATCAGCTGGTGTCAGACAGCCCTTGTTTGTTCCGGGCGACCTACACTATTGGGATGGCCTCAGGGACTTTGGAGGTTTCTCCTAATTTGTACGATTTTGGACCATGGAATGGGCAGAATTCCCATGGATTGGTAGGCACTGTCCTAATGTGTGGCTCCAGGGGCCCAGACTGGAGGGTGTGTGGCCCAAGACTTTGAGGACAGAAGTCTGAGAACACAAACTCAGCTTAGGTTTGGGGACGCAGGTATGGCAGGCCCGATCTACAAACCATGAGAAGAACTCTTTAGGATATGAAGAAAGTGCGAGTCTGAGGCGCTTGCTCAGGCTTTTGTCTCTGGATTTTGTATGAGCGATGGCCATGGAATGGCGGGGAGGCCTAATGGGCCATGGCCGAATCTTCCTCTCTGAGGATGTGGCCCGATTCCCAATTGCTTTTCGTCAATCTGTGGGATGGGAGGTCTCCTTTCAGGTTTGTTACCTCAGGTGTCCCACCAAAAGAGGAATTCCTAAGCAAACCGTGGGGAATACTGAAGGGACAACCCGAACTATGGTTAAAAATTGGGGCCTAGGTGCATGGCAAGCCCAATATGCTATCTCTTCATCCAGCCACTGAGTGGCCTTACTTGAGGACTGGTCTCAGCCTGAGGGTCACAATGTGTGTTTGTGACCAATGTGGCCCACGAGCATGGGCTTGGCCTCATGGGCCACACTGGTTCCAACTACACTGAACGTTGGACAACATGCCAACCACAAGGTTTCTTGCCATGGGGAAGGAGTTCTGATTTCTGCATCACCTTCAAACCTGCGCAGTGATTGGAGATAAGGTCTAGGGTCTGAAACCTGAAAACCGAGGTAGGGAAGAGATGACGACCTAAGGCCACTGCGACTCGATGTGCTCAGTGTGCGGCCAGCTGTCTTAGGGCGTCCAGGCTCAGGCTGTTCAGAAAGGGCATTAGTGCCCTGGTCAGCCTATGTATTTGGGGTACAGCCAAGGTCGGTGCAGGTTGATCCTCATTTGGGGTTACTGGGTAGACCCAGAGGACAATGTTTTTCTTCTGGAGGGCAGGCAGAGTGCTGCATTGTAGTTATGGATTGCCAAACTTGAGGGCTTGTGGGCCAGTAGTCTGACGACAAAAGTCTGAGAACACAAGCTAGGCTTAGGTTTCTGGGTGAGGCCATGGCAGGCACAATCTACAGACCTGAATCGAGATCTCGTGCATCTGAAGTCAGGGCGAGGATCAGATGATCGCTCAGGTTGGAGTTTCTGTCCCTGATGGCCCCTTCATGAATGGGGGGGCATCACGAGGCCATGGGGGTTTTCCAACGTTGGGAGTTGTGAGAAGCTCCAAACTGCAGAGAGTCTTCTGCAGGACAATTGAGACCTGTTGTTTGGCTCCAGACCAAAGATTCTGAGCAGGGTTCTAAGGATGGATGGCTGGGTAGCCCACTTCGCATTCCAATTGTCTCCTAGCAACAAGACAGGTTAGATCTCCTGGATCTGTGGGGAGCAACCGAGGACGCTGAGTTGAAATCGACACCCCTGGGGATGGGTCCTAATGTGCTTTTGTGTCTATGGAGACCTTGGAATGAAGTGGTGGCACTGGGGCCCTAAAGGGTTCTCCTAAACAGAGGCTTTGACACAGCTCCAACGTGCAAGTTTCCCATGTGTAGATGAGATGTTTTCTGATGGGTGAGTCAAGAAACAGCTATATGCTGTTTTGATATCCAGGCCTCTGAGGAGAGATGCCTGGAAACCAAACAATGGATCTGATTAGTGCCTAGGGGCCTGTTCTTTCCTTTTTACCTCTGGAGACATCTGTCTATGGGTCTGAGTGCAGGTAGGGGCTCAGTTGGGCTCAGATTGCCCCTGTTTTTCCTGGGAAGCCACCACTATTGAGATGGATCAGGGACTTTGGAGGTTTATCCTATTCAAAGGGTTGTGGCCATTGGAATGGGCACACACAATTCCCTTGGAGAGGGCAAGTACAGTCCTCAGGTTTGGCTCCAGGGGCCTGAGCCTGTAGGTTGTGTAGCCCAGGGCTGTTTGGACAGTTGTCTGAAAACACAAACTCGGCTTATGTTTCGGTCATAGTTATTGCAGGACTGACCTACAGATCATGAGGAGAACTCTTCGGGATTTGAAAAAAGGGCGAGTGTGAGGCTCCTGCTCAAGTTTTTGTCTCTGGATATCGTGTCACTCATGGTCGTGGAATTTCTGGGTGACTTCATGGGAAATGGACGAGTCTTACTCTCTGGTGGTTTATCCCCGTCCAAAGAGTTTGGGGTCATTCTGTGGGCTGCAAGAAGTCCGTTTTTGTTGTTGTTGTTGTTGTTGTTGTTGTTTTCTTTTTTAACCTCAGGTGTCCCACCAAATGAGGGATTCCAGAGTAAAGGCCTGGGGAGGGGCGACTGGACAATCAGAAATCTGGTTAAAAATTGGGGCCTAGGGACATGTCAAGCCCATTATGACATCTAATGGTCCAGCCACTGAGAGGACTTACTAGAGGACAGGACTCATGCTGAGGGTCACAATGCGTATGTATGCCCTCGTCGCACGCAAGAATGGGTGGGGCCTCTTGGTGAATGCTGGTTTCTCCTACACTGAACGTTGGACAACGTGCCAACCACAAGGGTTCTTGCCATGGGTAAGGAGGATTTCTGATTTCTGCATCAGACTCACCCCTGGGCAGTGATTGGAGATAAGGTCTCGGTTCTGAAGCCTGAAAACGGAGGTAGGGAAGAGATGATGACATAAGGCCATGGCGGGTTTTAGGTGCTCAGGGTGCGGTCAGCTTTCTGGGTATTGGTCAGGAGGTCCGGGCTCAGGTTGTGTTCGACAGTGCATTAGTGCCCAGGTTAGACTATATAATTTGGGTAACGTCGAGTGCTGTGTAGGTTTATCCTCATGTAAGCTGCCTGGGCAGCTCATGAGGCATCAATTTTTTTTTCTAGAGGGCAGACAGAGTGCTGCATTGTGGGTTGGGAATTGCCAAACTTGAGGGCATCGGGGCCAGGTGTGTGAGGACGGAAGTCTGAGAAGACAAACTAGACTTGGGTTTCAGGGTGAGGGCACGGCAGGTACCCCCTGCAGATCTGAACCAATATCTCATGCATCTGAAGTCAGGGCGAGGATCAGACGTTGGCTCAGGTTGGAGTTTCTGTGCATGATGGCCGCTTCATGAAGGGAGCAGAATCTCGGGGCCAATGAGGTTTTCCCACGTTGGGAGTTGTGGAATGCCCCCTTCAAGGATTCCTTCTGCGGGACAATTGAGACCTGTTGGACAGCTCCAGGACATCCCATATGGAATGACTCCAGAGCACAGTTCGTGGATGGATGCCTGGGAAGCCTGCCTCGCATTCCAATTCTCTCCTAGCAACAAGACAGTTTAGATCTGATGGCTCTGCCGGAGCAACCGGGGTGGCTGAGTTGAAATGGACTTTCCTGAGGATGGGTCCTAATGTGTTTTTGTGTCCATGAGGGCCTTGGAATGGGGCAGTGGCACCGGGACCCTGAAGTACTCTCCTAAGCTTTGGACATGGCTCCCATGCACAGGTTCCTTGGGAGACGAGATGAGTTCTGATGGGTGCCTCAGGAAAACCCCTATGCTCGTAATGGAATCAGGCTTTTGAGGACACATGCCTGTAACCCAAAGCAATGGATCCTATTATGGCCTAGGGTCCTGTCTAGTTCAATTTCTTCTCTGGGGACATCCATCTATGGTATGAGTGGAGGTCGATTATCAGCTGGTGTCAGACAGCCCTTGTTTGTTCTGGGAGACCTACACTATTGGGATGGCCTCAGGGACTTTGGAGGTTTCTCCTAATTTGTACGATTTTGGACCATGGAATGGGCAGAATTCCCATGGATTGGTAGGCACAGTCCTAATGTGTGTCTCCAGGGACCCAGCCTGGAGGGAGTGTGGCCCAAGACTTTGAGGACAGAAGTCTGAAAACACAAACTCAGCTTAGGTTTGGGGACGTAGGTATGGCAGGCCCGATCTACAAACCATGAGAAGAACTCTTCAGTATATGAAGAAAGTGCGAGTCTGAGGCGCTTGCTCAGGCTTTTGTCTCTGGATTTTGTATCAGCGATGGCCGTGGAATGTCGGGGAGGACTCATGGGCCATGGACAAATCTTCTTCTGAGGATTTGGCCCGATTCCCAATTGCTTTTCGTCAATCTGTGGGATGGATGGACTCATTTCAGTTTTGTTACCTCAGGTGTCCCAACTAAATTGGAATTCCAAAGCAAAGCCGTGGGGAAGACTGAAGGGACAACCCGAACTATGGTTAAAAATTGGGGCCTAGGGGCATGGCAAGCCCAATATGCTATCTCTTCATCCAGCCACTGACTGGCCTTACTTGAGGACTGGGATCAGCCTGAGGGTCACAATGTGCGTTTGTGACCAAAGTGGCCGGCGAGCATGGGCAAGGCATCATGGGCCACACTGGTTTCAACTACACTGAACGTTGGACAACATGCCAACCACAAGGTTTCTTGCCATGGGGAAGGAGTTCTGATTTCTGCATCACCTTCAACCCTGGGCAGTGATTGGAGATAAGGTCTAGGTTCTGAAACCTGAAAACCGAGGTTGGGAAGGGATGACGACCTAAGGCCACAGCAGCTCGATGTGCTCAGTGTGCGGCCAGCTGTCTGGGAGGGGCCAGGGAGTCCAGGCTCAGCCTGTGTCAGAAAGGGCATTAGTGCCCTGGTCAGCCTATGTATTTGGGTACAGCCAAGGTCGGTGCAGGTTGATCCTCATTTAGGGTTACTGGGTAGCCCCAGAGGACAATGTTTTTCTTCTGGAGGGCGGGCAGGGTGCTGCATTGTAGTTCTGGATTGCCAAACTGGAGTGCTTGTGGGGCAGTAGTCTGACGACCAAAGTCTGAGAACACAAGCTAGGCTTTGGTTTCTGGGTGAGGCCATGGCAGGCACAATGTACAGACCTGAATCGAGATCTCGTGCATCTGAAGTCAGGGCGAGGATCAGATGATCGCTCAGGTTGGAGTTTCTGTCCCTGATGGCCCCTTCATGAATGGGATGGCATCACGAGGCCATGGGGGTTTTCCCACGGTGGGAGTTGTGAGAGGCTCCAAACTGCAGAGAGTCTTCTGCAGGACAATTGAGACCTGTTCTTTGGGTCCAGGCCAATGATTCTGAGCAGGGTTCTAAGGATGGATGGCTGGGTAGCCCACCTCGCAATCCAATTGTCTCCCAGCAACAAGACAGGTTAGATCTCCTGGATCTGTGGGGAGCAACCGAGGACGCTTATTTGAAATGGACACCCCTGGGGATGTGTCCTAATGTGCTTTTGTGTCTATGGAGACCTTGGAATGAAGCGGTGGCACTGGGGCCCTAAAGGGTTCTTTTAAACAGAGGCATTGACACAGCTCCAACGTGCAAGTTTCCCATGTGTAGATGAGATGTTTTCTGATGGGTGAGTCAAGAAACAGCTATGTGCTGTTTTGATATGCAGGCCTCTGAGGAGAGATTCCTGGAAACCAAAGCAATGGATCTGATTAGTGCCTAGGTGCCTGTTCTTTCCTTTTTACCTCTGGGGACATCTGTCTATGGGTCTGAGTGCAGGTAGGTGCTCAGTTGGGCTCAGATTGCCCCTATTTTTCCTGGGAAGCCACCACTATTGAGATAAATCAGGGACTTTGGAGGTTTATCCTATTAGTAGGGTTGTGGCCATTGGAATGGGCACACACAATTCTCTTGGAGAGGGCAAGTACAGTCCTCAGTTTTGGCTCCAGGGGCCTGAGCCTGTAGGTTGTGTAGGCCAGGGCTGTTTGGACAGTTGTCTGAAAACACAATCTCGGCTTATGTTTTGGGTCGTAGGTATGGCAGGACTGACCTACAGACCATGAGGAGAACTCTTCGGTATTTGAAAGAAGGGCGAGTGTGAGGCTCCTGCTCAAGTTTTTGTCTCTGGATATCGTGCCACTCATGGTCGTGGAATTTCTGGGTGACTTCATGGGAAATAGACGAGTCTTACTCTCTGGTGCTTTGGCCCCGTCCAAAGAGTTTGGGGTCATTTTGTGGGTTGGAAGAAGTCTGTTTTGTTGTTGTTGTTGTTGTTGTTGTTGTTTTCTTTTTTAACCTCAGGTGTCCCACCAAATGAGGGATTCCAGAGTGGAACCCTGGGGAGGGGCGACTGGACAATCAGAAATCTGGTTAAAAATTGGGGCCTAGGGACATGTCAATCCCATTATGACATCTAATGGTCCAGCCACTGAGAGGACTTACTAGAGGACAGGACTCATGCTGAGGGTCACAATGCGTATGTATGCCCTCGTCGCACGCAAGAATGGGCGGGGCCTCAGGGTGAATGCTGGTTTTTTCTACACTGAACGTTGGACAACGTGCCAACCACAAGGGTTCTTGCCATGGGTAAGGAGGATTTCTGATTTCTGCATCACACTCACCCCTGGGCAGTGATTGGAGATAAGGTCTCGGTTCTGAAGCCTGAAAACTGAGGTAGGGAAGAGATGATGACCTAAGGCCATGACGAGTCTGATGTGCTCAGGGTGCGGTCAGCTGTCTGGGTGTTGGTCAGCAGGTCCGGGCTCAGGTTGTGTCAGACAGTGCATTAGTGCCCCGGTTAGACTATATAATTTGGGTACATTCGAGTGCCGTGTAGGTTTATCTTCATTTAAGCTGCCTGGTCAGCTCATTAGGCAATATATTTTTTCTAGAGGGCAGGCAGAGTGCTTCATTGTCGGTCCGGAATTGCCAAACATGAGGGCTTCGGGGCCAGGAGAGTGAGGACGGAAGTCTGAGAACACAAGCTAGACTTCGGATTCAGGGTGAGGGCACGGCAGGTACCCGCTGCAGATCTGAACCAATATCTCATGCACCTGAGTCAGGGCGAGGATCCGACGTTGGCTCAGGTTGGAGTTTCTGTGCATGACCGCCCCTTCATGAAGGGAGCGGAATCTCGAGGCCATGGAGGTTTTCCACGTTGGGAGATGTGGGATGCCCCCTTCAAGGATTCCTTCTGCGGGACAATTGAGACCTGTTGGACAGCTCCAGGACATCCCATTTGGAATGACTCCAGAGCACCATTCGAGGTGATGCCTGGGAAGTCCTTCTCGCCTTCCAATTGTCTCCTAGCAACAAGACAGTTTAGATCTAATGGATCTGCGGGAGCAACCGGGGTGGTTGAGTTGAAATGCACTTTCCAGAGGATGGGTCCTAATGTGTGTTTGTGTCCATGAGGGCCTTGGAATGGGGAGGTGGCACCGGGACCCTGAAGTATTCTCCTAAGCTTTGGCATAGCTCCCATGCACAAGTTTCCTTGTGGAGACGAGATTTGTTCTGATGGGTGCCTCAGGAAATCCCCTCTGCTGGTATTGGAATCCAGGCTTTTGAGGAGACATGCCTGTAAACCAAAGCAATGGATGCGATAATGGCCTCGGGTCCTGTCTGGTTCAATCTTCTTGGTATGAGTGGAGGTAGATGAGTGGAGGTAGATGCTCAGCCGATATCAACCGCACTTTTTTGTCCCGGGCGACCTACTCTATTGCGATGGCCTCAGGGACTTTGGAGGGTTCTCCTAATTTGTACGATTTTTGACAATGGAATGGGCAGAATTGCCATGGATTGGGTGGGGGCAGTCCTAATGTGTGGCTCCAGGGGCCCCAGCCTGGAGGGAGTGTGGCCCAGGACTTTGAGGACAGAAGACTGAAAACACAAACTCAGCTTAAGTTTGGGGACGTATGTATGGCACGCCCGATCTACAAACCATGAGAAGAACTCTTCAGGATATGAAGAATGAGCGAGTCTGAGGCGCTTGCTCAGGCTTTTGTCTCTGGATTTTGTTTCAGCGATGGTCGTGGAATGTTGGAGAGATCTCATGGGCCATACACGAATCTTCCTCTCTGTGGATTTGGCCCGATCCAAATTGTTTTTCGTCAATCTGTGGGATGGGAGGACTCCGTTCAGGTTTGTTACCTCAAGTGTCCCACCAAAAGAGGAATTCCAAAGCAGAGCCCTGGGGAAGAGTGAAGGGACAACTCGAACTATGGTTAAAAATTGGGGCCTAGGGGCATGGCAAGCCCAATATGCTGTCTCTTCATATAGGCCCTGAGAGGCCTTACCTGAGGACTGGGCTCAGGCTGAGGGTCACAATGTGTGTTTGTGACCAATGTGGCCCGCAATCATGGGCTGGGCCTCATGGGCCATGCTTGTTTCAACTACACTGAACGTTGGACAACATGCCAACCACAAGGTTTCTTGCCATGGGGAAAGAGTTCTGATTTCTGCATCATTTTCAACCCTGGGCAGTGGATGGAGATAAGGTCTAGGTTCTGGAGCCTGAAAACCGCAGTTGGGAAGAGATGACGACCTAAGGCCATGGCGGGTCCGATGTGTTCAGTGTGCGGCCAGCTGTCTGGGTGGGACCAGGAGGTCCAGGCTCAGGCTGGGTCAGAAGGGGAAATAGTGCCCAGGTCAGCCTATATGTTTGGGGTACAGCCGAATGGCTTGCAGGTTGATCCTCATTTGGGGTTTCGGGGTAGCCCTGAGGGCAATGTTTTACTTCTGTAGGGCAGGCAGAGTGCGGCATTGTAGTTCTGGATTGCCAAACTGGAGGGCTTGTGGGCCAGTAGTCTGAGGACGGAGTCTGAGAACCCAAGCTAGGCCTAGGTTTCTGGGTGAGGATATGGCAGGCACAATCTACAGACCTCAATAGAGATCTCGTGCATCTGAAGTCAGGGCAAGGATCAGACGATCGCTCAGGTTGGACTTTCTGCCCTGATGGCCCTTTCTTGAAGGGGGTTGGATCACGAGGACATGGGGGTTTTCCCACGATGGGAGTTGTGAGAAGCTCCAAACTGCAAATATTCTTCTGCAGGACAATTAAGACCTGTTGGTTGGCTCCAGGCCAACGATTCCGAGCAGGGTTCTAAGGATGGATGGCTGGGTAGCCCACCTCGCATTCCAACTGTCTCCAAGCAACAAGACAGGTTAGATCTGCTGGATGTGGGGGGCAACCGAGGAGGCTGAGTTGAAATGGACTCTCCTGTGGATGTGTCCTAATATGTTTTTGTGTCTATGGAGACCTTGGAATGAAGCGATGGCCCTGGGGCCCTGAAGGGTTCTCCTAAACGGAGGCTTTGACACAGCTCCAACGTGCATGTTTCCCATGTGTAGATGAGATTTGTTCTGATGGGTGAGTCAAGAAACAACCATATGCTGGTATGAAATCCAGGCCTCTGAGGAGAGAAGCCTGGAAACCACAGCAATGGATCCGATTAGTGCCTAGGGGCATGTTCGTTCCTTTTTACCTCTGGGGACATCAGTCTACGGGTCTGAGTGCAGGTAGGTGCTCAGATGGGCTCAGTTTGCCCCTGTTTGTCCTGGGAAGCCACAACTATTGGGATGGCCTCAGGGACTTTGGAGGTTATCCTATTAGTAGGGTTGTGGCCATTGGAATGGGCACATACAATTCCCTTGGAGAGGGCAAGTACAGTCCTCAGGTTTGGCTCCAGGGCCCTGAGCCTGTAGGGTGTGTAGGCCAGAGCTGTTTGGACAGTTGTCTGAAAACACAAACTCGGCTTATGTTTTGGGTCATAGGTATGGCAGGAATGATCTACGGACCATGAGGAGAACACTTCGGGATATGAAAAAAGGGCGAGTGTGAGGCTCTTGCTCATGTTTTTGTCTCTGGATATCGTGTCACTCATGGTCGTGAAATTGCCGGGTGACTTCATGGGAAATGGACGAGTCTTACTCTCTGGGGGTTCGGTCCCGTCCAAAGAGTTTGGGGTCATTCTGGGGATGGAAGAAAACCGTTGTTTTGTTGTTGTTGTCGATTTGTTTCATTTTGTTTTTCAACCTCAGATGTCCCACCAAATGAGGGATTCCAGAGTAGAGCCCTGGGGTGGGGCGACTGGACAACCAGAAATCTGGTTAAAAATTGGGGACTAGGGACATGTCAAGCCCATTATGACATCTAATAATCCAGCCACTGAGAGGACTTACTAGAGGACAGGACTCACGCTGAGGTCACAATGTGTGTTTATGCTCTCGTCGCACTCAAGAATGGGCGGGGCCTCAGGGTGAATGCTGGTTTCTCCTACACTGAACGTTGGACAACATGCCAACCACAAGGTTTCTTGCCATGGGTCAGGAAGAGTTCTGATTTCTGCATCACAGTCACCCTTGGGCAGTGATTGGAGATAAGGTCTAGGTTCTGAAGCCTGAAAACGGAGGTAGGGAAGAGATGATGACCTAAGGCCATGGCGGGTCTGATGTGCTCAGGGTGCGGTCAGCTGTCTGGTGCGGTCAGCAGGTCCGGGCTCAGGTTGTGTCAGACAGTGCATTAGTGCCCAGGTTAGACTATATAATTTGGGTACATTCGAGTGCCGTGTAGGTTTATCTTCATTTAAGCTGCCTGGTCAGCTCATTAGGCAATATATTTTTTCTAGAGGGCAGGCAGAGTGCTTCATTGTCGGTCCGGAATTGCCAAACTTGAGGGCTTCGGGGCCAGGAGAGTGAGGACGGAAGTCTGAGAACACAAGCTAGACTTCGGATTCAGGGTGAGGGCACGGCAGGTACCCCCTGCAGATCTGAACCAATATCTCATGCATCTGAAGTCAGGGCGAGGATCCGACGTTGGCTCAGGTTGGAGTTTCTGTGCATGACGGCCCCTTCATGAAGGGAGCGGAATCTCGAGGCCATGGAGGTTTTCCACGTTGGGAGATGTGGGATGCCCCCTTCAAGGATTCCTTCTGCGGGACAATTGAGACCTGTTGGACAGCTCCAGGACATCCCATTTGGAATGACTCCAGGGCACCGTTCGAGGATGGATGCCTGGGAAGTCCGCCTCGCCTTCCAATTGTCTCCTAGCAACAAGACAGTTTAGATCTAATGGATCTGCGGGAGCAACCGGGGTGGCTGAGTTGCAATGCACTTTCCAGAGGATGGGTCCTAATGTGTGTTTGTGTCCATGAGGGCCTTGGAATGGGGAGGTGGCACCGGGACCCTGAAGTATTCTCCTAAGTTTTGGCATAGCTCCCATGCACAAGTTTCCTTGTGGAGACGAGATTTGTTCTGATGGGTGCCTCAGGAAATCCCCTCTGCTGGTATTGGAATCCAGGCTTTTGAGGAGACATGCCTGTAAACCAAAGCAATGGATCCGATAATGGCCTCGGGTCCTGTCTGGTTCAATCTTCTTGGTATGAGTGGAGGTAGATGAGTGGAGGTAGATGCTCAGCCGGTATCAACCGCCCATTTTTTGTCCCGGGCGACCTACACTATTGGGATGGCCTCAGGGACTTTGGAGGGTTCTCCTAATTTGTACGATTTTTGACAATGGAATGGGCAGAATTCCCATGGATTGGGTGGGGGCAGTCCTAATGTGTGGCTCCAGGGGCCCCAGCCTGGAGGGAGTGTGGCCCAGGACTTTGAGGACAGAAGACTGAAAACACAAACTCAGCTTAAGTTTGGGGACGTAGGTATGGCACGCCCGATCTACAAACCATGAGAAGAACTCTTCAGGATATGAAGAATGAGCGAGTCTGAGGCGCTTGCTCAGGCTTTTGTCTCTGGATTTTGTTTCATCGATGGCCGTGGAATGTTGGGGAGTTCTCATGGGCCATGGACGAATCTTCCTCTCTGTGGATTTGGCCAGATCCCAATTGCTTTTCGTCAATCTGTGGGATGGGAGGACTCCGTTCAGGTTTGTTATCTCAGGTGTCCCACCAAAAGAGGAATTCCAAAGCAGAGCCCTGGGGAAGAGTGAAGGGACACCCCGAAATATGGTTAAAAATTGGGGCCTAGGGGCATGGCAAGCCCAATATGCTGTCTCTTCATATAGGCCCTGAGAGGCCTTACCTGAGGACTGGGCTCAGGCTGAGGGTCACAATGTGTGTTTGTGACCAATGTGGCCCGCAGTCATGGGCTGGGCCTCATGGGCCACGCTTGTTTCAACTACACTGAACGTTGGACAACATGCAAAGCACAAGGTTTCTTGCCATGGGGAAAGAGTTCTGATTTCTGCATCATTTTCAACCCTGGGCAGTGGTTGGAGATAAGGTCTAGGTTCTAAAGCCTGAAAACCGCTGTTGGGAAGAGATGACGACCAAAGGCCATGGCGGGTCCGATGTGTTCAGTGTGCGGCCAGCTGTCTGGGTGGGACCAGGAGGTCCAGGCTCAGGCTGGGTCAGAAGGGGAAATAGTGCCCAGGTCAGCCTATATGTTTGGGGTACAGCCGATTGGCGTGCAGGTTGATCTTCATTTGGGGTTTCGGGGTAGCCCTGAGGGCAATGTTTTACTTCTGTAGGCAGGCAGTGTGCGGCATTGTAGTTCTGGATTGCCAAACTGGAGGGCTTGTGGGCCAGTAGTCTGAGGACGGAGTCTGAGAACCCAAGCTAGGCCTAGGTTTCTGGGTGAGGATATGGCAGGCACAATCTACAGACCTCAATAGAGATCTCGTGCATCTGAAGTCAGGGCAAGGATCAGACGATCGCTCAGGTTGGACTTTCTGCCCTGATGACCCTTTCTTGAACGGGGTTGGATCACGAGGACATGGGGGTTTTCCCACGATGGGAGTTGTGAGAAGCTCCAAACTGCAAAGATTCTTCTGCAGGACAATTGAGACCTGTTGGTTGGCTCCAGGCCAACGATTCCGAGCAGGGTTCTAAGGATGGATGGCTGGGTAGCCCACCTCGCATTCCAATTGTCTCCAAGCAACAAGACAGGTTATATCTGCTGGATGTGGGGGCCAACCGAGGAGGCTGAGTTGAAATGGACTCTCCTGTGGATGTGTCCTAATATGTTTTTGTGTCTATGGAGACCTTGGAATGAAGCGGTGGCCCTGGGGCCCTGAAGGGTTCTCCTAAACAGAGGCTTTGACACAGCTCCAACGTGCATGTTTCCCATGTGTAGATGAGATTTGTTCTGATGGGTGAGTCAAGAAACAGCCATATGCTGGTATTGAAATCCAGGCCTCTTAGGAGAGATGCCTGGAAACCAAAGCAATGGATCCGAATAGTGCCTAGGGGCCTGTTCGTTCCTTTTTACTTCTGGGGACATAAGTCTACGGGTCTGAGTGCAGGTAGGTGCTCAGATGGGCTCAGATTGCCCCCTGTTTGTCCTGGGAAGCCACAACTATTGGGATGGCCTCAGGGACTTTGGAGGTTATCCTATTAGTAGGCTTGTGGATATTGGAATGGGCACATACAATTCCCTTGGAGAGGGCAAGTATAGTCCTCAGGTTTGGCTCCAGGGCCCTGAGCCTGTAGGGTGTGTAGGCCAGGGCTGTTTGGACAGTTGTCTGAAATCACAAACTCGGCTTATGTTTTGGGTCATAGGTATGGCAGGACTGATCTACAGACCATGAGGAGAACACTTCGGGATATGAAAAAAGGGCGAGTGTGAGGCTCTTGCTCAAGTTTTTGTCTCTGGATATCGTGTCACTCATGGTCGTGAAATTGCCGGGTGACTTCATGGGAAATGGACGAGTCTTACTCTCTGGGGGTTCGTTCCCGTCCAAAGAGTTTGGGGTCATTCCGGGGATGGAAGAAGTCCGTTTTTTTGTTGTTGTTGTCGATTTGTTTCATTTTTTTTTTCAACCTCAGATGTCCCACCAAATGAGGGATTCCAGAGTAGAGCCCTGGGGTGGGGCGACTGGACAACCAGAAATCTGGTTAAAAATTGGGGACTAGGGACATGTCAAGCCCATTATGACATCTAATGGTCCAGCCACTGAGAGGACTTACTAGAGGACAGGACTCACGCTGAGGTCACAATGCGTGTTTATGCTCTCGTCACACTCAAGAATGGGCGGGGCCTCAGGGTGAATGCTGTTTTCTCCTACACTGAACGTTGGACAACATGCCAACCACAAGGTTTCTTGCCATGGGTCAGGAAGAGTTCTGATTTCTGCATCACAGTCACCCGTGGGCAGTGATTGGAGATAAGGTCTAGGTTCTGAAGCCTGAAAACTGATGTAGGGAAGAGATGATGACCTAAGGCCATGGGGGGTCTGATGTGCTCAGGGTGTGGTCAGCTGTCTGGGTGTTGGTCAGCAGGTCCGGGCTCAGGTTGTGTCAGACAGTGCATTAGTGCCATGGTTAGACTATATAATTTGGGTACACTCGAGTGCCGTGTAGGTTTATCTTCATTTAAGCTGCCTGGTCAGCTCATTAGGCAATATATTTTTTCTAGAGGGCAGGCAGAGTGCTTCATGTGGGTCTGGAATTGCAAAACTTGAGGGCTTCGGGGCCAGGAGAGTGAGGACGGAAGTCTGAGAACACAGCTAGACTTCGGATTCAGGGTGAGGGCACGGCAGGTACCCCCTGCAGATCTGAACCAATATCTCATGCATATGAAATCAGGGCGAGGATCCCACGTTGGCTCAGGTTGGAGTTTCTGTGCATGACGGCCCCTTCATGAAGGGAGTGAAATCTCGAGGCCATGGAGGTTTTCCACGTTGGGAGATGTGGGATGCCCCCTTCAAGGATTCCTACTGCGGGACAATTGAGACCTGTTGGACAGCTCCAGGACATCCCATATGGAATGACTCCAGAGCACCATTCGAGGATGGATGCCTGGGAAGTCCGCCTCGCCTTCCAATTGTCTCCTAGCAACAAGAGAGTTTAGATCTAATGGATCTGCGGGAGCAACCGGGGTGGCTGAGTTGAAATGCACTTTCCAGAGGATGGGTCCTAATGTGTGTTTGTGTCCATTAGGGCCTTGGAATGGGGAGGTGGCACCGGGACCCTGAAGTATTCTCCTAAGCTTTGGCATAGCTCCCATGCAAAAGTTTCCTTGTGGAGACGAGATTTGTTCTGATGGGTGCCTCAGGAAATCCCCTCTGCTGGTATTGGAATCCAGGCTTTTGAGGAGACGTGCCTGTAAACTAAAGCAATGGATCCGATAATGGCCTCGGGTCCTGTCTGGTTCAATCTTCTTGGTATGAGTGGAGGTAGATGAGTGGAAGTAGATGCTCAGCCGGTATCAACCGCCCTTTTTTGTCCCGGGCGACCTACACTATTGGGATGGCCTCAAAGACTTTGGAGGGTTCTCCTAATTTGTACGATTTTTGACAATGGAATGGGCAGAATTCCCATGGATTGGGTGGGGGCAGTCCTAATGTGTGGCTCCAGGGGCCCCAGCCTGGAGGGAGTGTGGCCCAGGACTTTGAGGACAGAAGACTGAAAACACAAACTCAGCTTAAGTTTTGGGACGTAGGTATGGCACGCCCGATCTACAAACCATGAGAAGAACTCTTCAGGATATGAAGAATGAGCGAGTCTGAGGCGCTTGCTCAGGCTTTTGTCTCTGGATTTTGTTTCAGCGATGGCCGTGGAATGTTGGGGAGGTCTCATGGGGCATGGACGAATCTCCCTCTCTGTGGATTTGGCCCGATCCCAATTGTTTTTCGTCAATCTGTGGGATGGGAGGACTCCTTTCAGGTTTGTTACCTCAGGTGTCCCACCAAAAGAGGAATTCCAAAGCAGAGCCCTGGGGAAGAGTGAAGGGACAACCCGAACTATGGTTAAAAATTGGGGCCTAGGGGCATGGCAAGCCCAATATGCTGTCTCTTCATATAGGCCCTGAGAGGCCTTACCTGAGGACTGAGCTCACGCTGAGGGTCACAATGTGTGTTTGTGACCAATGTGGCCCGCAAGCATGGGCTGGGCCTCATGGGCCACGCTAGTTTCAACTACACTGAACGTTGGACAACATGCCAACCACAAGGTTTCTTTCCAAGGGGAAGAGTTCTGATTTCTGCATCATTTTAAACCCTGGGCAGTGTTTGGAGATAAGGTCTAGATTCTGGAGCCTGAAAACCGCAGTTCGGAAGAGATGACGACCTAAGGCCATGGCGGGTCCGATGTGCTCAGTGTGCGGCCAGCTGTCTGGGTGGGACCAGGAGGTCCAGGCTCAGGCTGGGTCAGAAGGGGAAATAGTGCCCAGGTCAGCCTATATGTTTGGGGTACAGCCGATTGGCGTGCAGGTTGATCCCCATTTGGGGTTTCGGGGTAGCCCTGAGGGCAATGTTTTACTTCTGTAGGGCAGGCAGAGTGCGGCATTGTAGTTCTGGATTGCCAAACTGGAGGGCTTGTGGGCCAGTAGTCTGAGGACGGAGTCTGAGAACCCAAGATAGGCCTAGGTTTCTGGGTGAGGATATGGCAGGCACAATCTACAGACCTCAATAGAGATCTCGTGCATCTGAAGTCAGGGCAAAGATCAGACGATCGCTCAGCTTGGACTTTCTGCCCTGATGGCCCTTTCTTGAAGGGGGTTGGATCACGAGGACATGGGGGTTTTCGCACGATGGGAGTTGTGAGAAGCTCCAAACTGCAAAGATTCTTCTGCAGGACAATTGAGACCTGTTGGTTGGCTCCAGGCCAACGATTCCGAGCAGGGTTCTAAGGATGGATGGCTGGGTAGCCCACCTCGCATTCCAATTGTCTCCAAGCAACAAGACAGGTTATATCTGCTGGATGTGGGGGCCAACCGAGGAGGCTGAGTTGAAATGGACTCTCCTGTGGATGTGTCCTAATATGTTTTTGTATCTATGGAGACCTTGGAATGAAGCGGTGGCCCTGGGGCCCTGAAGGGTTCTCCTAAACAGAGGCTTTGACACAGCTCCAACGTGCATGTTTCCCATGTGTAGATGAGATTTGTTCTGATGGGTGAGTCAAGAAACAGCCATATGCTGGTATTGAAATCCAGGCCTCTGAGGAGAGATGCCTGGAAACCAAAGCAATGGATCCGATTAGTGCCTAGGGGCCTGTTCGTTCCTTTTTACCTCTGGGGACATCAGTCTACGGGTCTGAGTGCAGGTAGGTGCTCAGATGGGCTCATATTGCCCCTGTTTGTCCTGGGAAGCCACAACTATTGGGATGGCCTCAGGGACTTTGGAGGTTATCCTATTAATAGGGTTGTGGCCATTGGAATGGGCACATACAATTCCCTTGGAGAGGGCAAGTACAGTCCTCAGGTTTGGCTCCAGGGCCCTGAGCCTGTAGGGTGTGTAGGCCAGAGCTGTTTGGACAGTTGTCTGAAAACACAAACTCGGCTTATGTTTTGGGTCATAGGTATGGCAGGAATGATCTACGGACCATGAGGAGAACACTTCGGGATATGAAAAAAGGGCGAGTGTGAGGCTCTTGCTCAAGTTTTTGTCTCTGGATATCGTGTCACTCATGGTCGTGAAATTGCCGGGTGACTTCATGGGAAATGGACGAGTCTTACTCTCTGGGGGTTCGGTCCCGTCCAAAGAGTTTGCGGTCATTCTGGGGATGGTAGAAGTCCGTTTTTTTGTTGTTGTTGTCGATTTGTTTCATTTTGTTTTTCAACCTCAGATGTCCCACCAAATGAGGGATTCCAGAGTAGAGCCCTGGGGTGGGGCGACTGGACAACCAGAAATCTGGTTAAAAATTGGGGACTAGGGACATGTCAAGCCCATTATGACATCTAATGGTCGAGCCACTGAGAGGACTTACTAGAGGACAGGACTCACGCTGAGGTCACAATGTGTGTTTATGCTCTCGTCGCACTCAAGAATGGGCGGGGCCTCAGGGTGAATGCTGTTTTCTCCTACACTGAACGTTGGACAACATGCCAACCACAAGGTTTCTTGCCATGGGTCAGGAAGAGTTCTGATTTCTGCATCACAGTCACCCGTGGGCAGTGATTGGAGATAAGGTCTAGGTTCTGAAGCCTGAAAACTGAGGTAGGGAAGAGATGATGACCTAAGGCCATGGCGGGTCTGATGTGCTCAGCGTGCGGTCAGCTGTCTGGGTGTTGGTCAGCAGGTCCGGGCTAAGGTTTTGTCAGACACTGCATTAGTGCCCAGGTTAGACTATATAATTTGGGTACATTCGAGTGCCGTGTAGGTTTATCTTCATTTAAGCTGCCTGGGCTGCTCATTAGGCAATATATTGTTTCTAGAGGGCAGGCAAAGTGCTTCATTGTCGGTCCGGAATTGCCAAACTTGAGGGCTTCGGGGCCAGAAGAGTGAGGACGGATGTCTGAGAACACAAGCTAGACTTCGGATTCAGGGTGAGGGCACGGCAGGTACCCCCTGCAGATCTGAACCAATATCTCATGCATATGAAATCAGGGCGAGGATCCGACGTTGGCTCAGGTTGGAGTTTCTGTGCATGACGGCCCCTTCATGAAGGGAGTGGAATCTCGAGGCCATGGAGGTTTTCCACGTTGGGAGATGTGGGATGCCCCCTTCAAGGATTCCTTCGGCGGGACAATTGAGACCTTTTGGACAGCTCCAGGACATCCCATATGGAATGACTCCAGAGCACCGTTCGAGGATGGATGCCTGGGAAGTACGCCTGGACTTCCAATTGTCTCCTAGCAACAAGACAGTTTAGATCTAATGGATCTGCGGGAGCAACCGGGGTGGCTGAGTTGAAATGTACTTTCCAGAGGATGGGTCCTAATGTGTGTTTGTGTCCAAGAGGGCCTTGGAATGGGGAGGTGGCACCGGGACCCTGAAGTATTCTCCTAAGCTTTGGCATAGCTCCCATGCAAAAGTTTCCTTGTGGAGACGAGATTTGTTCTGATGGGTGCCTCAGGAAATCCCCTCTGCTGATATTGGAATCCAGGCTTTTGGGGAGACATGCCTGTAAACCAAAGCAATGGATCCGATAATGGCCTCGGGTCCTGTCTGGTTCAATCTTCTTGGTATGAGTGGAGGTAGAAGAGTGGAAGTAGATGCTCAGCCGGTATCAACCGCCCTTTTTTGTCCCGGGCGACCTACACTATTGGGATGGCCTCAAAGACTTTGGAGGGTTCTCCTAATTTGTACGATTTTTGACAATGGAATGGGCAGAATTGCCATGGATTGGGTGGGGGCCGTCCTAATGTGTGGCTCCAGGGGCCCCAGCCTGGAGGGAGTGTGGCCCAGGACTTTGAGGACAGAAGACTGAAAACACAAACTCAGCTTAAGTTTTGGGACGTAGGTATGGCACGCCCGATCTACAATCCATGAGAAGAACTCTTCAGGATATGAAGAATGAGCGAGTCTGAGGCGCTTGCTCAGGCTTTTGTCTCTGGATTTTGTTTCAGCGATGGCCGTGGAATGTTGGGGAGGTCTCATGGGGCATGGACGAATCTCCCTCTCTGTGGATTTGGCCCGATCCCAATTGTTTTTCGTCAATCTGTGGGATGGGAGGACTCCTTTCAGGTTTGTTACCTTGGTGTCCCACCAAAAGAGGAATTCCAAAGCAGAGCCCTGGGGAAGAGTGAAGGGACAACCCGAACTATGGTTAAAAATTGGGGCCTAGGGGCATGGCAAGCCCAATATGCTGTCTCTTCATATAGGCCCTGAGAGGCCTTACCTGAGGACTGGGCTCAGGCTGAGGGTCACAATGTGTGTTTGTGACCAATGTGGCCCGCAAGCATGGGCTGGGCCTCATGGGCCACGCTAGTTTCAACTACACTGAACGTTGGACAACATGCCAACCACAAGGTTTCTTTCCATGGGGAAAGAGTTCTGATTTCTGCATCATTTTAAACCCTGGGCAGTGTTTGGAGATAAGGTCTAGATTCTGGAGCCTGAATACCGCAGTTCGGAAGAGATGACGACCTAAGGCCATGGCGGGTCCGATGTGCTCAGTGTGCGGCCAGCTGTCTGGGTGGGACCAGGAGGTCCAGGCTCAGGCTGGGTCAGAAGGGGAAATAGTGCCCAGGTCAGCCTATATGTTTGGGGTACAGCCGATTGGCGTGCAGGTTGATCCCCATTTGGGGTTTCGGGGTAGCCCTGAGGGCAATGTTTTACTTCTGTAGGGCAGGCAGAGTGCGGCATTGTAGTTCTGGATTGCCAAACTGGAGGGCTTGTGGGCCAGTAGTCTGAGGACGGAGTCTGAGAACCCAAGATAGGCCTAGGTTTCTGGGTGAGGATATGGCAGGCACAATCTACAGACCTCAATAGAGATCTCGTGCATCTGAAGTCAGGGCAAAGATCAGACGATCGCTCAGGTTGGACTTTCTGCCCTGATGGCCCTTTCTTGAAGGGGGTTGGATCACGAGGACATGGGGGTTTTCCCACGATGGGAGTTGTGAGAAGCTCCAAACTGCAAAGATTCTTCTGCAGGACAATTGAGACCTGTTGGTTGGCTCCAGGCCAACGATTCCGAGCAGGGTTCTAAGGATGGATGGCTGGGTAGCCCACCTCGCATTCCAATTGTCTCCAAGCAACAAGACAGGTTATATCTGCTGGACGTGGGGGCCAACCGAGGAGGCTGAGTTGAAATGGACTCTCCTGTGGATGTGTCCTAATATGTTTTTGTGTCTATGGAGACCTTGGAATGAAGCGGTGGCCCTGGGGCCCTGAAGGGTTCTCCTAAACAGAGGCTTTGACACAGCTCCAACGTGCATGTTTCCCATGTGTAGATGAGGTTTGTTCTGATGGGTGAGTCAAGAAACAGCCATATGCTGGTATTGAAATCCAGGCCTCTGAGGAGAGATGCCTGGAAACCAAAGCAATGGATCCGATTAGTGCCAAGGGGCCTGTTCGTTCCTTTTTAACTCTGGGGACATCAGTCTGCGGGTCTGAGTGCAGGTAGGTGCTCAGATGGGCTCATATTGCCCCTGTTTGTCCTGGGAAGCCACAACTATTGGGATGGCCTCAGGGACTTTGGAGGTTATCCTATTAATAGGGTTGTGGCCATTGGAATGGGCACATACAATTCCCTTGGAGAGGGCAAGTACAGTCCTCAGGTTTGGCTCCAGGGCCCTGAGCCTGTAGGGTGTGTAGGCCAGAGCTGTTTGGACAGTTGTCTGAAAACACAAACTCGGCTTATGTTTTGGGTCATAGGTATGGCAGGACTGATCTACGGACCATGAGGAGAACACTTCGGGATATGAAAAAAGGGCGAGTGAGAGGCTCTTGCTCAAGTTTTTGTCTCTGGATATCGTGTCACTCATGGTCGTGAAATTGCCGGGTGACTTCATGGGAAATGGAGAGTCTTACTCTCTGGGGGTTCGGTCCCGTCCAAAGAGTTTGCGGTCATTCTGGGGATGGAAGAAGTCCGTTTTTTTGTTGTTGTTGTCGATTTGTTTCATTTTGTTTTTCAACCTCAGATGTCCCACCAAATGAGGGATTCCAGAGTAGAGCCCTGGGGTGGGGCGACTGGACAACCAGAAATCTGGTTAAAAATTGGGGACTAGGGACATGTCAAGCCCATTATGACATCTAATGGTCCAGCCACTGAGAGGACTTACTAGAGGACAGGACTCACGCTGAGGTCACAATGTGTGTTTATGCTCTCGTCACACTCAAGAATGGGCGGGGCCTCAGGGTGAATGCTGGTTTCTCCTACACTGAACGTTGGACAACATGCCAACCACAAGGTTTCTTGCCATGGGTCAGGAAGAGTTCTGATTTCTGCATCACAGTCACCCGTGGGCAGTGATTGGAGATAAGGTCTAGGTTCTGAAGCCTGAAAACTGAGGTAAGGAAGAGATGATGACCTAAGGCCATGGCGGGTCTGATGTGCTCAGCGTGCGGTCAGTTGTCTGGGTGTTGGTCAGCAGGTCCGGGCTCAGGTTGTGTCAGACAGTGCATTAGTGCCCAGGTTAGACTATATAATTTGGGTACATTCGAGTGCCGTGTAGGTTTATCTTCATTTAAGCTGCCTGGGCTGCTCATTAGGCAATATATTGTTTCTAGAGGGCAGGCAGAGTGCTTCATTGTCGGTCCGGAATTGCCAAACTTGAGGGCTTCGGGGCCAGGAGAGTGAGGACGGATGTCTGAGAACACAAGCTAGACTTCGGATTCAGGGTGAGGGCACGGCAGGTACCCCCTGCAGATCTGAACCAATATCTCATGCATCTGAAGTCAGGGCGAGGATCCGACGTTGGCTCAGGTTGGAGTTTCTGTGCATGACGGCCCCTTCATGAAGGGAATGGAATCTCGAGGCCATGGAGGTTTCCACGTTGGGAGATGTGGGATGCCCCCTTCAAGGATTTCTTCTGCGGGACAATTGAGACCTTTTGGACAGCTCCAGGACATCCCATATGGAATGACTCCAGAGCACCGTTCGAGGATGGATGCCTGGGAAGTACGCCTCGACTTCCAGTTGTCTCCTAGCAACAAGACAGTTTAGATCTAATGGATCTGCGGGAGCAACCGGGGTGGCTGAGTTGAAATGTACTTTCCAGAGGATGGGTCCTAATGTGTGTTTGTGTCCATGAGGGCCTTGGAATGGGGAGGTGGCACCGGGACCCTGAAGTATTCTCCTAAGCTTTGGCATAGCTCCCATGCAAAAGTTTCCTTGTGGAGACGAGATTTGTTCTGATGGGTGCCTCAGGAAATCCCCTCTGCTGGTATTGGAATCCAGGCTTTTGAGGAGACATGCCTGTAAAACAAAGCAATGGATCCGACAATGGCCTCGGGTCCTGTCTGGTTCAATCTTCTTGGTATGAGTGGAGGTAGAAGAGTGGAAGTAGATGCTCAGCCGGTATCAACCGCCCTTTTTTGTCCCGGGCGACCTACACTATTGGGATGGCCTCAAAGACTTTGGAGGGTTCTCCTAATTTGTACGATTTTTGACAATGGAATGGGCAGAATTGCAATGGATTGGGTGGGGGCCGTCCTAATGTGTGGCTCCAGGGGCCCCAACCTGGAGGGAGTGTGGCCCAGGACTTTGAGGACAGAAGAATGAAAACACAAACTCAGCTTAAGTTTGGGGACGTAGGTATGGCACGCCCGATCTACAAACCATGAGAAGAACTCTTCAGGATATGAAGAATGAGCGAGTCTGAGGCGCTTGCTCAGGCTTTTGTCTCTGGATTTTGTTTCAGCGATGGCCGTGGAATGTTGGGGAGGTCTCATGGGCCATGGACTAATCTCCCTCTCTGTGGATTTGGCCCGATCCCAATTGTTTTTCGTCAATCTGTGGGATGGGAGGACTCCTTTCAGGTTTGTTACCTCAGGTGTCCCACCAAAAGAGGAATTCCAAAGCAGAGCCCTGGGGAAGAGTGAAGGGACAACCCGAACTATGGTTAAAAATTGGGGCCTAGGGGCATGGCAAGCCCAATATGCTGTCTCTTCATATAGGCCCTGAGAGGCCTTACCTGAGGACTGGGCTCAGGCTGAGGGTCACAATGTGTGTTTGTGACCAATGTGGCCCGCAAGCATGGTCTGGGCCTCATGGGCCACGCTTGTTTCAACTACACTTAACGTTGGACAACATGCCAACCACAAGGTTTCTTGCCATGGGGAAAGAGTTCTGATTTCTGCATCATTTTAAACCCTGGGCAGTTTTTGGAGATAAGGTCTAGATTCTGGAGCCTGAAAACCGCAGTTGGGAAGAGATGACGACCTAAGGCCATGGCGGGTCCGAAGTGCTCAGTGTGAGGCCAGCTGTCTGGGTGTGACCAGGAGTTCCAGGCTCAGGCTGGGTCAGAAGGGGAAATATTGCCCAGGTCAGCCTATATGTTTGGGGTACAGCCGATTGGCGTGCAGGTTGATCCCCATTTGGGGATTCGGGGTAGCCCTAAGGGCAATGTTTTACTTCTGTAGGGCAGGCAGAGTGCGGCATTGTAGTTCTGGATTGCCAAACTGGAGGGCTTGTGGGCCAGTAGTCTGAGGACGGAGTCTGAGAACCCAAGCTAGGCCTAGGTTTCTGGGTGAGGATATGGCAGGCACAATCTACAGACTTCAATAGAGATCTCGTGCATCTGAAGTCAGGGCAATGATCAGACGATCGCTCCGGTTGGACTTTCTACCCTTATGGCCCTTTCTTGAAGGGGGTTGGATCACGAGGACATGGGGGTTTTCCCACGATGGGAGTTGTGAGAAGCTCCAAACTGCAAAGATTCTTCTGCAGGACAATTGAGACCAGTTGGTTGGCTCCAGGCCAACGATTCCGAGCAGGGTTCTAAGGATGGATGGCTGGGTAGCCCACCTCGCATTCCAATTGTCTCCAAGCAACAAGACAGGTTAGATCTGCTGGATGTGGGGGCCAACCGAGGAGGCTGAGTTGAAATGGACTCTCCTGTGGATGTGTCCTAATATGTTTTTGTGTCTATGGAGACCTTGGAATGAAGCGGTGGCCCTGGGGCCCTGAAGGGTTCTCCTAAACAGAGGCTTTGACACAGCTCCAACGTGGAAGTTTCCCATGTGTAGATGAGATTTGTTCTGATGGGTGAGTCAAGAAACAGCCATATGCTGGTATTGAAATCCAGGCCTCTGAGGAGAGATGCCTGGAAACCAAAGCAATGGATCCGATTAGTGCCTAGGGGCCTGTTCGTTCTTTTTTACCTCTGGGGACATCAGTCTACGGGTCTGAGTGAAGGTAGGTGCTCAGATGGGCTCAGATTGCCCCTGTTTGTCCTGGGAAGCCACAATTGGGATGGCCTCAGGGACTTTGGAGGTTATCCTATTAGTAGGGTTGTGGCCATTGGAATGGGCACATACAATTCCCTTGGAGAGGGCAAGTACGGTCCTCAGGTTTGGCTCCAGGGCCCTGAGCATGTAGGGTGTGTAGGCCAGAGGTGTTTGGACAGTTGTCTGAAAACACAAACTCGGCTTATGTTTTGGGTCATAGGTATGGCAGGACTGATCTACAGACCATGAGGAGAACACTTCGGGATATGAAAAAAGGGCGAGTGTGAGGCACTTGCTCAAGTTTTTGTCTCTGGATATCGTGTCACTCATGGTCGTGAAATTGCCGGGTGACTTCATGGGAAATGGACGAGTCTTACTCTCTGGGGGTTCGGTCCCGTCCAAAGAGTTTGCGGTCATTCTGGGGATGGAAGAAGTCCGTTTTTTTGTTGTTGTTGTCGATTTGTTTCATTTTGTTTTTCAACCTCAGATGTCCCACCAATTGAGGAATTCCAGAGTAGAGCCCTGGGGTGGGGCGACTGGACAACCAGAAATCTGGTTAAAAATTGGGGACTAGGGACATGTCAAGCCCATTATGACATCTAATGGTCCAGCCACTGAGAGGACTTACTAGAGGACAGGACTCACGCTGAGGTCACAATGCGTGTTTATGCTCTCGTCGCACTCAAGAATGGGCGGGGCCTCAGGGTGAATGCTGTTTTCTCCTACACTGAACGTTGGACAACATGCCAACCACAAGGTTTCTTGCCATGGGTCAGGAAGAGTTCTGATTTCTGCATCACAGTCACCCGTGGGCAGTGATTGGAGATAAGGTCTAGGTTCTGAAGCCTGAAAACTGAGGTAGGGAAGAGATGATGACCTAAGGCCATGGCGGGTCTGATGTGCTCAGCGTGCGGTCAGCTGTCTGGGTGTTGGTCAGCAGGTCCGGGCTCAGTTTGTGTCAGACAGTGCATTAGTGCCCAGGTTAGACTATATAATTTGGGTACATTCGAGTGCCGTGAAGGTTTATCTTCATTTAAGCTGTCTGGTCAGCTCATTAGGCAATATGTTTTTTCTAGAGGGCAGGCAGAGTGCTTCATTGTCGGTCCGGAATTGCCAAACTTGAGGGCTTCAGGGCCAGGAGAGTGAGGACGGAAGTCTGAGAACACAAGCTAGACCTTGGATTCAGGGTGAGGGCACGGCAGGTACCCCCTGCAGATCTGAACCAATATCTCATGCATCTGAAGTCAGGGCGAGGATCCGACGTTGGCTCAGGTTGGAGTTTCTGTGCATGACGGCCCCTTCATGAAGGGAGCGGAATCTCGAGGCCATGGAGGTTTTCCACGTTGGGAGATGTGGGATGCCCCCTTCAAGGATTCCTTCTGCGGGACAATTGAGACCTGTTGGACAGCTCCAGGACATCCCATATGGAATGACACCAGAGCACCGATCGAGGATGGATGCCTGGGAAGTCCGCCTCGCCTTCCAATTGTCTCCTAGCAACAAGACAGTTTAGATCTAATGGATCTGCGGGAGCAACCGGGGTGGCTGAGTTGAAATGCACTTTCCAGAGGATGGGTCCTAATGTGTGTTTGTGTCCATGAGGGCCTTGGAATGGGGAGGTGGCACCGGGACCCTGAAGTATTCTCCTAAGCTTTGGCATAGCTCCCATGCAAAAGTTTCCTTGTGGAGACGAGATTTGTTCTGATGGGTGCCTCAGGAAATCCCCTCTGCTGGTATTGGAATCCAGGCTTTTGAGGAGACATGCCTGTAAACCAAAGCAATGGATCCGATAATGGCCTCGGGTCCTGTCTGCTTCAATCTTCTTGGTATGAGTGAGGTAGATGAGTGGAGGTAGATGCTCAGCCGGTATCAACCGCCCTTTTTTGTCCCGGGCGACCTACACTATTGGGATGGCCTCAGGGACTTTGGAGGGTTCTCCTAATTTGTACGATTTTTGACAATGGAATGGGCAGAATTGCAATGGATTGGGTGGGGGCAGTCCTAATGTGTGGATCCAGGGGCGCCAGCCTGAAGGGAGTGTGGCCCAGGACTTTGAGGACAGAAGAATGAAAACACAAACTCAGCTTAAGTTTGGGGACGTAGGTATGGCACGCCCGATCTACAAACCATGAGAAGAACTCTTCAGGATATGAAGAATGAGCGAGTCTGAGAAGCTTGCTCAGGCTTTTATCTCTGGATTTTGTTTCAGCGATGGCCCTGGAATGTTGGGGAGGTCTCATGGGCCATGGACGAATCTTCCTCTCTGTGGATTTGGCCCGATCCCAATTGTTTTTCGTCAATCTGTGGGATGGGAGGACTCCTTTCAGGTTTGTTACCTCTGGTGTCCCACCAAAAGAGGAATTCCAAAGCAGAGCCCTGGGGAAGAGTGAAGGGACACCCCGAACTATGGTTAAAAATTGGGGCCTAGGGTCATGGCAAGCCCAATATGCTGTCTCTTCATATAGGCCCTGAGAGGCCTTACCTGAGGACTGCGCTCAGGCTGAGGGTCACAATGTGTGTTTGTGACCAATGTGGCCCGCAGCATGGGCTGGGCCTCATGGGCCACGCTTGTTTCAACATCACTGAACATTGGACAACATGCCAAGCACAAGGTTTCTTGCCATGGGGAAAGAGATCTGATTTCTGCTTCATTTTCAACCCTGGGCAGTGGTTGGAGATAAGTTCTTGGTTCTGGAGCCCGAAAACCGCAGTTCGGAAGAGATGACGACCTAAGGCCATGGCTTGTCCGATGTGCTCAGTGTGCGGCCAGCTGTCTAGGTGGGACCAGGAGGTCCAGGCTCAGGCTGGGTCAGAAGGGGAAATAGTGCCCAGGTCAGCCTATATGTTTGGGGTACAGCCGATTGGCGTGCAGGTTGATCCCCATTTGGGGTTTCGGGGTAGCCCTGAGGGCAATGTTTTACTTCTGTAGGGCAGGCAGAGTGCGGCATTGTAGTTCTGGATTGCCAAACTGGAGGGCTTGTGGGCCAGTAGTCTGAGGACAGAGTCTGAGAACCCAAGCTAGGCCTAGGTTTCTGGGTGAGGATATGACAGGCACAATCTACAGACCTCAATAGAGATCTCGTGCATCTGAAGTCAGGGCAAGGATCAGACGATCGTTCCGGTTGGACTTTCTGCCCTGATGGCCCTTTCTTGAAGGGGGTTGGATCACGAGGACATGGGGGTTTTCCCACGATGGGAGTTGTGAGAAGCTCCAAACTGCAAAGATTCTTCTGCAGGACAATTGAGACCTGTTGGTTGGCCCAAGGCCAACGATTCCGAGCAGGGTTCTAAGGATGGATGGCTGGGTAGCCCACCTCGCATTCCAATTGTCTCCAAGCAACAAGACAGGTTAGATCTGCTGGATGTGGGGGGCAACCGAGGAGGCTGAGTTGAAATGGACTCTCCTGTGGATGTGTCCTAATATGTTTTTGTGTCTATGGAGACCTTGGAATGAAGCGGTGGCCCTGGGGCCCTGAAGGGTTCTCCTAAACAGAGGCTTTGACATAGCTCCAACGTGGAAGTTTCCCATGTGTAGATGAGATTTGTTCTGATGGGTGAGTCAAGAAACAGCCATATGCTGGTATTGAAATCCAGGCCTCTGAGGAGAGATGCCTGGAAACCAAAGCAATGGATCCGATTAGTGCCTAGGGGCCTGTTCATTCCTTTTTACTTCTGGGGACATCAGTCTATGGGTCTCAGTGCAGGTAGGTGCTCAGATGGGCTCAGATTGCCCCTGTTTATCCTGGGAAGCCACAACTATTGGGATGGCCTCAGGGACTTTGGAGGTCATCCTATTAGTAGGGTTGTGGCCATTGGAAGGGGCACATACAATTCCCTTGGAGAGGGCAAGTACAGTCCTCAGGTTTGGCTCCAGGGCCCTGAGCCTGTAGGGTGTGTAGGCCAGAGCTGTTTGGACAGTTGTCTGAAAACACAAACTCGGCTTATGTTTTGGGTCATAGGTATGGCAGGACTGATCTACGGACCATGAGTTGAACACTTCGGGATATGAAAAAAGGGCGAGTGTGAGGCTCTTGCTCAAGTTTTTGTCTCTGGATATCGTGTCACTCATGGTCGTGAAATTGCCGGGTGACTTCATGGGAAATGGACGAGTCTTACTCTCTGAGGGTTCGGTCCCGTCCAAAGAGTTTAGCGTCATTCTGGGAATGGATAAAGTCCGTTTTTTTGTTGTTGTTGTCGATTTGTTTCATTTTGTTTTTCAACCTCAGATGTCCCACCAATTGAGGGATTCCAGAGTAGAGCCCTGGGGTGCGGCGACTGGACAACCAGAAATCTGGTTAAAAATTGGGGACTAGGGACATGTCAAGCCCATTATGACATCTAATGGTTCAGCCACTGAGAGGACTTACTAGAGGACAGGACTCACGCTGAGGTCACAATGCGTGTTTATGCTCTCGTCGCACTCAAGAATGGGCGGGGCCTCAGGGTGAATGCTGTTTTCTCCTACACTGAACGTTGGACAACATGCCAACCACAAGGTTTCTTGCCATGGGTCAGGAAGAGTTCTGATTTCTGCATCACAGTCACCCGTGGGCAGTGATTGGAGATAAGGTCTAGGTTCTGAAGCCTGAAAACTGAGGTAGGGAAGAGATGATGACCTAAGTCCATGGCGGGTCTGATGTGCTCAGGGTGCGGTCAGCTGTCGGGGTGTTGGTCAGCAGGTCCGGGCTCAGTTTGTGTCAGACAGTGCATTAGTGCCCAGGTTAGACTATATAATTTGGGTACATTCGAGTGCCGTGTAGGTTTCTCTTCATTTAAGATGTCTGGTCAGCTCATTAGGCAATATGTTTTTTCTAGAGGGCAGGCAGAGTGCTTCATTGTCGGTCCGGAATTGCCAAACTTGAGGGCTTCAGGTCCAGGAGAGTGAGGACGGAAGTCTGAGAACACAAGCTAGACTTTGGATTCAGGGTGAGGGCACGGCAGGTACCCCCTGCAGATCTGAACCAATATCTCATGCATCTGAAGTCAGGGCGAGGATCCGACGTTGGCTCAGGTTGGAGTTTCTGTGCATGACGGCCCCTTCATGAAGGGAGTGGAATCTCGAGGCCATGGAGGTTTTCCACGTTGGGAGATGTGGGATGCCCCCTTCAAGGATTCCTTCTGCGGGACAATTGAGACCTGTTGGACAGCTCCAGGACATCCCATATGGAATGACACCAGAGCACCGTTCGAGGATGGATGCCTGGGAAGTCCGCCTCGCCTTCCAATTGTCTCCTAGCAACAAGACAGTTTAGATATAATGGATCTGCGGGAGCAACCGGGGTGGCTGAGTTGAAATGCACTTTCCAGAGGATGGGTCCTAATGTGTGTTTGTGTCCAGGAGGGCCTTGGAATGGGGAGGTGGCACCGGGACCCTGAAGTATTCTCCTAAGCTTTGGCATAGCTCCCATGCACAAGTTTCCTTGTGGAGACGAGATTTGTTCTGATGGGTGCCTCAGGAAATCCCCTCTGCTGGTATTGGAATCCAGGCTTTTGAGGAGACGTGCCTGTAAACCAAAGCAATGGATCCGATAATGACCTCGGGTCCTGTCTGGTTCAATCTTCTTGGTATGAGTGGAGGTAGATGAGTGGAGGTAGATGCTCAGCCGGTATCAACGGCCCTTATTTGTCCCGGGCGACCTACACTATTGGGATGGCCTCAGGGACTTTGGAGGGTTCTCCTAATTTGTACGATTTTTGACAATGGAATGGGCAGAATTGCCATGGATTGGGTGGGGGCAGTCCTAATGTGTGGTTCCAGGGGCCCCAGCCTGGAGGGAGTGTGGCCCAGGACTTTGAGGACAGAAGACTGAAAACACAAACTCAGCTTAAGTTTGGGGACGTAGGTATGGCACTCCCGATCTACAAACCATGAGAAGAACTCTTCAGGATATGAAGAATGAGCGAGTCTGAGTCGCTTGCTCAGGCTTTTGTCTCTGGATTTTTTTCAGCGATGGCCGTGGAATGTTGGGAAGGTCTCATGGGCCATGGACGAATCTTCCTCTCTGTGGATCTGGACCGATCCCAATTGTTTTTCGTCAATCTGTGGGATGGGAGGACTCCTTTCAGGTTTGTTACCTCTGGTGTCCCCCCAAAAGAGGAATTCCAAAGCAGAGCCCTGGGGAAGAGTGAAGGGACACCCCGAACTATGGTTAAAAATTGGGGCCTAGGGGCATGGCAAGCCCAATATGCTGTCTCTTCATATAGGCCCTGAGAGGACTTATCTGAGGACTGGGCTCAGGCTGAGGGTCACAATGTGTGTTTGTGACCAATGTGGCCCGCAAGCATGGGCTGGGCCTCATGGGCCACGCTTGTTTCAACTACACTGAACGTTGGACAACATGCCAACCACAAGGTTTCTTGCCATGGGGAAAGAGTCCTGATTTCTGCATCATTTTCAACCCTGGGCAATGGTTGGAGATAAGGTCTAGGTTCTGGAGCCTGATAACCGCAGTTGGGATGAGATGACGACCTAAGGCCATGGCGGGTCCGATGTGCTCAGTGTGCGGCCAGCTGTCTGGGTGGGACCAGGAGGTCCAGGCTCAGGCTGGGTCAGAAGGGGAAATAGTGCCCAGGTCAGCCTATATGTTTGGGGTACAGCCGATTGACGTGCAGGTTGATTCTCATTTGGGGTTTCGGGGTAGCCCTGAGGGCAATGTTTTACTTCTGTAGGGCAGGCAGAGTGCGGCATTGTAGTTCTGTATTGCCCAACTGGAGGGCCTGTGGGCCAGTTGTCTGAGGACGGAGTCTGAGAACCCAAGCTAGGCCTAGGTTTCTGGGTGAGGATATGGCAGGCACAATCTACAGACCTCAATAGAGATCTCGTGCATCTGAAGTCAGGGCAAGGATCAGACGATCGCTCAGGTTGGACTTTCTGCCCTGATGGCCCTTTCTTGAAGGGGGTTGGATCACGAGGACATGGGAGTTTTCCCACGATGGGAGTTGTGAGAAGCTCCAAACTGCAAAGATTCTTCTGCAGGACAATTGAGACCTGTTGGTTGGTTCCAGGCCAACGATTCCGAGCAGGGTTCTAAGGATGGATGGCTGGGTAGCCCACTTCGCATTCCAATCATCTCCAAGCAACAAGAAAGGTTAGATCTGCTGGATGTGGGGGGCAACCGAGGAGGCTGAGTGGAAATGGACTCTCCTGTGGATGTGTCCTAATATATATTTGTGTCTATGGAGATCTTGGAATGAAGCGGTGGTCCTGGGGCCCTGAAGGGTTCTCCTAAACAGAGGCTTTGACACAGCTCCAACGTGGAAGTTTCCCATGTGTAGATGAGATTTGTTCTGATGGGTGAGTCAAGAAACAGCCATATGCTGGTATTGAAATCCAGGCCTCTGAGGAGAGATGCCTGGAAACCAAAGCAATGGATCCGATTAGTGCCTAGGGGTCTGTTCGTTCCTTTTTACCTCTGGGGACATCAGTCTACGGGTCTGAGTGAAGGTAGGTGCTCAGATGGGCTCAGATTGCCCCTGTTTGTCCTGGGAAGCCACAACTATTGGGATGGCCTCAGGGACTTTGGAGGTTACCCTATTAGTAGGGTTGTGGCCATTGGAATGGGCACATACAATTCCCTTGGAGAGGGCAAGTACGGTCCTCAGGTTTGGCTCCAGGGCCCTGAGCATGTAGGGTGTGTAGGCCAGAGGTGTTTGGACAGTTGTCTGAAAACACAAACTCGGCTTATGTTTTGGGTCATAGGTATGGCAGGACTGATCTACAGACCATGAGGAGAACACTTCGGGATATGAAAAAAGGGCGAGTGTGAGGCTCTTGCTCAAGTTTTTGTCTCTGGATATCGTGTCACTCATGGTCGTGAAATTGCCGGGTGACTTCATGGGAAATGGACGAATCTTACTCTCTGGGGGTTTGGTCCCGTCCAAAGAGTTTGCGGTCATTCTGGGGATGGAAGAAGTCCGTTTTTTTGTTGTTGTTGTCGATTTGTTTCATTTTGTTTTTCAACCTCAGATGTCCCACCAATTGAGGGATTCCAGAGTAGAGCCCTGGGGTGGGGCGACTGGATAACCAGAAATCTGGTTAAAAATTCGGGACTAGGGATATGTCAAGCCCATTATGACATCTAATGTTCCAGCCACTGAGAGGACTTACTAGAGGACAGGACTCACGCTGAGGTCACAATGCGTGTTTATGCTCTCGTCGCACTTAAGAATGGGCGGGGCCTCAGGGTGAATGCTGGTTTCTCCTACACTGAACGTTGGACAACATGCCAACCACAAGGTTTCTTGCCATGGGTCAGGAAGAGTTCTGATTTCTGCATCACAGTCACCCGTGGGCAGTGATTGGAGATAAGGTCTAGGTTCTGAAGCCTGAAAACTGAGGTAGGGAAGAGATGATGACCTAAGGCCATGGCGGGTCTGATGTGCTCAGGGTGCGGTCAGCTGTCTGGGTGTTCTTCAGCAGGTCCGGGCTCAGGTTGTGTCAGACAGTGCATTAGTGCCCAGGTTAGACTATATAATTTGGGTACATTCGAGTGCCGTGAAGGTTTATCTTCATTTAAGCTGTCTGGTCAGCTCATTAGGCAATATGTTTTTTCTAGAGGCCAGGCAGAGTGCTTCATTGTCGGTCCGGAATTGCCAAACGTGAGGGCTTCACGGCCAGGAGAGTGAGGACGGAAGTCTGAGAAATCAAGCTAGACTTTGGATTCAGGGTGAGGGCACGGCAGGTACGCCCTGCAGATCTAAACCAATATCTCATGCATCTGAAGGCATGGCGAGGATCCCACGTTGGCTCAGGTTGGAGTTTCTGTGCATGACGGCCGCTTCATGAAGGGAGCGGAATCTCGAGGCCATGGAGGTTTTCCACGTTGGGAGATGTGGGATGCCCCCTTCAAGGATTCCTTCTGCGGGACAATTGAGACCTGTTGGACAGCTCCAGGACATCCCATATGGAATGACACCAGAGCACCGATCGAGGATGGATGCCTGGGAAGTCCGCCTCGCCTTCCAATTGTCTCCTAGCAACAAGACAGTTTAGATCTAATGGATCTGCGGGAGCAACCGAAGTGGCTGAGTTGAAATGCACTTTCCAGAGGATGGGTCCTAATGTGTGTTTGTGTCCATGAGGGCCTTGGAATGGGGAGGTGGCACCGGGACCCTGAAGTATTCTCCTAAGCTTTGGCATAGCTCCCATGCACAAGTTTCCTTGTGGAGACGAGATGTGTTCTGATGGGTGCCTCAGGAAATTCCCTCTGCTGGTATTGGAATCCAGGCTTTTGAGGAGACATGCCTGTAAACCAAAGCAATGGATCCGATAATGGCCTCGGGTCCTGTCTGGTTCAATCTTCTTGGTATGAGTGAGGTAGATGAGTGGAGGTAGATGCTCAGCTGTTATCAACCGCCCTTTTTTGTCCCGGGCGACCTACACTATTGGGATGGCCTCAGGGACTTTGGAGGGTTCTCCTAATTTGTACGATTTTTGACAATGGAATGGGCAGAATTGCAATGGATTGGGTGGGGGCAGTCCTAATGTGTGGTTCCAGGGGAGCCAGCCTGAAGGGAGTGTGGCCCAGGACTTTGAGGACAGAAGACTGAAAACACAAACTCAGCTTAAGTTTGGGGACGTAGGTATGGCACGCCCGATCTACAAACCATGAGAAGAACTCTTCAGGATATGAAGAATGAGCGAGTCTGAGAAGCTTGCTCAGGCTTTTATCTCTGGATTTTGTTTCAGCGATGGCCCTGGAATGTTGGGGAGGTCTCATGGGCCATGGACGAATCTTCCTCTCTGTGGATTTGGCCCGATCCCAATTGTTTTTCGTCAATCTGTGGGATGGGAGGACTCCTTTCAGGTTTGTTACCTCTGGTGTCCCACCAAAAGAGGAATTCCAAAGCAGAGCCCTGGGGAAGAGTGAAGGGACACCCCGAACTATGGTTAAAAATTGGGGCCTAGGGGCATGGCAAGCCCAATATGCTGTCTCTTCATATAGGCCCTGAGAGGCCTTACCTGAGGACTGCGCTCAGGCTGAGGGTCACAATGTGTGTTTGTGACCAATGTGGCCCGCAAGCATGGGCTGGGCCTCATGGGCCACGCTTGTTTCAACTACACTGAACGTTGGACAACATGCCAAGCACAAGGTTTCTTGCCATGGGGAAAGAGATCTGATTTCTGTTTCATTTTCAACCCTGGGCAGTGGTTGGAGATAAGGTCTAGGTTCTGGAGCCTGAAAACCGCAGTTCGGAAGAGATGACGACCTAAGGCCATATCGGGTCCGATGTGCTCAGTGTGCGGCCAGCTGCCTGGGTGGGACCAGGAGGTCCAGGCTCAGGCTGGGTCAGAAGGGGAAATAGTGCCCAGGTCAGCCTATATGTTTGGGGTACAGCCGATTGGCGTGCAGGTTGATCCCCATTTGGGGTTTCGGGGTAGCCCTGAGGGCAATGTTTTACTTCTGTAGGGCAGGCAGAGTGCGGCATTGTAGTTCTGGATTGCCAAACTGGAGGGCTTGTGGGCCAGTAGTCTGAGGACGGAGTCTGAGAACCCAAGCTAGGCCTAGGTTTCTGGGTGAGGATATGGCAGGCACAATCTACAGACTTCAATAGAGATCTCGTGCATCTGAAGTCAGGGCAAGGATCAGACGATCGCTCCGGTTGGACTTTCTGCCCTGATGGCCCTTTCTTGATGGGGGTTGGATCACGAGGACATGGGGGTTTTCCCACGATGGGAGTTGTGGGAAGCTCCAAACTGCAAAGATTCTTCTGCAGGACAATTGAGACCTGTTGGTTGGCCCAAGGCCAACGATTCCGAGCAGGGTTCTAAGGATGGAAGGCTGGGTAGCCCACCTCGCATTCCAATTGTCTCCAAGCAACAAGACAGGTTAGATCTGCTGGATGTGGGGGGCAACCGAGGAGCCTGAGTTGAAATGGACTCTCCTGTGGATGTGTCCTAATATATATTTGTGTCTATGGAGATCTTGGAATGAAGCGGTGGTCCTGGGGCCCTGAAGGGTTCTCCTAAACAGAGGCTTTGACACAGCTCCAACGTGGAAGTTTCCCATGCGTAGATGAGGTTTGTTCTGATGGGTGAGTCAAGAAACAGCCATATGCTGGTATTGAAATCCAGGCCTCTGAGGAGAGATGCCTGGAAACCAAAGCAATGGATCCGATTAGTGCCTAGGGGCCTGTTCATTCCTTTTTACTTCTGGGGACATCAGTCTACGGGTCTGAGTGCAGGTAGGTGCTCAGATGGGCTCAGATTGCCCCTGTTTGTCCTGGGAAGCCACAACTATTGGGATGGCCTCAGGGACTTTGGAGGTTATCCTATTAGTAGGGTTGTGGCCATTGGAATGGGCACATACAATTCCCTTGGAGAGGGCAAGTACAGTCCTCAGGTTTGGCTCCAGGGCCCTGAGCCTGTAGGGTGTGTAGGCCAGAGCTGTTTGGACAGTTGTCTGAAAACACAAACTCGGCTTATGTTTTGGGTCATAGGTATGGCAGGTCTGATCTACAGACCATGAGGAGAACACTTCGGGATATGAAAAAAGGGCGAGTGTGAGGCTCTTGCTCAAGTTTTTGTCTCTGGATATCGTGTCACTCATGGTCGTGAAATTGCCGGGTGACTTCATGGGAAATGGACGAGTCTTACTCTCCGGGGTTTCGGTCCCGTCCAAAGAGTTTAGGGTCATTCTGAGGATGATAGAAGTCCGTTTTTTTGTTGTTGTTGTCGATTTGTTTCATTTTGTTTTTCAACCTCAGATGTCCCACCAATTGAGGGACTAGGGACATGTCAAGCCCATTATGACATCTAATGGTCCTGCCACTGAGAGGACTTACTAGAGGACAGGACTCACGCTGAGGTCACAATGCGTGTTTATGCTCTCGTCGCACTCAAGAATGGGCGGGGCCTCAGGGTGAATTCTGTTTTCTCCTACACTGTACGTTGGACAACATGCCAACCACAAGGTTTCTTGCCATGGGTCAGGAAGAGTTCTGATTTCTGCATCACAGTCACCCGTGGGCAGTGATTGGAGATAAGGTCTAGGTTCTGAAGCCTGAAAACTGAGGTAGGGAAGAGATGATGACCTAAGTCCATGGCGGGTCTGATGTGCTCAGGGTGCGGTCAGCTGTCTGGGTGTTGGTCAGCAGGTCCGGGCTCAGATTGTGTCAGACAGTGCATTAGTGCCCAGGTTAGACTATATAATTTGGGTACATTCGAGTGCTGTGTAGGTTTATCTTCATTTAAGCTGCCTGGTCAGCTCATTAGGCAATATGTTTTTTCTAGAGGGTAGGCAGAGTGCTTCATTGTCGGTCCGGAATTGCCAAACTTGAGGGCTTCAGGTCCAGGAGAGTGAGGACGGAAGTCTGAGAACACAAGCTAGACTTTGGATTCAGGGTGAGGGCACGGCAGGTCCCCCCTGCAGATCTGAACCAATATCTCATGCATCTGAAGTCAGGGCGAGGATCCCACGTTGGCTCAGGTTGGAGTTTCTGTGCATGACGGCCCCTTCATGAAGGGAGTGGAATCTCGAGGCCATGGAGGTTTTCCACGTTGGGAGATGTGGGATGCCCCCTTCAAGGATTCCTTCTGCGGGACAATTGAGACCTGTTGGACAGCTCCAGGACATCCCATATGGAATGACACTAGAGCACCGTTCGAGGATGGATGCCTGGGAAGTCCGCCTCGCCTTCCAATTGTCTCCTAGCAACAAGACAGTTTAGATCTAATGGATCTGCGGGAGCATCCGGGGTGGCTGTGTTGAAATGCACTTTCCAGAGGATGGGTCCTAATGTGTGTTTGTGTCCATGAGGGCCTTGGAATGGGGAGGTGGCACCGGGACCCTGAAGTATTCTCCTAAGCTTTGGCATATCTCCCATGCACAAGTTTCCTTGTGGAGACGAGATTTGTTCTGATGGGTGCCTCAGGAAATCCCCTCTGCTGGTATTGGAATCCAGGCTTTTGAGGAGACATGCCTGTAAACCAAAGCAATGGATCCAATAATGGCCTCCGGTCCTGTCTGATTCAATCTTCTTGGTATGAGTGGAGGTAGATGAGTGGAGGTAGATGCTCAGCCGGTATCAACCGCCCTTTTTTGTCCCGGGCGACCTACACTATTGGGATGGCCTCAGGGACTTTGGAGGGTTCTCCTAATTTGTACGATTTTTGACAATGGAATGGGCAGAATTCCCATGAATTGGGTGGGGGCAGTCCTAATGTGTGGTTCCAGGGGCCCCAGCCTGGAGGGAATGTGTCCCAGGACTTTGAGGACAGAAGACTGAAAACAGAAACTCAGCTTAAGTTTGGGGATGTAGGTATGGCACGCCCGATCTACAAACCATGAGAAGAACTCTTCAGGATATGAAGAATGAGCGAGTCTGAGGCGCTTACTCAGGCTTTTGTCTGGATTTTGTTTCAGCGATGGCCGTGGAATGTTGGGGAGTTCTCATGGGCCATGGACGAATCTTCCTCTCTGTGGATTTGGCCCGATCCAAATTGTTTTTCGTCAATCTGTGGGATGGGAGGACTCCTTTCAGGTTTGTTACCTCTGGTGTCCCACCAAAAGAGGAATTCCAAAGCAGAGCCCTGGGGAAGAGTGAAGGGACACCCCGAACTATGGTTAAAAATTGGGGCCTAGGGGCATGGCAAGCCCAATATGCTGTCTCTTCATATAGGCCCTGAGAGGCCTTAGCTGAGGACTGGGCTCAGGCTGAGGGTCACAATGTGTGTTTGTGACCAATGTGGCCCGCAAGCATGGGCTGGGCCACATGGGCCACGCTTGTTTCAACTACACTGAATGTTGGACAACATGCCAAGCACAAGGTTTCTTGCCATGGGGAAAGAGTTCTGATTTCTGCATCATTTTCAACCCTGGGCAGTGGTTGGAGATAAGGTCTAGGTTCTGGAGCCTGAAAACCGCAGTTGGGAAGAGATGAAGACCCAAGGCCATGGCAGGTCTGATGTGCTCAGTGTGCGGCCAGCTGTCTGGGTGGGACCAGGAGTTCCAGACTCAGGCTGGGTCAGAAGGGGAAATATTGCCCAGGTCAGCCTATATGTTTGGGGTACAGCCGATTGGCGTGCAGGTTGATCCCCATTTGGGGTTTCGGGGTAGCCCTGAGGGCAATGTTTTACTTCTGTAGGGCAGGCAGAGTGCGGCATTGTAGTTCTGGATTTCCAAACTGGAGGGCTTGTGGGCCAGTAGTCTGAGGACGGAGTCTGAGAACCCAAGCTAGGCCTAGTTTCTGGGTGAGGATATGGCAGGCACAATCTACAGACCTCAATAGAGATCTCGTGCATCTGAAGTCAGGGCAAGGATCAGACGATCGCTCAGGTTGGACTTTCTGCCCTGATGGACCTTTCTTGAAGGGGGTTGGATCACGAGGACATGGGGGTTTTCCCACGATGGGAGTTGTGAGAAGCTCCAAACTGCAAAGATTCTTCTGCAGGACAATTGAGACCTGTTGGTTGGCTCCAGGCCAACGGTTCCGAGCAGGGTTCTAAGGATGGATGGCTGGGTAGCCCACCTCGCATTCCAATTGTCTCCAAGCAACAAGACAGGTTAGATCTGCTGGATGTGGGGGGCAACCGAGGAGGCTGAGTTGAAATGGACTCTCCTGTGGATGTGTCCTAATATGTTTTTGTGTCTATGGAGACCTTGGAATGAAGCGGTGGCCCTGGGGCCCTGAAGGGTTCTCCTAAACAGAGGCTTTGACACAGCTCCAACGTGGAAGTTTCCCATGTGTAGATGAGATTTGTTCTGATGGGTGAGTCAAGAAACAGCCATATGCTGGTATTGAAATCCAGGCCTCTGAGGAGAGATGCCTGGAAACCAAAGCAATGGATCCGATTAGTGCCTAGGGGCCTGTTCATTCCTTTTTACTTCTGGGGACATCAGTCTACGGGTCTCAGTGCAGGTAGGTGCTCAGATGGGCTCAGATTGCCCCTGTTTGTCCTGGGAAGCCACAACTATTGGGATGGCCTCAGGGACTTTGGAGGTTTTCCTATTAGTAGGGTTGTGGCCATTGGAATGGGCACATACAATTCCCTTGGAGAGGGAAAGTACAGTCCTCAGGTTTGGCACCAGGGCCCTGAGCCTGTAGGGTGTGTAGGCCAGAGCTGTTTGTACAGTTGTCTGAAAACACAAACTCGGCTTATGTTTTGGGTCATAGGTATGGCAGGACTGATCTACGGACCATGAGGAGAACACTTCGGGATATGAAAAAAGGGCGAGTGTGAGGCTCTTGCTCTAGTTTTTGTCTCTGGATATCGTGTCACTCATGGTCGTGAAATTGCCGGGTGACTTCATGGGAAATGGACGAGTCTTACTCTCTGGGGGTTCGGTCCCGTCCAAAGAGTTTGCGGTCATTCTGGGGATGGAAGAAGTCCGTTTTTTTGTTGTTGTTGTCGATTTGTTTCATTTTGTTTTTCAACCTCAGATGTCCCACCAATTGAGGGATTCCAGAATAGAGCCCAGGGGTGGGGCGACTGGATAACCAGAAATCTGGTTAAAAATTGGGGACTAGGGACATGTCAAGCCCATTATGACATCTAATGGTCCAGCCACTGAGAGGACTTACTAGAGGACAGGACTCACGCTGAGGTCCCAATGCGTGTTTATGCTCTCGTCGCACTCAAGAATGGGCGGGGCCTCAGGGTGAATGCTGGTTTCTCCTACACTGAACGTTGGACAACATGCCAACCACAAGATTTCTTGCCATGGGTCAGGAAGAGTTCTGATTTCTGCATCACAGTCACCCGTGGGCAGTGATTGGAGATAAGGTCTAGGTTCTGAAGCCTGAAAACTGAGGTAGGGAAGAGATGATGACCTAAGTCCATGGCGGGTCTGATGTGCTCAGGGTGCGGTCAGCTGTCTGGGTGTTGGTCAGCAGGTCCGGGCTCAGGTTGTGTCAGACAGTGCATTAGTGCCCAGGTTAGACTATATAATTTGGGTACATTCGAGTGCCGTGTAGGTTTATCTTCATTTAAGCTGTCTGGTCAGCTCATTAGGCAATATGTTTTTTCTAGAGGGCAGGCAGAGTGCTTCATTGTCGGTCCGGAATTGCCAAATGTGAGGGCTTCAGGGCCAGGAGAGTGAGGACGGAAGTCTGAGAACACAGGCTAGACTTTGGATTCAGGGTGAGGGCACGGCAGGTACGCCCTGCAGATCTAAACCAATATCTCATGCATCTGAAGGCATGGCGAGGATCCCACGTTGGCTCTTGTTGGAGTTTCTGTGCATGACGGCCGCTTCATGAAGGGAGCGGAATCTCGAGGCCATGGAGGTTTTCCACGTTGGGAGATGTGGGATGCCCCCTTCAAGGATTCCTTCTGCGGGACAATTGAGACCTGTTGGACAGCTCCAGGACATCCCATATGGAATGACACCAGAGCACCGTTCGAGGATGGATGCCTGGGAAGTCCGCCTCGCCTTCCAATTGTCTCCTAGCAACAAGACAGTTTAGATCTAATGGATCTGCGGGAGCAACCGAAGTGGCTGAGTTGAAATGCACTTTCCAGAGGATGGGTCCTAACGTGTGTTTGTGTCCATGAGGGCCTTGGAATGGGGAGGTGGCACCGGGACCCTGAAGTATTCTCCTAAGCTTTGGCATAGCTCCCATGCACAAGTTTCCTTGTGGAGACGAGATGTGTTCTGATGGGTGCCTCAGGAAATTCCCTCTGCTGGTATTGGAATCCAGGCTTTTGAGGAGACATGCCTGTAAACCAAAGCAATGGATCCGATAATGGCCTCGGGTCCTGTCTGGTTCAATCTTCTTGGTATGAGTGAGGTAGATGAGTGGAGGTAGATGCTCAGCTGTTATCAACCGCCCTTTTTTGTCCCGGCGACCTACACTATTGGGATGGCCTCAGGGACTTTGGAGGGTTCTCCTAATTTGTACGATTTTTGACAATGGAATGGGCAGAATTGCAATGGATTGGGTGGGGGCAGTCCTAATGTGTGGTTCCAGGGGCGCCAGCCTGAAGGGAGTGTGGCCCAGGACTTTGAGGACAGAAGACTGAAAACACAAACTCAGCTTAAGTTTGGGGACGTAGGTATGGCACGACCGATCTACAAACCATGAGAAGAACTCTTCAGGATATGAAGAATGAGCGAGTCTGAGAAGCTTGCTCAGGCTTTTATCTCTGGATTTTGTTTCAGCGATGGCCCTGGAATGTTGGGGAGGTCTCATGGGCCATGGACGAATCTTCCTCTCTGTGGATTTGGCCCGATCCCAATTGTTTTTCGTCAATTTGTGGGATGGGAGGACTCCTTTCAGGTTTGTTACCTCTGGTCTCCCACCAAAAGAGGAATTCCAAAGCAGAGCCCTGGGGAAGAGTGAAGGGACACCCCGAACTATGGTTAAAAATTGGGGCCTAGGGGCATGGCAAGCCCAATATGCTGTCTCTTCATATAGGCCCTGAGAGGCCTTACCTGAGGACTGCGCTCAGGCTGAGGGTCACAATGTGTGTTTGTGACCAATGTGGACCGCAAGCATGGGCTGGGCCTCATGGGCCACGCTTGTTTCAACTACACTGAACATTGGACAACATGCCAAGCACAAGGTTTCTTGCCATGGGGAAAGAGATCTGATTTCTGTTTCATTTTCAACCCTGGGCAGTGGTTGGAGATAAGGTCTAGGTTCTGGAGCCTGAAAACCGCAGTTCGGAAGAGATGACGACCTAAGGCCATGGCGGGTCCGATGTGCTCAGTGTGCGGCCAGCTGTCTGGGTGGGACCAGGAGGTCCAGGCTCAGGCTGGGTCAGAAGGGGAAATAGTGCCCAGGTCAGCCTATATGTTTGGGGTACAGCCGATTGGCGTGCAGGTTGATCCCCATTTGGGGTTTCGGGGTAGCCCTGAGGGCAATGTTTTACTTCTGTAGGGCAGGCAGAGTGCGGCATTGTAGTTCTGGATTGCCAAACTGGAGGGCTTGTGGGCCAGTAGTCTGAGGACGGAGTCTGAGAACCCAAGCTAGGCCTAGGTTTCTGGGTGAGGATATGGCAGGCACAATCTACAGACTTCAATAGAGATCTCGTGCATCTGAAGTCAGGGCAAGGATCAGACGATCGCTCCGGTTGGACTTTCTGCCCTGATGGCCCTTTCTTGATGGGGGTTGGATCACGAGGACATGGGGGTTTTCCCACGATGGGAGTTGTGGGAAGCTCCAAACTGCAAAGATTCTTCTGCAGGACAATTGAGACCTGTTGGTTGGCCCAAGGCCAACGATTCCGAGCAGGGTTCTAAGGATGGATGGCTGGGTAGCCCACCTCGCATTCCAATTGTCTCCAAGCAACAAGACAGGTTAGATCTGCTGGATGTGGGGGGCAACCGAGGAGCCTGAGTTGAAATGGACTCTCCTGTGGATGTGTCCTAATATATATTTGTGTCTATGGAGATCTTGGAATGAAGCGGTGGCCCTGGGGCCCTGAATGGTTCTCCTAAACAGAGGCTTTGACACAGCTCCAACGTGGAAGTTTCCCATGCGTAGATGAGGTTTGTTCTGATGGGTGAGTCAAGAAACAGCCATATGCTGGTATTGAAATCCAGGCCTCTGAGGAGAGATGCCTGGAAACCAAAGCAATGGATCCGATTAGTGCCTAGGGGCCTGTTCATTCCTTTTTACTTCTGGGGACATCAGTCTACGGGTCTGAGTGCAGGTAGGTGCTCAGATGGGCTCAGATTGCCCCTGTTTGTCCTGGGAAGCCACAACTATTGGGATGGCCTCAGGGACTTTGGAGGTTATCCTATTAGTAGGGTTGTGGCCATTGGAATGGGCACATACAATTCCCTTGGAGAGGGCAAGTACAGTCCTCAGGTTTTGCTCCAGGGCCCTGAGCCTGTAGGGTGTGTAGGCCAGAGCTGTTTGGACAGTTGTCTGAAAACACAAACTCGGCTTATGTTTTGGGTCATAGGTATGGCAGGACTGATCTACAGACCATGAGGAGAACACTTCGGGATATGAAAAAAGGGCGAGTGTGAGGCTCTTGCTCAAGTTTTTGTCTCTGGATATCGTGTCACTCATGGTCGTGAAATTGCCGGGTGACTTCATGGGAAATGGACGAGTCTTACTCTCCGGGGTTTCGGTCCCGTCCAAAGAGTTTAGGGTCATTCTGAGGATGATAGAAGTCCGTTTTTTTGTTGTTGTTGTCGATTTGTTTCATTTTGTTTTTCAACCTCAGATGTCCCACCAATTGAGGGATTCCAGAGTAGAGCCCTGGGGTGGGGCGACTGGACAACCAGAAATCTGGTTAAAAATTGGGGACTACGGACATGTCAAGCCCATTATGACATCTAATGGTCCAGCCACTGAGAGGACTTACTAGAGGACAGGACTCACGCTGAGGTCACAATGCGTGTTTATGCTCTCGTCGCACTCAAGAATGGGCGGGGCCTCAGGGTGAATGCTGTTTTCTCCTACACTGTACGTTGGACAACATGCCAACCACAAGGTTTCTTGCCATGGGTCAGGAAGAGTTCTGATTTCTGCATCACAGTCACCCGTGGGCAGTGATTGGAGATAAGGTCTAGGTTCTGAAGCCTGAAAACTGAGGTAGGGAAGAGATGATGACCTAAGTCCATGGCGGGTCTGATGTGCTCAGGGTGCGGTCAGCTGTCTGGGTGTTGGTCAGCAGGTCCGGGCTCAGATTGTGTCAGACAGTGCATTAGTGCCCAGGTTAGACTATATAATTTGGGTACATTCGAGTGCCGTGTAGGTTTATCTTCATTTAAGCTGCCTGGTCAGCTCATTAGGCAATATGTTTTTTCTAGAGGGTAGGCAGAGTGCTTCATTGTCGGTCCGGAATTGCCAAACTTGAGGGCTTCAGGTCCAGGAGAGTGAGGACGGAAGTCTGAGAACACAAGCTAGACTTTGGATTCAGGGTGAGGGCACGGCAGGTCCCCCCTGCAGATCTGAACCAATATCTCATGCATCTGAAGTCAGGGCGAGGATCCCACGTTGGCTCAGGTTGGAGTTTCTGTGCATGACGGCCCCTTCATGAAGGGAGTGGAATCTCGAGGCCATGGAGGTTTTCCACGTTGGGAGATGTGGGATGCCCCCTTCAAGGATTCCTTCTGCGGGACAATTGAGACCTGTTGGACAGCTCCAGGACATCCCATATGGAATGACACCAGAGCACCGTTCGAGGATGGATGCCTGGGAAGTCCGCCTCGCCTTCCAATTGTCTCCTAGCAACAAGACAGTTTATATCTAATGGATCTGTGGGAGCAACCGGGGTGGCTGTGTTGAAATGCACTTTCCAGAGGATGGGTCCTAATGTGTGTTTGTGTCCATGAGGGCCTTGGAATGGGGAGGTGGCACCGGGACCCTGAAGTATTCTCCTAAGCTTTGGCATAGCTCCCATGCACAAGTTTCCTTGTGGAGACGAGATTTGTTCTGATGGGTGCCTCAGGAAATCCCCTCTGCTGGTATTGGAATCCAGGCTTTTGAGGAGACATGCCTGTAAACCAAAGCAATGGATCCGATAATGGCCTCCGGTCCTGTCTGGTTCAATCTTCTTGGTATGAGTGGAGGTAGATGAGTGGAGGTAGATGCTCAGCCGGTATCAACCGCCCTTTTTTGTCCCGGGCGACCTACACTATTGGGATGGCCTCAGGGACTTTGGAGGGTTCTCCTAATTTGTACGATTTTTGACAATGGAATGGGCAGAATTCCCATGAATTGGGTGGGGGCAGTCCTAATGTGTGGTTCCAGGGGCCCCAGCCTGGAGGGAATGTGTCCCAGGACTTTGAGGACAGAAGACTGAAAACACAAACTCAGCTTAAGTTTGGGGACGTAGGTATGGCACGCCCGATCTACAAACCATGAGAAGAACTGTTCAGGATATGAAGAATGAGCGAGTCTGAGGCGCTTACTCAGGCTTTTGTCTGGATTTTGTTTCAGCGATGGCCGTGGAATGTTGGGGAGTTCTCATGGGCCATGGACGAATCTTCCTCTCTGTGGATTTGGCCCGATCCCAATTGTTTTTCGTCAATCTGTGGGATGGGAGGACTCCTTTCAGGTTTGTTACCTCTGGTGTCCCACCAAAAGAGGAATTCCAAAGCAGAGCCCTGGGGAAGAGTGAAGGGACACCCCGAACTATGGTTAAAAATTGGGGCCTAGGGGCATGGCAAGCCCAATATGCTGTCTCTTCATATAGGCCCTGAGAGGCCTTAGCTGAGGACTGGGCTCAGGCTGAGGGTCACAATGTGTGTTTGTGACCAATGTGGCCCGCAAGCATGGGCTGGGCCACATGGGCCACGCTTGTTTCAACTACACTGAATGTTGGACAACATGCCAAGCACAAGGTTTCTTGCCATGGGGAAAGAGTTCTGATTTCTGCATCATTTTCAACCCTGGGCAGTGGTTGGAAATAAGGTCTAGGTTCTGGAGCCTGAAAACCGCAGTTGGGAAGAGATGACGACACAAGGCCATGGCGGGTCCGATGTGCTCAGTGTGCGGCCAGCTGTCTGGGTGGGACCAGGAGTTCCAGACTCAGGCTGGGTCAGAAGGGGAAATATTGCCCAGGTCAGCCTATATGTTTGGGGTACAGCCGATTGGCGTGCAGGTTGATCCCCATTTGGGGTTTCGGGGTAGCCCTGAGGGCAATGTTTTACTTCTGTAGGGCAGGCAGAGTGCGGCATTGTAGTTCTGGATTGCCAAACTGGAGGGCTTGTGGGCCAGTAGTCTGAGGACGGAGTCTGAGAACCCAAGCTAGGCCTAGTTTCTGGGTGAGGATATGGCAGGCACAATCTACAGACCTCAATAGAGATCTCGTGCATCTGAAGTCAGGGCAAGGATCAGACGATCGCTCAGGTTGGACTTTCTGCCCTGATGGCCCTTTCTTGAAGGGGGTTGGATCACGAGGACATGGGGGTTTTCCCACGATGGGAGTTGTGAGAAGCTCCAAACTGCAAAGATTCTTCTGCAGGACAATTGAGACCTGTTGGTTGGCTCCAGGCCAACGATTCCGAGCAGGGTTCTAAGGATGGATGGCTGGGTAGCCCACCTCGCATTCCAATTGTCTCCAAGCAACAAGACAGGTTAGATCTGCTGGATGTGGGGGGCAACCGAGGAGGCTGAGTTGAAATGGACTCTCCTGTGGATGTGTCCTAATATGTTTTTGTGTCTATGGAGACCTTGGAATGAAGCGGTGGCCCTGGGGCCCTGAAGGGTTCTCCTAAACAGAGGCTTTGACACAGCTCCAACGTGGAAGTTTCCCATGTGTAGATGAGATTTGTTCTGATGGGTGAGTCAAGAAACAGCCATATGCTGGTATTGAAATCCAGGCCTCTGAGGAGAGATGCCTGGAAACCAAAGCAATGGATCCGATTAGTGCCTAGGGGCCTGTTCATTCCTTTTTACTTCTGGGGACATCAGTCTACGGGTCTCAGTGCAGGTAGGTGCTCAGATGGGCTCAGATTGCCCCTGTTTGTTCTGGGAAGCCACAACTATTGGGATGGCCTCAGGGACTTTGGAGGTTATCCTATTAGTAGTGTTGTGGCCATTGGAATGGGCACATACAATTCCCTTGGAGAGGGAAAGTACAGTCCTCAGGTTTGGCACCAGGGCCCTGAGCCTGTAGGGATGTAGGCCAGAGCTGTTTGTACAGTTGTCTGAAAACACAAACTCGGCTTATGTTTTGGGTCATAGGTATGGCAGGAATGATCTACGGACCATGAGGAGAACACTTCGGGATATGAAAAAAGGGCGAGTGTGAGGCTCTTGCTCAAGTTTTTGTCTCTGGATATCGTGTCACTCATGGTCGTGAAATTGCCGGGTGACTTCATGGGAAATGGACGAGTCTTACTCTCTGGGGGTTCGGTCCCGTCCAAAGAGTTTGCGGTCATTCTGGGGATGGAAGAAGTCCGTTTTTTTGTTGTTGTTGTCGATTTGTTTCATTTTGTTTTTCAACCTCAGATGTCCCACCAAATGAGGGATTCCAGAGTAGAGCCCTGGGGTGGGGCGACTGGACAACCAGAAATCTGGTTAAAAATTGGGGACTAGGGACATGTCAAGCCCATTATGACATCTAATGGTCCAGCCACTGAGAGGACTTACTAGAGGACAGGACTCACGCTGAGGTCACAATGCGTGTTTATGCTCTCGTCGCACTCAAGAATGGGCGGGGCCTCAGGGTGAATGCTGTTTTCTCCTACACTGAACGTTGGACAACATGCCAACCACTAGGTTTCTTGCCATGGGTCAGGAAGAGTTCTGATTTCTGCATCACAGTCACCCGTGGGCAGTGATTGGAGATAAGGTCTAGGTTCTGAAGCCTGAAAACTGTGGTAGGGAAGAGATGATGACCTAAGGCCATGGCGGGTCTGATGTGCTCAGGGTGCGGTCAGCTGTCTGGGTGTTGGTCAGCAGGTCCGGGCTCAGGTTGTGTCAGACAGTGCATTAGTGCCCAGGTTAGACTATATAATTTGGGTACATTCGAGTGCCGTGTAGGTTTATCTTCATTTAAGCTGCCTGGTCAGCTCTTTAGGCAATATATTTTTTCTAGAGGGCAGGCAGAGTGCTTCATTGTCGGTCCGGAATTGCCAACATGAGGGCTTCGGGGCCAGGAGAGTGAGGACGGAAGTCTGAGAACACAGGCTAACTTCGGATTCAGGGTGAGGGCACGTCAGTTACCCCCTGCAGATCTGAACCAATATCTCATGCATCGGAAGTCAGGGCGAGGATTTGACGTTGGCACAGGTTGGAGTTTCTGTGCATGACGGCCCCTTCATGAAGGGAGCGGAATCTCGAGGCCATGGAGGTTTTCCACGTTGGGAGATGTGGGATGCCCCCTTCAAGGATTCCTTCTCCGGGACAATTGAGACCTGTTGGACTGCTCCGGAACATCCCATATGGAATGACTCCAGAGCACCGTTCGAGGATGGATGCCTGGGAAGTCCGCCTCGCCTTCCAATTGTCTCCTAGCAACAAGAGAGTTTAGATCTAATGGATCTGCGGGAGCAACCGGGGTGGCTGAGTTGAAATGCACTTTCCAGAGGATGGGTCCTAATGTGTGTTTGTGTCCATGAGGGCCTTGGAATGGGGAGGTGGCACCGGGACCCTGAAGTATTCTCCTAAGCTTTGGCATAGCTCCCATGCACAAGTTTCCTTGTGGAGACGAGATTTGTTCTGATGGGTGCCTCAGGAAATCCCCTCTGCTGGTATTGGAATCCAGGCTTTTGAGGAGACATGCCTGTAAACCAAAGCAATGGATCCGATAATGGCCTCGGGTCCTGTCTGGTTCAATCTTCTTGGTATGAGTGGAGGTAGATGAGTGGAGGTAGATGCTCAGCCGGTATCAACGGCCCTTTTTTGTCCCGGGCGACCTACACTATTGGGATGGCCTCAGGGACTTTGGAGGGTTCTCCTAATTTGTACGATTTTTGACAATGGAATGGGCAGAATTCCCATGGATTGGGTGGGGGCAGTCCTAATGTGTGGTTCCAGGGGCCCCAGCCTGGAGGGAGTGTGGCCCAGGACTTTGAGGACAGAAGACTGAAAACACAAACTCAGCTTAAGTTTGGGGACGTAGGTATGGCACGCCCGATCTACAAACCATGAGAAGAACTCTTCAGGATATGAAGAATGAGCGAGTCTGAGTCGCTTGCTCAGGCTTTTGTCTCTGGTTTTTTTTCAGCGATGGCCGTGGAATGTTGGGAAGGTCTCATGGGCCATGGACGAATCTTCCTCTCTGTGGATTTGGCCCGATCCCAATTGTTTTTCGTCAATCTGTGGGATGGGAGTACTCCTTTCAGGTTTGTTACCTCTGGTGTCCCACCAAAAGAGGAATTCCAAAGCAGAGCCCTGGGGAAGAGTGAAGGGAGACCCCGAACTATGGTTAAAAATTGGGGCCTAATGGCATGGCAAGCCCAATATGCTGTCTCTTCATATAGGCCCTGAGAGACCTTACCTGAGGACAGCGCTCAGGCTGAGGGTCACAATGTGTGTTTGTGACCAATGTGGCCCGCAAGCATGGGCTGGGCCTGATGGGCCACGCTTGTTTCAACAAAACTGAACGTTGGACAACATGCCAAGCACAAGGTTTCTTGCCATGGGGAAAGAGTTCTGATTTCTGCATCATTTTCAACCCTGGGCAGTGGTTGGAGATAAGGTCTAGGTTCTGGAGACTGAAAACCGCAGTTGGGAAGAGATGACGACCTAAGGCCATGGCGGGTCCGATGTGCTCAGTGTGAGGCCAGCTGTCTGGGTGTGACCAGGAGGTCCAGGCTCAGGCTGGGTCAGAAGGGGAAATAGTGCCCAGGTCAGCCTATATGTTTGGGTTGCAGCCGAATGGCGTGCAGGTTGATTCTCATTTGGGGTTTCGGGGTAGCCCTGAGGGCAATGTTTTACTTCTGTAGGGCAGGCAGTGTGCGGCATTGTAGTTCTGGATTGCCAAACTGGAGGGCTTGTGGGCCAGTAGTCTGAGGACGGAGTCTGAGAACCCAAGCTAGGCCTAGGTTTCTGGGTGAGGATATTGCAGGCACAATCTACAGACCTCAATCGAGATCTCGTGCATCTGAAGTCAGGGCAAGGATCAGACGATCGCTCAGGTTGGACTTTCTGCCCTGATGGCTCTTTCTTGAAGGGGGTTGGATCACGAGGACATGGGAGTTTTCCCACGATGGGAGTTGTGAGAAGCTCCAAACTGCAAAGATTCTTCTGCAGGACAATTGAGACCTGTTGGTTGGTTCCAGGCCAACGATTCCGAGCAGGGTTCTAAGGATGGATGGCTGGGTAGCCCACTTCGCATTCCAATCATCTCCAAGCAACAAGAAAGGTTAGATCTGCTGGATGTGGGGGGCAACCGAGGAGGCTGAGTGGAAATGGACTCTCCTGTGGATGTGTCCTAATATGTTTTTGTGTCTATGGAGACCTTGGAATGAAGCGGTGGCCCTTGGGCCCTGAAGGGTTCTCCTAAACAGAGGCTTTGACACAGCTCCAACGTGGAAGTTTCCCATGTGTAGATGAGATTTGTTCTGATGGGTGAGTCAAGAAACAGCCATATGCTGGTATTGAAATCCAGGCCTCTGAGGAGAGATGCCTGGAAACCAAAGCAATGGATCCGATTAGTGCCTAGGGGTCTGTTCGTTCCTTTTTACCTCTGGGGACATCAGTCTACGGGTCTGAGTGAAGGTAGGTGCTCAGATGGGCTCAGATTGCCCCTGTTTGTCCTGGGAAGCCACAACTATTGGGATGGCCTCAGGGACTTTGGAGGTTATCCTATTAGTAGTGTTGTGGCCATTGGAATGGGCACATACAATTCCCTTGGAGAGGGCAAGTACGGTCCTCAGGTTTGGCTCCAGGGCCCTGAGCATGTAGGGTGTGTAGGCCAGAGGTGTTTGGACAGTTGTCTGAAAACACAAACTCGGCTTATGTTTTGGGTCATAGGTATGGCAGGACTGATCTACAGACCATGAGGAGAACACTTCGGGATATGAAAAAAGGGCGAGTGTGAGGCTCTTGCTCAAGTTTTTGTCTCTGGATATCGTGTCACTCATGGTCGTGAAATTGCCGGGTGACTTCATGGGAAATGGACGAGTCTTACTCTCTGGGGGTTTGGTCCCGTCCAAAGAGTTTGCGGTCATTCTGGGGATGGAAGAAGTCCGTTTTTTTGTTGTTGTTGTCGATTTGTTTCATTTTGTTTTTCAACCTCAGATGTCCCACCAATTGAGGGATTCCAGAGTAGAGCCCTGGGGTGGGGCGACTGGATAACCAGAAATCTGGTTAAAAATTGGGGACTAGGGACATGTCAAGCCCATTATGACATCTAATGGTCCAGCCACTGAGAGGACTTACTAGAGGACAGGACTCACGCTGAGGTCACAATGCGTGTTTATGCTCTCGTCGCACTCAAGAATGGGCGGGGCCTCAGGGTGAATGCTGGTTTCTCCTACACTGAACGTTGGACAACATGCCAACCACAAGGTTTCTTGCCATGGGTCAGGAAGAGTTCTGATTTCTGCATCACAGTCACCCGTGGGCAGTGATTGGAGATAAGGTCTAGGTTCTGAAGCCTGAAAACTGAGGTAGGGAAGAGATGATGACCTAAGGCCATGGCGGGTCTGATGTGCTCAGGGTGCGGTCAGCTGTCTGGGTGTTCTTCAGCAGGTCCGGGCTCAGGTTGTGTCAGACAGTGCATTAGTGCCCAGGTTAGACTATATAATTTGGGTACATTCGAGTGCCGTGAAGGTTTATCTTCATTTAAGCTGTCTGGTCAGCTCATTAGGCAATATGTTTTTTCTAGAGGGCAGGCAGAGTGCTTCATTGTCGGTCCGGAATTGCCAAACGTGAGGGCTTCAGGGCCAGGAGAGTGAGGACGGAAGTCTGAGAAATCAAGCTAGACTTTGGATTCAGGGTGAGGGCACGGCAGGTACGCCCTGCAGATCTAAACCAATATCTCATGCATCTGAAGGCATGGCGAGGATCCCACGTTGGCTCAGGTTGGAGTTTCTGTGCATGACGGCCGCTTCATGAAGGGAGCGGAATCTCGAGGCCATGGAGGTTTTCCACGTTGGGAGATGTGGGATGCCCCCTTCAAGGATTCCTTCTGCGGGACAATTGAGACCTGTTGGACAGCTCCAGGACATCCCATATGGAATGACACCAGAGCACCGATCGAGGATGGATGCCTGGGAAGTCCGCCTCGCCTTCCAATTGTCTCCTAGCAACAAGACAGTTTAGATCTAATGGATCTGCGGGAGCAACCGAAGTGGCTGAGTTGAAATGCACTTTCCAGAGGATGGGTCCTAATGTGTGTTTGTGTCCATGAGGGCCTTGGAATGGGGAGGTGGCACCGGGACCCTGAAGTATTCTCCTAAGCTTTGGCATAGCTCCCATGCACAAGTTTCCTTGTGGAGACGAGATGTGTTCTGATGGGTGCCTCAGGAAATTCCCTCTGCTGGTATTGGAATCCAGGCTTTTGAGGAGACATGCCTGTAAACCAAAGCAATGGATCCGATAATGGCCTCGGGTCCTGTCTGGTTCAATCTTCTTGGTATGAGTGAGGTAGATGAGTGGAGGTAGATGCTCAGCTGTTATCAACCGCCCTTTTTTGTCCCGGGCGACCTACACTATTGGGATGGCCTCAGGGACTTTGGAGGGTTCTCCTAATTTGTACGATTTTTGACAATGGAATGGGCAGAATTGCAATGGATTGGGTGGGGGCAGTCCTAATGTGTGGTTCCAGGGGAGCCAGCCTGAAGGGAGTGTGGCCCAGGACTTTGAGGACAGAAGACTGAAAACACAAACTCAGCTTAAGTTTGGGGACGTAGGTATGGCACGCCCGATCTACAAACCATGAGAAGAACTCTTCAGGATATGAAGAATGAGCGAGTCTGAGTCGCTTGCTCAGGCTTTTATCTCTGGATTTTGTTTCAGCGATGGCCCTGGAATGTTGGGGAGGTCTCATGGGCAATGGACGAATCTTCCTCTCTGTGGATTTGGCCCGATCCCAATTGTTTTTCGTCAATCTGTGGGATGGGAGGACTCCTTTCAGGTTTGTTACCTCTGGTGTCCCACCAAAAGAGGAATTCCAAAGCAGAGCCCTGGGGAAGAGTGAAGGGACACCCCGAACTATGGTTAAAAATTGGGGCCTAGGGGCATGGCAAGCCCAATATGCTGTCTCTTCATATAGGCCCTGAGAGGCCTTACCTGAGGACTGTGCTCAGGCTGAGGGTCACAATGTGTGTTTGTGACCAATGTGGCCCGCAAGCATGGGCTGGGCCTCATGGGCCACGCTTGTTTCAACTACACTGAACATTGGACAACATGCCAAGCACAAGGTTTCTTGCCATGGGGAAAGAGATCTGATTTCTGTTTCATTTTCAACCCTGGGCAGTGGTTGGAGATAAGGTCTAGGTTCTGGAGCCTGAAAACCGCAGTTCGGAAGAGATGACGACCTAAGGCCATATCGGGTCCGATGTGCTCAGTGTGTGGCCAGCTGTCTGGGTGGGACCAGGAGGTCCAGGCTCAGGCTGGGTCAGAAGGGGAAATAGTGCCCAGGTCAGCCTATATGTTTGGGGTACAGCCGATTGGCGTGCAGGTTGATCCCCATTTGGGGTTTCGGGGTAGCCCTGAGGGCAATGTTTTACTTCTGTAGGGCAGGCAGAGTGCGGCATTGTAGTTCTGGATTGCCAAACTGGAGGGCTTGTGGGCCAGTAGTCTGAGGACGGAGTCTGAGAACCCAAGCTAGGCCTAGGTTTCTGGGTGAGGATATGGCAGGCACAATCTACAGACTTCAATAGAGATCTCGTGCATCTGAAGTCAGGGCAAGGATCAGACGATCGCTCCGGTTGGACTTTCTGCCCTGATGGCCCTTTCTTGATGGGGGTTGGATCACGAGGACATGGGGGTTTTCCCACGATGGGAGTTGTGGGAAGCTCCAAACTGCAAAGATTCTTCTGCAGGACAATTGAGACCTGTTGGTTGGCCCAAGGCCAACGATTCCGAGCAGGGTTCTAAGGATGGATGGCTGGGTAGCCCACCTCGCATTCCAATTGTCTCCAAGCAACAAGACAGGTTAGATCTGCTGGATGTGGGGGGCAACCGAGGAGCCTGAGTTGAAATGGACTCTCCTGTGGATGTGTCCTAATATATATTTGTGTCTATGGAGATCTTGGAATGAAGCGGTGGCCCTGGGGCCCTGAAGGGTTCTCCTAAACAGAGGCTTTGACACAGCTCCAACGTGGAATTTTCCCATGCGTAGATGAGGTTTGTTCTGATGGGTGAGTCAAGAAACAGCCATATGCTGGTATTGAAATCCAGGCCTCTGAGGAGAGATGCCTGGAAACCAAAGCAATGGATCCGATTAGTGCCTAGGGGCCTGTTCATTCCTTTTTACTTCTGGGGACATCAGTCTACGGGTCTGAGTGCAGGTAGGTGCTCAGATGGGCTCAGATTGCCCCTGTTTGTCCTGGGAAGCCACAACTATTGGGATGGCCTCAGGGACTTTGGAGGTTATCCTATTAGTAGGGTTGTGGCCATTGGAATGGGCACATACAATTCCCTTGGAGAGGGCAAGTACAGTCCTCAGGTTTGGCTCCAGGGCCCTGAGCCTGTAGGGTGTGTAGGCCAGAGCTGTTTGGACAGTTGTCTGAAAACACAAACTCGGCTTATGTTTTGGGTCATAGGTATGGCAGGACTGATCTACAGACCATGAGGAGAACACTTCGGGATATGAAAAAAGGGCGAGTGTGAGGCTCTTGCTCAAGTTTTTGTCTCTGGATATCGTGTCACTCATGGTCGTGAAATTGCCGGGTGACTTCATGGGAAATGGACGAGTCTTACTCTCCGGGGTTTCGGTCCCGTCCAAAGAGTTTAGGGTTATTCTGAGGATGATAGAAGTCCGTTTTTTTGTTGTTGTTGTCGATTTGTTTCATTTTGTTTTTCAACCTCAGATGTCCCACCAATTGAGGGATTCCAGAGTAGAGCCCTGGGGTGCGGCGACTGGACAACCAGAAATCTGGTTAAAAATTGGGGACTAGGGACATGTCAAGCCCATTATGACATCTAATGGTCCAGCCACTGAGAGGACTTACTAGAGGACAGGACTCACGCTGAGGTCACAATGCGTGTTTATGCTCTCGTCGCACTCAAGAATGGGCGGGGCCTCAGGGTGAATGCTGTTTTCTCCTACACTGTACGTTGGACAACATGCCAACCACAAGGTTTCTTGCCATGGGTCAGGAAGAGTTCTGATTTCTGCATCACAGTCACCCGTGGGCAGTGATTGGAGATAAGGTCTAGGTTCTGAAGCCTGAAAACTGAGGTAGGGAAGAGATGATGACCTAAGTCCATGGCGGGTCTGATGTGCTCAGGGTGCGGTCAGCTGTCTGGGTGTTGGTCAGCAGGTCCGGGCTCAGATTGTGTCAGACAGTGCATTAGTGCCCAGGTTAGACTATATAATTTGGGTACATTCGAGTGCCGTGTAGGTTTATCTTCATTTAAGCTGCCTGGTCAGCTCATTAGGCAATATGTTTTTTCTAGAGGGTAGGCAGAGTGCTTCATTGTCGGTCCGGAATTGCCAAACTTGAGGGTCAGGTCCAGGAGAGTGAGGACGGAAGTCTGAGAACACAAGCTAGACTTTGGATTCAGGGTGAGGGCACGGCAGGTCCCCCCTGCAGATCTGAACCAATATCTCATGCATCTGAAGTCAGGGCGAGGATCCCACGTTGGCTCAGGTTGGAGTTTCTGTGCATGACGGCCCCTTCATGAAGGGAGTGGAATCTCGAGGCCATGGAGGTTTTCCACGTTGGGAGATGTGGGATGCCCCCTTCAAGGATTCCTTCTGCGGGACAATTGAGACCTGTTGGACAGCTCCAGGACATCCCATATGGAATGACACCAGAGCACCGTTCGAGGATGGATGCCTGGGAAGTCCGCCTCGCCTTCCAATTGTCTCCTAGCAACAAGACAGTTTAGATCTAATGGATCTGCGGGAGCAACCGGGGTGGCTGTGTTGAAATGCACTTTCCAGAGGATGGGTCCTAATGTGTGTTTGTGTCCATGAGGGCCTTGGAATGGGGAGGTGGCACCGGGACCCTGAAGTATTCTCCTAAGCTTTGGCATAGCTCCCATGCACAAGTTTCCTTGTGGAGACGAGATTTGTTCTGATGGGTGCCTCAGGAAATCCCCTCTGCTGGTATTGGAATCCAGGCTTTTGAGGAGACATGCCTGTAAACCAAAGCAATGGATCCGATAATGGCCTCCGGTCCTGTCTGGTTCAATCTTCTTGGTATGAGTGGAGGTAGATGAGTGGAGGTAGATGCTCAGCCGGTATCAACCGCCCTTTTTTGTCCCGGGCGACCTACACTATTGGGATGGCCTCAGGGACTTTGGAGGGTTCTCCTAATTTGTACGATTTTTGACAATGGAATGGGCAGAATTCCCATGAATTGGGTGGGGGCAGTCCTAATGTGTGGTTCCAGGGGCCCCAGCCTGGAGGGAATGTGTCCCAGGACTTTGAGGACAGAAGACTGAAAACAGAAACTCAGCTTAAGTTTGGGGACGTAGGTATGGCACGCCCGATCTACAAACCATGAGAAGAACTCTTCAGGATATGAAGAATGAGCGAGTCTGAGGCGCTTACTCAGGCTTTTGTCTGGATTTTGTTTCAGCGATGGCCGTGGAATGTTGGGGAGTTCTCATGGGCCATGGACGAATCTTCCTCTCTGTGGATTTGGCCCGATCCCAATTGTTTTTCGTCAATCTGTGGGATGGGAGGACTCCTTTCAGGTTTGTTACCTCTGGTGTCCCACCAAAAGAGGAATTCCAAAGCAGAGCCCTGGGGAAGAGTGAAGGGACACCCCGAACTATGGTTAAAAATTGGGGCCTAGGGGCATGGCAAGCCCAATATGCTGTCTCTTCATATAGGCCCTGAGAGGCCTTAGCTGAGGACTGGGCTCAGGCTGAGGGTCACAATGTGTGTTTGTGACCAATGTGGCCCGCAAGCATGGGCTGGGCCACATGGGCCACGCTTGTTTCAACTACACTGAATGTTGGACAACATGCCAAGCACAAGGTTTCTTGCCATGGGGAAAGAGTTCTGATTTCTGCATCATTTTCAACCCTGGGCAGTGGTTGGAGATAAGGTCTAAGTTCTGGAGCCTGAAAACCGCAGTTGGGAAGAGATGACGACCCAAGGCCATGGCGGGTCCGATGTGCTCAGTGTGCGGCCAGCTGTCTGGGTGGGACCAGGAGTTCCAGACTCAGGCTGGGTCAGAAGGGGAAATATTGCCCAGGTCAGCCTATATGTTTGGGGTACAGCCGATTGGCGTGCAGGTTGATCCCCATTTGGGGTTTCGGGGTAGCCCTGAGGGCAATGTTTTACTTCTGTAGGGCAGGCAGAGTGCGGCATTGTAGTTCTGGATTGCCAAACTGGAGGGCTTGTGGGCCAGTAGTCTGAGGACGGAGTCTGAGAACCCAAGCTAGGCCTAGTTTCTGGGTGAGGATATGGCAGGCACAATCTACAGACCTCAATAGAGATCTCGTGCATCTGAAGTCAGGGCAAGGATCAGACGATCGCTCAGGTTGGACTTTCTGCCCTGATGGACCTTTCTTGAAGGGGGTTGGATCACGAGGACATGGGGGTTTTCCCACGATGGGAGTTGTGAGAAGCTCCAAACTGCAAAGATTCTTCTGCAGGACAATTGAGACCTGTTGGTTGGCTCCAGGCCAACGATTCCGAGCAGGGTTCTAAGGATGGATGGCTGGGTAGCCCACCTCGCATTCCAATTGTCTCCAAGCAACAAGACAGGTTAGATCTGCTGGATGTGGGGGGCAACCGAGGAGGCTGAGTTGAAATGGACTCTCCTGTGGATGTGTCCTAATATGTTTTTGTGTCTATGGAGACCTTGGAATGAAGCGGTGGCCCTGGGGCCCTGAAGGGTTCTCCTAAACAGAGGCTTTGACACAGCTCCAACGTGGAAGTTTCCCATGTGTAGATGAGATTTGTTCTGATGGGTGAGTCAAGAAACAGCCATATGCTGGTATTGAAATCAAGGCCTCTGAGGAGAGATGCCTGGAAACCAAAGCAATGGATCCGATTAGTGCCTAGGGGCCTGTTCATTCCTTTTTACTTCTGGGGACATCAGTCTACGGGTCTCAGTGCAGGTAGGTGCTCAGATGGGCTCAGATTGCCCCTGTTTGTCCTGGGAAGCCACAACTATTGGGATGGCCTCAGGGACTTTTGAGGTTTTCCTATTAGTAGGGTTGTGGCCATTGGAATGGGCACATACAATTCCCTTGGAGAGGGAAAGTACAGTCCTCAGGTTTGGCACCAGGGCCCTAAGCCTGTAGGGTGTGTAGGCCAGAGCTGTTTGTACAGTTGTCTGAAAACACAAACTCGGCTTATGTTTTGGGTCATAGGTATGGCAGGACTGATCTACGGACCATGAGGAGAACACTTCGGGATATGAAAAAAGGGCGAGTGTGAGGCTCTTGCTCAAGTTTTTGTCTCTGGATATCGTGTCACTCATGGTCGTGAAATTGCCGGGTGACTTCATGGGAAATGGACGAGTCTTACTCTCTGGGGGTTCGGTCCCGTCCAAAGAGTTTGCGGTCATTCTGGGGATGGAAGAAGTCCGTTTTTTTGTTGTTGTTGTCGATTTGTTTCATTTTGTTTTTCAACCTCAGATGTCCCACCAATTGAGGGATTCCAGAGTAGAGCCCTGGGGTGGGGCGACTGGATAACCAGAAATCTGGTTAAAAATTGGGGACTAGGGACATGTCAAGCCCATTATGACATCTAATGGTCCAGCCACTGAGAGGACTTACTAGAGGACAGGACTCACGCTGAGGTCACAATGCGTGTTTATGCTCTCGTCGCACTCAAGAATGGGCGGGGCCTCAGGGTGAATGCTGGTTTCTCCTACACTGAACGTTGGACAACATGCCAACCACAAGGTTTCTTGCCATGGGTCAGGAAGAGTTCTGATTTCTGCATCACAGTCACCCGTGGGCAGTGATTGGAGATAAGGTCTAGGTTCTGAAGCCTGAAAACTGAGGTAGGGAAGAGATGATGACCTAAGTCCATGGCGGGTCTGATGTGCTCAGGGTGCGGTCAGCTGTCTGGGTGTTCTTCAGCAGGTCCGGGCTCAGGTTGTGTCAGACAGTGCATTAGTGCCCAGGTTAGACTATATAATTTGGGTACATTCGAGTGCCGTGAAGGTTTATCTTCATTTAAGCTGTCTGGTCAGCTCATTAGGCAATATGTTTTTTCTAGAGGGCAGGCAGAGTGCTTCATTGTCGGTCCGGAATTGCCAAATGTGAGGGCTTCAGGGCCAGGAGAGTGAGGACGGAAGTCTGAGAACACAGGCTAGACTTTGGATTCAGGGTGAGGGCACGGCAGGTACCCCCTGCAGATCTGAAACAATATCTCATGCATCTGAAGTCAGGGCGAGGATCCGACATTGGCTCAGATTGGAGTTTCTGTGCATGACGGCCCCTTCATGAAGGGAGCGGAATCTCGAGGCCATGGAGGTTTTCCACGTTGGGAGATGTGGGATGCCCCCTTCAAGGATTCCTTCTGCGGGACAATTGAGACCTGTTGGACAGCTCCAGGACATCCCATATGGAATGACACCAGAGCACCGATCGAGGATGGATGCCTGGGAAGTCCGCCTCGCCTTCCAATTGTCTCCTAGCAACAAGACAGTTTAGATCTAATGGATCTGCGGGAGCAACCGAAGTGGCTGAGTTGAAATGCACTTTCCAGAGGATGGGTCCTAACGTGTGTTTGTGTCCATGAGGGCCTTGGAATGGGGAGGTGGCACCGGGACCCTGAAGTATTCTCCTAAGCTTTGGCATAGCTCCCATGCACAAGTTTCCTTGTGGAGACGAGATTTGTTCTGATGGGTGCCTCAGGAAATCCCCTCTGCTGGTATTGGAATCCAGGCTTTTGAGGAGACATGCCTGTAAACCAAAGCAATGGATCCGATAATGGCCTCGGGTCCTGTCTGGTTCAATCTTCTTGGTATGAGTGAGGTAGATGAGTGGAGGTAGATGCTCAGCTGTTATCAACCGCCCTTTTTTGTCCCGGGCGACCTACACTATTGGGATGGCCTCAGGGACTTTGGAGGGTTCTCCTAATTTGTACGATTTTTGACAATGGAATGGGCAGAATTGCAATGGATTGGGTGGGGGCAGTCCTAATGTGTGGTTCCAGGGGCGCCAGCCTGAAGGGAGTGTGGCCCAGGACTTTGAGGACAGAAGACTGAAAACACAAACTCAGCTTAAGTTTGGGGACGTAGGTATGGCACGCCCGATCTACAAACCATGAGAAGAACTCTTCAGGATATGAAGAATGAGCGAGTCTGAGAAGCTTGCTCAGGCTTTTTTCTCTGGATTTTGTTTCAGCGATGGCCCTGGAATGTTGGGGAGGTCTCATGGGCCATGGACGAATCTTCCTCTCTGTGGATTTGGCCCGATCCCAATTGTTTTTCGTCAATCTGTGGGATGGGAGGACTCCTTTCAGATTTGTTACCTCTGGTCTCCCACCAAAAGAGGAATTCCAAAGCAGAGCCCGGGGGAAGAGTGAAGGGACACCCCGAACTATGGTTAAAAATTGGGGCCTAGGGGCATGGCAAGCCCAATATGCTATCTCTTCATATAGGCCCTGAGAGGCCTTAGCTGAGGACTGGGCTCAGGCTGAGGGTCACAATGTGTGTTTGTGACCAATGTGGCCCGCAAGCATGGGCTGGGCCTCATGGGCCACGCTTGTTTCAACTACACTGAACATTGGACAACATGCCAAGCACAAGGTTTCTTGCCATGGGGAAAGAGATCTGATTTCTGTTTCATTTTCAACCCTGGGCAGTGGTTGGAGATAAGGTCTAGGTTCTGGAGCCTGAAAACCGCAGTTCGGAAGAGATGACGACCTAAGGCCATATCGGGTCCGATGTGCTCAGTGTGCGGCCAGCTGTCTTTGTGGGACCAGGAGGTCCAGGCTCAGGCTGGGTCAGAAGGGGAAATAGTGCCCAGGTCAGCCTATATGTTTGGGGTACAGCCGATTGGCGTGCAGGTTGATCCCCATTTGGGATTTCGGGGTAGCCCGAGGGCAATGTTTTACTTCTGTAGGGCAGGCAGAGTGCGGCATTGTAGTTCTGGATTGCCAAACTGGAGGGCTTGTGGGCCAGTAGTCTGAGGACGGAGTCTGAGAACCCAAGCTAGGCCTAGGTTTCTGGGTGAGGATATGGCAGGCACAATCTACAGACTTCAATAGAGATCTCGTGCATCTGAAGTCAGGGCAAGGATCAGACGATCGCTCCGGTTGGACTTTCTGACCTGATGGCCCTTTCTTGATGGGGGTTGGATCACGAGGACATGGGGGTTTTCCCACGATGGGAGTTGTGGGAAGCTCCAAACTGCAAAGATTCTTCTGCAGGACAATTGAGACCTGTTGGTTGGCCCAAGGCCAACGATTCCGAGCAGGGTTCTAAGGATGGATGGCTGGGTAGCCCACCTCGCATTCCAATTGTCTCCAAGCAACAAGACAGGTTAGATCTGCTGGATGTGGGGGGCAACCGAGGAGGCTGAGTTGAAATGGACTCTCCTGTGGATGTGTCCTAATATATATTTGTGTCTATGGAGATCTTGGAATGAAGCGGTGGCCCTGGGGCCCTGAATGGTTCTCCTAAACAGAGGCTTTGACACAGCTCCAACGTGGAAGTTTCCCATGCGTAGATGAGGTTTGTTCTGATGGGTGAGTCAAGAAACAGCCATATGCTGGTATTGAAATCCAGGCCTCTGAGGAGAGATGCCTGGAAACCAAAGCAATGGATCCGATTAGTGCCTAGGGGCCTGTTCATTCCTTTTTACTTCTGGGGACATCAGTCTACGGGTCTGAGTGCAGGTAGGTGCTCAGATGGGCTCAGATTGCCCCTGTTTGTCCTGGGAAGCCACAACTATTGGGATGGCCTCAGGGACTTTGGAGGTTATCCTATTAGTAGGGTTGTGGCCATTGGAATGGGCACATACAATTCCCTTGGAGAGGGCAAGTACAGTCCTCAGGTTTTGCTCCAGGGCCCTGAGCCTGAAGGGTGTGTAGGCCAGAGCTGTTTGGACAGTTGTCTGAAAACACAAACTCGGCTTATGTTTTGGGTCATAGGTATGGCAGGACTGATCTACAGACCATGAGGAGAACACTTCGGGATATGAAAAAAGGGCGAGTGTGAGGCTCTTGCTCAAGTTTTTGTCTCTGGATATCGTGTCACTCATGGTCGTGAAATTGCCGGGTGACTTCATGGGAAATGGACGAGTCTTACTCTCCGGGGTTTCGGTCCCGTCCAAAGAGTTTAGGGTCATTCTGAGGATGATAGAAGTCCGTTTTTTTGTTGTTGTTGTCGATTTGTTTCATTTTGTTTTTCAACCTCAGATGTCCCACCAATTGAGGGATTCCAGAGTAGAGCCCTGGGGTGGGGCGACTGGACAACCAGAAATCTGGTTAAAAATTGGGGACTAGGGACATGTCAAGCCCATTATGACATCTAATGGTCCAGCCACTGAGAGGACTTACTAGAGGACAGGACTCACGCTGAGGTCACAATGCGTGTTTATGCTCTCGTCGCACTCAAGAATGGGCGGGGCCTCAGGGTGAATGCTGTTTTCTCCTACACTGTACGTTGGACAACATGCCAACCACAAGGTTTCTTGCCATGGGTCAGGAAGAGTTCTGATTTCTGCATCACAGTCACCCGTGGACAGTGATTGGAGATAAGGTCTAGGTTCTGAAGCCTGAAAACTGAGGTAGGGAATAGATGATGACCTAAGTCCATGGCGGGTCTGATGTGCTCAGGGTGCGGTCAGCTGTCTGGGTGTTGGTCAGCAGGTCCGGGCTCAGATTGTGTCAGACAGTGCATTAGTGCCCAGGTTAGACTATATAATTTGGGTACATTCGAGTGCCGTGTAGGTTTATCTTCATTTAAGCTGCCTGGTCAGCTCATTAGGCAATATGTTTTTTCTAGAGGGTAGGCAGAGTGCTTCATTGTCGGTCCGGAATTGCCAAACTTGAGGGCTTCAGGTCCAGGAGAGTGAGGACGGAAGTCTGAGAACACAAGCTAGACTTTGGATTCAGGGTGAGGGCACGGCAGGTCCCCCCTGCAGATCTGAACCAATATCTCATGCATCTGAAGTCAGGGCGAGGATCCCACGTTGGCTCAGGTTGGAGTTTCTGTGCATGACGGCCCCTTCATGAAGGGAGTGGAATCTCGAGGCCATGGAGGTTTTCCACGTTGGGAGATGTGGGATGCCCCCTTCAAGGATTCCTTCTGCGGGACAATTGAGACCTGTTGGACAGCTCCAGGACATCCCATATGGAATGACACCAGAGCACCGTTCGAGGATGGATGCCTGGGAAGTCCGCCTCGCCTTCCAATTGTCTCCTAGCAACAAGACAGTTTAGATCTAATGGATCTGCGGGAGCAACCGGGGTGGCTGTGTTGAAATGCACTTTCCAGAGGATGGGTCCTAATGTGTGTTTGTGTCCATGAGGGCCTTGGAATGGGGAGGTGGCACCGGGACCCTGAAGTATTCTCCTAAGCTTTGGCATAGCTCCCATGCACAAGTTTCCTTGTGGAGACGAGATTTGTTCTGATGGGTGCCTCAGGAAATCCCCTCTGCTGGTATTGGAATCCAGGCTTTTGAGGAGACATGCCTGTAAACCAAAGCAATGGATCCGATAATGGCCTCCGGTCCTGTCTGGTTCAATCTTCTTGGTATGAGTGGAGGTAGATGAGTGGAGGTAGATGCTCAGCCGGTATCAACCGCCCTTTTTTGTCCCGGGCGACCTACACTATTGGGATGGCCTCAGGGACTTTGGAGGGTTCTCCTAATTTGTACGATTTTTGACAATGGAATGGGCAGAATTCCCATGAATTGGGTGGGGGCAGTCCTAATGTGTGGTTCCTTGGATCCCAGCCTGGAGGGAATGTGTCCCAGGACTTTGAGGACAGAAGACTGAAAACAGAAACTCAGCTTAAGTTTGGGGACGTAGGTATGGCACGCCCGATCTACAAACCATGAGAAGAACTCTTCAGGATATGAAGAATGAGCGAGTCTGAGGCGCTTACTCAGGCTTTTGTCTGGATTTTGTTTCAGCGATGGCCGTGGAATGTTGGGGAGTTCTCATGGGCCATGGACGAATCTTCCTCTCTGTGGATTTGGCCCGATCCCAATTGTTTTTCGTCAATCTGTGGGATGGGAGGACTCCTTTCAGGTTTGTTACCTCTGGTGTCCCACCAAAAGAGGAATTCCAAAGCAGAGCCCTGGGGAAGAGTGAAGGGACACCCCGAACTATGGTTAAAAATTGGGGCCTAGGGGCATGGCAAGCCCAATATGCTGTCTCTTCATATAGGCCCTGAGAGGCCTTAGCTGAGGACTGGGCTCAGGCTGAGGGTCACAATGTGTGTTTGTGACCAATGTGGCCCGCAAGCATGGGCTGGGCCACATGGGCCACGCTTGTTTCAACTACACTGAATGTTGGACAACATGCCAAGCACAAGGTTTCTTGCCATGGGGAAAGAGTTCTGATTTCTGCATCATTTTCAACCCTGGGCAGTGGTTGGAAATAAGGTCTAGGTTCTGGAGCCTGAAAACCGCAGTTGGGAAGAGATGACGACCCAAGGCCATGGCGGGTCCGATGTGCTCAGTGTGCGGTCAGCTGTCTGGGTGGGACCAGGAGTTCCAGACTCAGGCTGGGTCAGAAGGGGAAATACTGCCCAGGTCAGCCTATATGTTTGGGGTACAGCCGATTGGCGTGCAGGTTGATCCCCATTTGGGGTTTCGGGGTAGCCCTGAGGGCAATGTTTTACTTCTGTAGGGCAGGCAGAGTGCGGCATTGTAGTTCTGGATTGCCAAACTGGAGGGCTTGTGGGCCAGTAGTCTGAGGACGGAGTCTGAGAACCCAAGCTAGGCCTAGTTTCTGGGTGAGGATATGGCAGGCACAATCTACAGACCTCAATAGAGATCTCGTGCATCTGAAGTCAGGGCAAGGATCAGACGATCGCTCAGGTTGGACTTTCTGCCCTGATGGCCCTTTCTTGAAGGGGGTTGGATCACGAGGACATGGGGGTTTTCCCACGATGGGAGTTGTGAGAAGCTCCAAACTGCAAAGATTCTTCTGCAGGACAATTGAGACCTGTTGGTTGGCTCCAGGCCAACGATTCCGAGCAGGGTTCTAAGGATGGATGGCTGGGTAGCCCACCTCGCATTCCAATTGTCTCCAAGCAACAAGACAGGTTAGATCTGCTGGATGTGGGGGGCAACCGAGGAGGCTGAGTTGAAATGGACTCTCCTGTGGATGTGTCCTAATATGTTTTTGTGTCTATGGAGACCTTGGAATGAAGCGGTGGCCCTGGGGCCCTGAAGGGTTCTCCTAAACAGAGGCTTTGACACAGCTCCAACGTGGAAGTTTCCCATGTGTAGATGAGATTTGTTCTGATGGGTGAGTCAAGAAACAGCCATATGCTGGTATTGAAATCCAGGCCTCTGAGGAGAGATGCCTGGAAACCAAAGCAATGGATCCGATTAGTGCCTAGGGGCCTGTTCATTCCTTTTTACTTCTGGGGACATCAGTCTACGGGTCTCAGTGCAGGTAGGTGCTCAGATGGGCTCAGATTGCCCCTGTTTGTCCTGGGATTCCACAACTATTGGGATGGCCTCAGGGACTTTGGAGGTTATCCTATTAGTAGGGTTGTGGCCATTGGAATGGGCACATACAATTCCCTTGGAGAGGGAAAGTACAGTCCTCAGGTTTGGCACCAGGGCCCTGAGCCTGTAGGGATGTAGGCCAGAGCTGTTTGTACAGTTGTCTGAAAACACAAACTCGGCTTATGATTTGGGTCATAGGTATGGCAGGACTGATCTACGGACCATGAGGAGAACACTTCCCGGATATGAAAAAAGGGCGAGTGTGAGGCTCTTGCTCAAGTTTTTGTCTCTGGATATCGTGTCACTCATGGTCGTGAAATTGCCGGGTGACTTCATGGGAAATGGACGAGTCTTACTCTCTGGGGGTTCGGTCCCGTCCAAAGAGTTTGCGGTCATTCTGGGGATGGAAGAAGTCCGTTTTTTTGTTGTTGTTGTCGATTTGTTTCATTTTGTTTTTCAACCTCAGATGTCCCAACAAATGAGGGATTCCAGAGTAGAGCCCTGGGGTGGGGCGACTGGACAACCAGAAATCTGGTTAAAAATTGGGGACTAGGGACATGTCAAGCCCATTATGACATCTAATGGTCCAGCCACTGAGAGGACTTACGAGAGGACAGGACTCACGCTGAGGTCACAATGCGTGTTTATGCTCTTGTCGCACTCAAGAATGGGCGGGGCCTCAGGGTGAATGCTGTTTTCTCCTACACTGAACGTTGGACAACATGCCAACCACTAGGTTTCTTGCCATGGGTCAGGAAGAGTTCTGATTTCTGCATCACAGTCACCCGTGGGCAGTGATTGGAGATAAGGTCTAGGTTCTGAAGCCTGAAAACTGTGGTAGGGAAGAGATGATGACCTAAGGCCATGGCGGGTCTGATGTGCTCAGGGTGCGGTCAGCTGTCTGGGTGTTGGTCAGCAGGTCCGGGCTCAGGTTGTGTCAGACAGTGCATTAGTGCCCAGGTTAGACTATATAATTTGGGTACATTCGAGTGCCGTGTAGGTTTATCTTCATTTAAGCTGCCTGGTCAGCTCTTTAGGCAATATATTTTTTCTAGAGGGCAGGCAGAGTGCTTCATTGTCGGTCCGGAATTGCCAACATGAGGGCTTCGGGGCCAGGAGAGTGAGGACGGAAGTCTGAGAACACAAGCTAACTTCGGATTCAGGGTGAGGGCACGTCAGTTACCCCCTGCAGATCTGAACCAATATCTCATGCATCGGAAGTCAGGGCGAGGATTTGACGTTGGCACAGGTTGGAGTTTCTGTGCATGACGGCCCCTTCATGAAGGGAGCGGAATCTCGAGGCCATGGAGGTTTTCCACGTTGGGAGATGTGGGATGCCCCCTTCAAGGATTCCTTCTGCGGGACAATTGAGACCTGTTGGACAGCTCCGGGACATCCCATATGGAATGACTCCAGAGCACCGTTCGAGGATGGATGCCTGGGAAGTCCGCCTCGCCTTCCAATTGTCTCCTAGCAACAAGAGAGTTTAGATCTAATGGATCTGCGGGAGCAACCGGGGTGGCTGAGTTGAAATGCACTTTCCAGAGGATGGGTCCTAATGTGTGTTTGTGTCCATGAGGGCCTTGGAATGGGGAGGTGGCAACGGGACCCTGAAGTATTCTCCTAAGCTTTGGCATAGCTCCCATGCACAAGTTTCCTTGGGGAGACGAGATTTGTTCTGATGGGTGCCTCAGGAAATCCCCTCTGCTGGTATTGGAATCCAAACTTTTGAGGAGACATGCCTGTAAACCAAAGCAATGGATCCGATAATGGCCTCGGGTCCTGTCTGGTTCAATCTTCTTGGTATGAGTGGAGGTAGATGAGTGGAGGTAGATGCTCAGCCGGTATCAACCGCCCTTTTTTGTCCCGGGCGACCTACACTATTGGGATGGCCTCAGGGACTTTGGAGGGTTCTCCTAATTTGTACGATTTTTGACAATGGAATGGGCAGAATTCCCATGGATTGGGTGGGGGCAGTCCTAATGTGTGGTTCCAGGGGCCCCAGCCTGGAGGGAGTGTGGCCCAGGACTTTGAGGACAGAAGACTGAAAACACAAACTCAGCTTAAGTTTGGGGACGTAGGTATGGCACGCCCGATCTACAAACCATGAGAAGAACTCTTCAGGATATGAAGAATGAGCGAGTCTGAGTCGCTTGCTCAGGCTTTTGTCTCTGGTTTTTTTTCAGCGATGGCCGTGGAATGTTGGGAAGGTCTCATGGGCCATGGACGAATCTTCCTCTCTGTGGATTTGGCCCGATCCCAATTGTTTTTCGTCAATCTGTGGGATGGGAGTACTCCTTTCAGGTTTGTTACCTCTGGTGTCCCACCAAAAGAGGAATTCCAAAGCAGAGCCCTGGGGAAGAGTGAAGGGAGACCCCGAACTATGGTTAAAAATTGGGGCCTAATGGCATGGCAAGCCCAATATGCTGTCTCTTCATATAGGCCCTGAGAGACCTTACCTGAGGACTGGGCTCAGGCTGAGGGTCACAATGTGTGTTTGTGACCAATGTGGCCCGCAAGCATGGGCTGGGCCTGATGGGCCACGCTTGTTTCAACAAAACTGAACGTTGGACAACATGCCAAGCACAAGGTTTCTTGCCATGGGGAAAGAGTTCTGATTTCTGCATCATTTTCAACCCTGGGCAGTGGTTGGAGATAAGGTCTAGGTTCTGGAGACTGAAAACCGCAGTTGGGAAGAGATGACGACCTAAGGCCATGGCGGGTCCGATGTGCTCAGTGTGAGGCCAGCTGTCTGGGTGTGACCAGGAGGTCCAGGCTCAGGCTGGGTCAGAAGGGGAAATAGTGCCCAGGTCAGCCTATATGTTTGGGTTGCAGCCGAATGGCGTGCAGGTTGATTCTCATTTGGGGTTTCGGGGTAGCCCTGAGGGCAATGTTTTACTTCTGTAGGGCAGGCAGTGTGCGGCATTGTAGTTCTGGATTGCCAAACTGGAGGGCTTGTGGGCCAGTAGTCTGAGGACGGAGTCTGAGAACCCAAGCTAGGCCTAGGTTTCTGGGTGAGGATATGGCAGGCACAATCTACAGACCTCAATAGAGATCTCGTGCATCTGAAGTCAGGGCAAGGATCAGACGATCGCTCAGGTTGGACTTTCTGCCCTGATGGCCCATTCTTAAAGAAGGTTGGATCACGAGGACATGGGGGTTTTCCCACGATGGGAGTTGTGAGAAGCTCCAAACTGCAAAGATTCTTCTGCAGGACAATTGAGACCTGTTGGTTGGCTCCAGGCCAACGTTTCCGAGCAGGGTTCTAAGGATGGATCGCTGGGTAGCCCACCTCGCATTCCAATTGTCTGCAAGCAACAAGACAGGTTAGATCTGCTGGATGTGGGGGGCAAACGAGGAGGCTGAGTGGAAATGGACTCTCCTGTGGATGTGTCCTAATATGTTTTTGTGTCTATGGAGACCTTGGAATGAAGCGGTGGCCCTGGGGCCCTGAAGGGTTCTCCTAAACAGAGGCTTTGACACAGCTCCAACGTGCATGTTTCCCATGTGTAGATGAGATTTGTTCTGATGGGTGAGTCAAGAAACAGCCATATGCTGGTATTGAAATCCAGGCCTCTGAGGAGAGATGCCTGGAAACCAAAGCAATGGATCCGATTAGTGCCTAGGGGCCTGTTCGTTCCTTTTTACCTCTGGGGACATCAGTCTAGGGGTCTGAGTGCAGGTAGGTGCGTAGATGGGCTCAGAATGGGATGGCCACAGGGACTTTGGAGGTTATCCTACTATTAGGGTTGTGGCCATTGGAATGGGCACATACAATTCCCTTGGAGAGGGCAAGAAAAGTCCTCAGGTTGGCTCCAGGGCCCTGAGCCTGTAGGGTGTGTAGGCCAGAGCTGTTTGGACAGTTGTCTGAAAACACAAACTCGGCTTATGTTTTGGGTCATAGGTATGGCAGGACTGATCTACAGACCATGAGGAGAACACTTCGGGATATGAAAAAAGGGCGAGTGTGAGGCTCTTGCTCAAGTTTTTGTCTCTGGACATCGTGTCACTCATGGTCGTGAAATTGCCGGGTGACTTCATGGGAAATGGACGAGTCTTACTCTCTGGGGGTTCGGTCCCGACCAAAGAGTTTGGGGTCATTCTGGGGATGGAAGAAGTCCGTTTTTTTGTTGTTGTCGATTTGTTTCATTTTGTTTTTCAACCTCAGATGTCCCACCAAATGAGGGATTCCAGAGTAGAGCCCTGGGGTGGGGCGACTGGACAACCAGAAATCTGGTTAAAAATTGGGGACTAGGGACATGTCAAGCCCATTATGACATCTAATGGTCCAGCCACTGAGAGGCCTTACTAGAGGACAGGACTCACGCTGAGGTCACAATGCGTGTTTATGCTCTCGTCGCACTCAAGAATGAGCGGGGCCTCAGGGTGAATGCTGTTTTCTCCTACACTGAACGTTGGACAACATGCCAACCACAAGGTTTCTTGCCATGGGTCAGGAAGAGTTCTGATTTCTGCATCACAGTCACCCGTGGGCAGTGATTGGAGATAAGGTCTAGGTTCTGAAGCCTGAAAACTGAGGCAGGGAAGAGATAATGACCTAAGGCCATGGCGGGTCTGATGTGCTCAGGGTGCGGTCAGTTGTCTGGGTGTTGGTCAGCAGGTCCGGGCTCAGGTTGTGTCAGACAGTGCATTAGTGCCCAGGTTAGACTATATAATTTGGGTACATTCGAGTGCCGTGTAGGTTTATCTTCATTTAAGCTGCCTGGTCAGCTCATTAGGCAATATATTTTTTCAAGAGGGCAGGCAGAGTGCTTCATTGTCGGTCCGGAATTGCCAAACTTGAGGGCTTCGGGGCCAGGAGAGTGAGGACGGAAGTCTGAGAACACAAGCTAGACTTCGGATTCAGGGTGAGGGCACGGCAGGTACCCCCTGCAGATCTGAACCAATATCTCATGCATCTGAAGTCAGGGCGAGGATCCAACGTTGGCTCAGGTTGGAGTTTCTGTGCATGATGGCCCCTTCATGAAGGGAGCGGAATCTCGAGGCCATGGTGGTTTTCCACGATGGGAGATGTGGGATGCCCCCTTCAAGGATTCCTTCTGCGGGACAATTGAGACCTGTTGGACAGCTCCAGGATATCCCATATGGAATGACTCCAGAGCACCGTTGGAGGATGGATGCCTGGGAAGTCCGCCTCGCTTTTCAATTGTCTCCTAGCAACAAGACAGTTTAGATCTAATGTATCTGCGGGAGCAACCGGGGTGGCTGAGTTGAAATGCACATTCCAGAGGATGGGTCCTAATGTGTGTTTGTGTCCATGAGGGCCTTGGAATGGGGAGGTGGCACCGGGACCCTGAAGTATTCTCCTAAGCTTTGGCATAGCTCCCATGCACAAGTTTCCTTGTGGAGACGAGAATTGTTCTGATGGGTGCCTCTGGAAATCCCCTCTGCTGGTATTGGAATCCAGGCTTTTGAGGAGACATGCCTGTAAACCAAAGCAATGGATCCGATAATGGCCTCGGATCCTGTCTGGTTCAATCTTCTTGGTATGAGTGGAGGTAGATGAGTGGAGGTAGATGCTCAGCTGTTATCAACCGCCCTTTTTTGTCCCGGGCGACCTACACTATTGGGATGGCCTCAGGGAATTTGGAGGGCTCTCCTAATTTGTACGATTTTTGACAATGGAATGGGCAGAATTCCCATGGATTGGTGGGGGCAGTCCTAATGTGTGGCTCCAGGGGCCCCAGCCTGGAGGGAGTGTGGCCCAGGACTTTGAGGACAGAAGACTGAAAACACAAACTCAGCTTAAGTTTGGGGACGTAGGTATGGCACGCCCGATCTACAAACCATGAGAAGAACTCTTCAGGATATGAAGAATGAGCGAGTCTGAGTCGCTTGCTCAGGGTTTGTCTCTGGATTTTGTTTCAGCGATGGCCGTGGAATGTTGGGGAGGTCTCATGGGCCATGGACGAATCTTCCTCTCTGTGGATTTGGCCCGATCCCAATTGTTTTTCGTCAATCTGTGGGATGGGAGGACTCCTTTCAGGTTTGTTACCTCTGGTGTCCCACCAAAAGAGGAATTCCAAAGCAGAGCCCTGGGGAAGAGTGAAGGGACACCCCGAACTATGGTTAAAAATTGGGGCCTAGGGGCATGGCAAGTGCAATATGCTGTCTCTTCATATAGGCCCTGAGAGGCCTTACCTGAGGACTGGGCTCAGGCTGAGGGTCACAATGTGTGTTTGTGACCAATGTGGCCCGCAAGCATGGGCTGGGCCTAATGGGCCACGCTTGTTTCAACTACACTGAACGTTGGACAACATGCCAAGCACAAGGTTTCTTGCCATGGGGAAAGAGTTCTGATTTCTGCATCATTTTACACCCTGGGCAGTGGTTGGAGATAAGGTCTATGTTCTGGAACCTGAAAACCGCAGTTGGGAAGAGATGACGACCTAAGGCCATGGCGGGTCCGATGTGCTCAGAGTGCGGCCAGCTGTCTGGGTGGGGCCAGGAGGTCCACGCTCAGGCTGGGTCAGAAGGGGAAATAGTGCCCAGGTCAGCCTATATGTTTGGGGTACAGCCGATTGGCGTGCAGATTGATCCTCATTTGGGGTTTCGGGGTAGCCCTGAGGGCAATGTTTTACTTCTGTAGGGCAGGCAGAGTGCGGCATTGTAGTTCTGGATTGCCCAACTGGAGGGCTTGTGGGCCAGTAGTCTGAGGACGGAGTCTGAGAACCCAAGCTAGGCCTAGGTTTCTGGGTGAGGATATGGCAGGCACAATCTACAGACCTCAATAGAGATCTCGTGCATCTGAAGTCAGGGCAAGGATCAGACGATCGCTCAGGTTGGACTTTCTGCCCTGATGGCCCTTTCTTGAAGGGGGTTGGATCACGAGGACATGGGGGTTTTCCCACGATGAAAGTTGTGAGAAGCTCCAAACTGCAAAGATTCTTCTGCAGGACAATTGAGACCTGTTGGTTGGCTCCAGGCCAACGATTCAGTGCAGGGTTCTAAGGATGGATGGCTGGGTGGCCCACCTCGCATTCCAATTGTCTCCAAGCAACAAGACAGGTTAGATCTGCTGGATGTGGGGGGCAACCGAGGAGGCTGAGTTGAAATGGACTCTCCTGTGGATGTGTCCTAAAATGTTTTTGTATCTATGGAGACCTTGGAATGAAGCGGTGGCCCTGGGGCCCTGAAGGGTTCTCCTAAACAGAGGCTTTGACACAGCTCCAACGTGCATATTTCCCATGTGTAGATGAGATTTGTTCTAATGGGTGAGTCAAGAAACAGCCATATGCTGGTATTGAAATCCAGGCCTCTGAGGAGAGATGCCTGGAAACCAAAGCAATGGATCCGATTAGTGCCTAGGGGCCTGTTCGTTCCTTTTTACCTCTGGGACATCAGTCTACGGGTCTGAGTGCAGGTAGGTGCTCAGATGGGCTCAGATTGCCCCTGTTTGTCCTGGGAAGCCACAACTATTGGGATGGCCTCAGGGACTTTGGAGGTTATCCTATTAGTAGGGTTGTGGCCATTGGAATGGGCACATACAATTCCCTTGGAGAGGGCAAGTACAGTCCTCAGGTTGGCTCCAGGGCCCTGAGCCTGTAGGGTGTGTAGGCCAGAGCTGTTTGGACAGTTGTCTGAAAACACAAACTCGGCTTATGTTTTGGGTCATAGGTATGGCAGGACTGATCTACAGACCATGAGGAGAACACTTCGGGATATGAAAAAAGGGCGAGTGTGAGGCTCTTGCTCAAATTTTTGTCTCTGGATATCGTGTCACTCATGGTCGTGAAATTGCCGGGTGACTTCATGGGAAATGGACGAGTCTTACTCTCTGGGGGTTCGGTCCCGACCAAAGAGTTTGGGGTCATTCTGGGGATGGAAGAAGTCCGTTTTTTCGTTGTTGTCGATTTGTTTCATTTTGTTTTTCAACCTCAGATGTCCCACCAAATGAGGGATTCCAGCGTAGAGCCCTGAGGTGGGGCGACTGGACAACCAGAAGTCTGGTTAAAAATTGGGGACTAGGGACATGTCAAGCCCATTATGACATCTAATGGTCCAGCCACTGAGAGGACTTACTAGAGGACAGGACTCACGCTGAGGTCACAATGCGTGTTTATGCTCTCGTCGCACTCAAGAATGGGCGGGGCCTCAGGGTGAATGCTGTTTTCTCCTACACTGAACGTTGGACAACATGCCAACCACAAGGTTTCTTGCCATGGGTCAGGAAGAGTTCTCATTTCTGCATCACAGTCACCCGTGGGCAGTGATTGGAGATAAGGTCTAGGTTCTGAAGCCTGAAAACTGAGGTAGGGAAGAGATGATGACCTAAGGCCAATGCGGGTCTGATGTGCTCAGGGTGCGGTCAGCTGTTGGGTGTTGGTCAGCAGGTCCGGGCTCAGGTTGTGTCAGACAGTGCATTAGTGCCCAGGTTAGACTATATAATTTGGGTACATTCGAGTGCCGTGTAGGTTTATCTTCATTTAAGCTGCCTGGTCAGCTCATTAGGCAATATATTTTTTCAAGAGGGCAGGCAGAGTGCTTCATTGTCGGTCCGGAATTGCCAAACATGAGGGCTTTGGGGCCAGGAGAGTGAGGACGGAAGTCTGAGAACACAAGCTAGACTTCGGATTCAGGGTGAGGGCACGGCAGGTACCCCCTGCAGATCTGAACCAATATCTCATGCATCTGATGTCAGGGCGAGGATCCGACGTTGGCTCAGGTTGGAGTTTCTGTGCATGACGGCCCCTTCATGAAGGGAGCGGAATCTTGAGGCCATGGAGGTTTTCCACGTTGGGAGATGTGGGATGCCCCCTTCAAGGATTCCTTCTGCGGGACAATTGAGACCTGTTGGACAGCTCCAGGACATCCCATATGGAATGACTCCAGAGCACTGTTCCAGGATGGATGCCTGGGAAGTCCGCCTCGCCTTCCAATTGTCTCCTAGCAACAAGACAGTTTAGATCTAATGGATCTGTGGGAGCAACCTGGGTGGCTGAGTTGAAATGCACTTTCCAGAGGATGGGTCCTAATGTGTGTTTGTGTCCATGAGGGCCTTGGAATGGGGAGGTGGCACCGGGACCCTGAAGTATTCTCCTAAGCTTTGGCATATCTCCCATGCACAAGTTTCCTTGTGGAGACGAGATTTGTTCTGATGGGTGCCTCAGGAAATCCCCTCTGCTGGTAATGGAATCCAGGCTTTTGAGGAGACATGCCTGTAAACCAAAACAATGGATCCGATAATGGCCTCGGGTCCTGTCTGGTTCAATCTTCTTGGTATGAGTGGAGGTAGATGAGTGGAGGTAGATGCTCAGCTGTTATCAACCGCCCTTTTTTGTCCCGGGCGACCTACACTATTGGGATGGCCTCAGTGACTTTGGAGGGTTCCCCTAATTTGTACGATTTTTGACAATGGAATGGGCAGAATTCCCATGGATTGGGTGGGGGCAGTCCTAATGTGTGGCTCCAGGGGCGCCAGCCTGGAGGGAGTGTGGCCCAGGACTTTGAGGACAGAAGACTGAAAACACTAACTCAGCTTAAGTTTGGGTATGTAGGTATGGCACGCCCGATCTACAAACCATGAGAAGAACTCTTCAGGATATGAAGAATTAGCGAGTCTGAGTCGCTTGCTCAGGCTTTTGTCTCTGGATTTTGTTTCTGCGATGGCCGTGGAATGTTGGGGAGGTCTCATGGGCAATGGACGAATCTTCCTCTCTGTGGATTTGGCCCGATCCCAATTGTTTTTCGTCAATCTGTGGGATGGGAGGACTCCTTTCAGGTTTGTTATCTCTGGTGTCCCACCAAAAGAGGAATTACAAAGCAGAGCCCTGGGGAAGAGTGAAGGGACACCCGAACTATGGTTAAAAATTGGGGCCTAGGGGCATGGCAAGCACAATATGCTGTCTCTTCATATAGGCCCTGAGAGGCCTTACCTGAGGACTGGGCTCAGGCTGAGGGTCACAATGTGTGTTTGTGACCAATGTGGCCCGCAATCATGGGCTGGGCCTCATGGACCACGCTTGTTTCAACTACACTGAACCTTTCACAACATGCCAAGCACAAGTTTTCTTGCCATGGGGAAAGAGTTCTGATTTCTGCATTATTTTCAACCATGGGCAGTGGTTGGAGATAAGGTCTAGTTTCTGGAGCCAGAAAACCGCAGTTGGGAAGAGATGACGACCTAAGGCCATGGCGGGTCCGATGTGCTCAGTGTGCAGCCAGCTGTCTGGGTGGGACCAGGAGGTCCAGGCTCAGGCTGGGTCAGAAGGGGAAATAGTGCCCAGGTCAGCCTATATGTTTGAGGTACAGCCGAATGGCGTGCATGTTGATCCTCATTTGGGGTTTCGGGGTAGCCCTGAGGGCAATGTTTTACTTCTGTAGGGCAGGCAGAGTGCGGCATTGTAGTTCTGGATTGCCAAACTGGAGGGCTTGTGGGCCAGTAGTCTGAGGAGGGAGTCTGAGAACCCAAGCTAGGCCTAGGTTTCTGGGTGAGGATATGGCAGGCACAATCTACAGACTTCAATCGAGATCTCGTGCATCTGAAGTCAGGGCAAGGATCAGACGATCGCTCAGGTTGGACTTTCTGCCCTGATGGCCCTTTCTTGAAGGCGGTTGGATCACGAGGACATGGGGGTTTTCCCACGATGGGAGTTGTGAGAAGCTCCAAACTGCAAAGATTCTTCTGCAGGACAATTGGGACCTGTTGGTTGGCTCCAGGCCAACGATTCAGTGCAGGGTTCTAAGGATGGATGGCTGGGTAGCCCACCTCGCATTCCAATTGTCTCCAAGCAACAAGACAGGTTAGATCTGCTGGATGTGGGGGGCAACCGAGGAGGCTGAGTTGAAATGGACTCTCCTGTGGATGTGTCCTAAAATGTTTTTGTATCTATGGAGACCTTGGAATGAAGCGGTGGCCCTGGGGCTCTGAAGGGTTCTCCTAAACAGAGGCTTTGACACAGCTCCAACGTGCATGTTTCCCATGTGTAGATGAGATTTGTTCTGATGGGTGAGTCAAGAAACAGCCATATGCTGGTATTGAAATCCAGGCCTCTGAGAAGTGATGCCTGGAAACCAAAGCAATGGATCCGATTAGTGCCTAGGGGCCTGTTCGTTCCTTTTTGCCTCTGGGGACATCAGTCTACGGGTCTGAGTGCAGGTAGGTGCTCAGATGGGCTCAGATTGCCCCTGTTTGTCCTGGGAAGCCACAACTATTGGGATGGCCTCAGGGACTTTGGAGGTTATCCTATTAGTAGGGTTGTGGCCATTGGAATGGGCACATACAATTCCCTTGGAGAGGGCAAGTACAGTCCTCAGGTTTGGCTCCACGGCCCTGAGCCTGTAGGGTGTGTAGGCCAGAGCTGTTTGGACAGTTGTCTGAAAACACAAACTCGGCTTATGTTTTGGGTCATAGGTATGGCAGGACTGATCTACAGACCATGAGGAGAACACATCGGGATATGAAAAAAGGGCGAGTGTGAGGCTCTTGCTCAAATTTTTGTCTCTGGATATCGTGTCACTCATGGTCGTGAAATTGCCGGGTGACTTCATGGGAAATGGACGAGTCTTACTCTCTGGGGGTTCGGTCCCGACCAAAGAGTTTGGGGTCATTCTGGGGATGGAAGAAGTCCGTTTTTTCGTTGTTGTCGATTTGTTTCATTTTGTTTTTCAACCTCAGATGTCCCACCAAATGAGGGATTCCAGCGTAGAGCCCTGAGGTGGGGCTTCTGGACAACCAGAAATCTGGTTAAAAATTGGGGACTAGGGACATGTGAAGCCCATTATGACATCTAATGGTCCAGCCACTGAGAGGACTTACTAGAGGACAGGACTCACGCTGAGGTCACAATGCGTGTTTATGCTCTCGTCGCACTCAAGAATGGCGGGGCCTCAGGGTGAATGCTGTTTTCTCCTACACTGAACGTTGGACAACATGCCAACCACAAGGTTTCTTGCCATGGGTCAGGAAGAGTTCTGATTTCTGCATCACAGTCACCCGTGGGCAGTGATTGGAGATAAGGTCTAGGTTCTAAAGCCTGAAAACTGAGGTAGGGAGGAGATGATGACCTAAGGCCAATGCGGGTCTGATGTGCTCAGGGTGCGGTCAGCTGTTGGGTGTTGGTCAGCAGGTCCGGGCTCAGGTTGTGTCAGACAGTGCATTAGTGCCCAGGTTAGACTATATAGTTGGGTACATTCGAGTGCCGTGTAGGTTTATCTTCATTTAAGCTGCCTGGTCAGCTCATTAGGCAATATATTTTTTCTAGAGGGCAGGCAGAGTGCTTCATTGTCGGTCCGGAATTGCCAAACATGAGGGCTTTGGGGCCAGGAGAGTGAGGACGGAAGTCTGAGAACACAAGCTAGACTTCGGATTCAGGGTGAGGGCACGCCAGGTACCCCCTGCAGATCTGAACCAATATCTCATGCATCTGAAGTCAGGGCGAGGATCCGACGTTGGCTCAGGTTGGAGTTTCTGTGCATTACGGCCCCTTCATGAAGGGAGCGGAATCTCGAGGCCATGGAGGTTTTCCACGTTGGGAGATGTGGGATGCCCCCTTCAAGGATTCCTTCTCCGGGACAATTGAGACCTGTTGGACAGCTCCAGGACATCCCATATGGAATGACTCCAGAGCACCGTTCGAGGATGAATGCCTGGGAAGTCCGCCTCACCTTCCAATTGTCTCCTAGCAACAAGACAGTTTAGATCTAATGGATCTGAGGGAGCAACCGGGGTGGCTGAGTTGAAATGCACTTTCCAGAGGATGGGTCCTAATGTGTGTTTGTGTCCATGAGGGCCTTGGAATGGGGAGGTGGCACCGGGACCCTGAAGTATTCTCCTAAGCTTTGGCATAGCTCCCATGCACAAGTTTCCTTGTGGAGACGAGATTTGTTCTGATGGGTGCCTCAGGAAATCCCCTCTGCTGGTAATGGAATCCAGGCTTTTGAGGAGACATGCCTGTAAACCAAAACAATGGATCCGATAATGGCCTCGGGTCCTGTCTGGTTCAATCTTCTTGGTATGAGTGGAGGTAGATGAGTGGAGGTAGATGCTCAGCTGTTATCAACCGCCCTTTTTTGTCCCGGGCGACCTACACTATTGGGATGGCCTCAGGGACTTTGGAGGGTTCCCCTAATTTGTACGATTTTTGACAATGGAATGGGCAGAATTCCCATGGATTGGGTGGGGGCAGTCCTAATGTGTGGCTCCAGGGGCCCCAGCCTGGAGGGAGTGTGGCCCAGGACTTTGAGGACAGAAGACTGAAAACACAAACTCAGCTTAAGTTTGGGGATGTAGGTATGGCACGCCCGATCTACAATCCATGAGAAGAACTCTTCAGAATATGAAGAATGAGCGAGTCTGAGTCGCTTGCTCAGGTTTTGTCTCTGGATTTTGTTTCAGCGATGGCCGTGGAATGTTGGGGAGGTCTCATGGGCCATGGACGAATTTTCCTCTCTGTGGATTTGGCCCGATCCCAATTGTTTTTCGTCAATCTGTGGGATGGGAGGACTCCTTTCAGGTTTGTTATCTCTGGTGTCCCACCAAAAGAGGAATTACAAAGCAGAGCCCTGGGGAAGAGTGAAGGGACACCCCAAACTATGGTTAAAAATTGGGGCCTAGGGGCATGGCAAGCACAATATGCTGTCTCTTCATATAGGCCCTGAGAGGCCTTACCTGAGGACTGGGCTCAGGCTGAGGGTCACAATGTGTGTTTGTGACCAATGTGGCCCGCAAGCATGGGCTGGGCCTCATGGGCCACGCTTGTTTCAACTACACTGAGCTTTGGACAACATGCCAAGCACAAGTTTTCTTGCCATGGGGAAAGAGTTCTGATTTCTGCATTATTTTCAGCCATGGGCAGTGGTTGGAGATAAGGTCTAGTTTCTGGAGCCAGAAAACCGCAGTTGGGAAGAGATGACGACCTAAGGCCATGGCGGGTCCGATGTGCTCAGTGTGCAGCCAGCTGTCTGGGTGGGACCAGGAGGTCCAGGCTCAGGCTGGGTCAGAAGGGGAAATAGTGCCCAGGTCAGCCTATATGTTTGGGGTACAGCCGAATGGCGTGCATGTTGATCCTCATTTGGGGTTTCGGGGTAGCCCTGAGGGCAATGTTTTACTTCTGTAGGGCAGGCAGAGTGCGGCATTGTAGTTCTGGATTGCCAAACTGGAGGGCTTGTGGGCCAGTAGTCTGAGGACGGAGTCTGAGAACCCAAGTTAGGCCTAGGTTTCTGGGTGAGGATATGGCAGGCACAATCTACAGACCTCAATAGAGATCTCGTGCATCTGAAGTCAGGGCAAGGATCAGATGATCGCTCAGGTTGGACTTTCTGCCCTGATGGCCCATTCTTGAAGGGGGTTGGATCACGAGGACATGGGGGTTTTCCCACGGTGGGAGTTGTGAGAAGCTCCAAACTGCAAAGATTCTTCTGCAGGACAATTGAGACCTGTTGGTTGGCTCCAGGCCAACGATTCCTAGCAGGGTTCTAAGGATGGATGGCTGGGTAGCCCAACTTGCATTCCAATTGTCTCCAAGCAACAAGACAGTTTAGATCTGCTGGATGTGGGGGGAAACCGAGGAGGCTGAGTTGAAATGGACTCTCCTGTGGATGTGTCCTAATATGTTTTTGTGTCTATGGAGACCTTGGAATGACGCGGTGGCCCTGGGGCCCTGAAGGGTTCTCCTAAACAGAGGCTTTGACACAGCTCCAACGTGCATGTTTCCCATGTGTAGATGAGATTTGTTCTGATGGATGAGTCAAGAAACAGCCATATGCTGGTATTGAAATCCAGGCCTCTGAGGAGAGATGCCTGGAAACCAAAGCAATGAATCCGATTAGTGCCTAGGGGCCTGTTCGTTCCTTTTTACCTCTGGGACATCAGTCTAAGGGTCTGAGTGCAGGTAGGTGCTCAGATGGGCTCAGATTGCCCCTGTTTTTCCTGGGAAGCCACAACAATTGGGATGGCCTCAGGGACTTTGGAGGTTATCCTATTAGTAGGGTTGTGGCCATTGGAATGGGCACATACAATTCCCTTGGAGAGGGCAAGTACAGTCCTCAGGTTTGGCTCCAGGGCCCTGAGCCTGTAGGGTGTGTAGGCCAGAGCTGTTTGGACTGTTGTCTGAAAACACAAACTCGGCTTGTGTTTTGGGTCATAGGTATGGCAGGACTGATCTACAGACAATGAGGAGAACACTTTGGGATATGAAAAAAGGGCGAGTGTGAGGCTCTTGCTCAAGTTTTTGTCTCTGGATATCGTGTCACTCATGGTCGTGAAATTGCCGGGTGACTTCATTGGATATGGTGGAGTCTTACTCTCTGGGGGTTCGGTCCCTACCAAAGAGTTTGGGGTCATTCTGGGGATGGAAGAAGTCCGGTTTTTTGTTGTTGTCAATTTGTTTCATTTTGTTTTTCAACCTCAGATGTCCCACCAAATGAGGGATTCCAGAGGAGAGCCCTGGGGTGGGGCGACTGGACAACCAGAAATCTGGTTAAAAATTGGGGACTAGGGACTTGTCAAGCCCATTATGACATCTAATGGTCCAGCCACTGAGAGGACTTACTAGAGGAAAGGACTCACGCTGAGGTCACAATGTGTGTTTATGCTCTCGTCGCACTCAAGAATGGGCGGGGCCTCAGGGTGAATGCTGTTTTCTCCTACACTGAACGTTGGACAACATGCCAACCACAAGGTTTCTTGCCATGGGTCAGGAAGAGTTCTGATTTCTGCATCACAGTCACCCGTGGGCAGTGATTGGAGATAAGGTCTAGGTTCTGAAGCCTGAAAACTGAGGTAGGGAAGAGATGATGACCTAAGGCCAATGCGGGTCTGATGTGCTCAGGGTGCGGTCAGCTGTTGAGTGTTGGTCAGCAGGTCCGGGCTCAGGTTGTGTCAGACAGTGCATTAGTGCCCAGGTTAGACTATATAATTTGGGTACATTCGAGTACCGTGTAGGTTTATCTTCATTTAAGCTGCCTGGTCAGCTCATTAGGCAATATATTTTTTCTAGAGGGCAGGCAGAGTGCTTCATTGTCGGTCCGGAATTGCCAAACATGAGGGCTTTGGGGCCAGGAGAGTGAGGACGGAAGTCTGAGAACACAAGCTAGACTTCGGATTCAGGGTGAGGGCACGGCAGGTACCCCCTGCAGATCTGAACCAATATCTCATGCATCTGAAGTCAGGGCGAGGATCCGACGTTGGCTCAGGTTGGAGTTTCTGTGCATGACGGCCCCTTCATGAAGGGAGCGGAATCTCGAGGCCATGGAGGTTTTCCACGTTGGGAGATGTGGGATGCCCCCTTCAAGGATTCCTTCTCCGGGACAATTGAGACCTGTTGGACAGCTCCAGGACATCCCATATGGAATGACTCCAGAGCACCGTTCGAGGATGAATGCCTGGGAAGTCCGCCTCACCTTCCAATTGTCTCCTAGCAACAAGACAGTTTAGATCTAATGGATCTGCGGGAGCAACCGGGGTGGCTGAGTTGAAATGCACTTTCCAGAGGATGGGTCCTAATGTGTGTTTGTGTCCATGAGGGCCTTGGAATGGGGAGGTGGCACCGGGACCCTGAAGTATTCTCCTAAGCTTTGGCATATCTCCCATGCACAAGTTTCCTTGTGGAGACGAGATTTGTTCTGATGGGTGCCTCAGGAAATCCCCTCTGCTGGTAATGGAATCCAGGCTTTTGAGGAGACATGCCTGTAAACCAAAACAATGGATCCGATAATGGCCTCGGGTCCTGTCTGGTTCAATCTTCTTGGTATGAGTGGAGGTAGATGAGTGGAGGTAGATGCTCAGCTGTTATCAACCGCCCTTTTTTGTCCCGGGCGACCTACACTATTGGGATGGCCTCAGGGACTTTGGAGGGTTCCCCTAATTTGTACGATTTTTGACAATGGAATGGGCAGAATTCCCATGGATTGGGTGGGGGCAGTCCTAATGTGTGGCTCCAGGGGCCCCAGCCTGGAGGGAGTGTGGCCCAGGACTTTGAGGACAGAAGACTGAAAACACAAACTCAGCTTAAGTTTGGGGATGTAGGTATGGCACGCCCGATCTACAATCCATGAGAAGAACTCTTCAGAATATGAAGAATGAGCGAGTCTGAGTCGCTTGCTCAGGCTTTTGTCTCTGGATTTTGTTTCAGCGATGGCCGTGGAATGTTGGGGAGGTCTCATGGGCCATGGACGAATCTTCCTCTCTGTGGATTTGGCCCGATCCCAATTGTTTTTCGTCAATCTGTGGGATGGGAGGACTCCTTTCAGGTTTGTTACCTCTGGTGTCCCACCAAAAGAGGAATTCCAAAGCAGAGCCCTGGGGAAGAGTAAAGGGAAACCCCAAACTATGGTTAAAAATTGGGGCCTAGGGGCATGGCAAGCACAATATGCTGTCTCTTCATATAGGTCCTGAGAGGCCTTACCTGAGGACTGGGCTCAGGCTGAGGGTCACAATGTGTGTTTGTGACCAATGTGGCCCGCAAGCATGGGCTGGCCCTCATGGGCCACGCTTGTTTCAACTACACTGAACGTTGGACAACATGCCAAGCACAAGGTTTCTTGCCATGGGGAAAGAGTTCTGATTTCTGCATCATTTTCAACCCTGAGCAGTGGTTGGAGATAAGGTCTAGGTTCTGGAGCCTGAAAACCGCAGTTGGGAAGAGATGACGACCTAAGGCCATGGCGGGTCCGATGTGCTCAGTGTGCGGCCAGCTGTCTGGGTGGGGCCAGGAGGTCCAGGCTCAGGCTGGGTCAGAAGGGGAAATAGTGCCCAGGTCAGCCTATATGTTTGGGGTACAGCCGATTGGCGTGCAGATTGATCCTCATTTGGGGTTTCGGGGTAGCCCTGAGGGCAATGTTTTACTTCTGTAGGGCAGGCAGAGTGCGGCATTGTAGTTCTGGATTGCCCAACTGGAGGGCTTGTGGGCCAGTAGTCTGAGGACGGAGTCTGAGAACCCAAGCTAGGCCTAGGTTTCTGGGTGAGCATATGGCAGGCACAATCTACAGACCTCAATAGAGATCTCGTGCATCTGAAGTCAGGGCAAGGATCAGACGATCGCTCAGGTTGGACTTTCTGCCCTGATGGCCCTTTCTTGAAGGGGGTTGGATCACGAGGACATGGGGGTTTTCCCACGATGGGAGTTGTGAGAAGCTCCAAACTGCAAAGATTCTTCTGCAGGACAATTGAGACCTGTTGGTTGGCTCCAGGCCAACGATTCAGTGCAGGGTTCTAAGGATGGATGGCTGGGTAGCCCACCTCGCATTCCAATTGTCTCCAAGCAACAAGACAGGTTAGATCTGCTGGATGTGGGGGGCAACCGAGGAGGCTGAGTTGAAATGGACTCTCCTGTGGATGTGTCCTAAAATGTTTTTGTATCTATGGAGACCTTGGAATGAAGCGGTGGCCCTGGGGCCCTGAAGGGTTCTCCTAAACAGAGGCTTTGACACAGCTCCAACGTTCATGTTTCCCATGTGTAGATGAGATTTGTTCTGATGGGTGAGTCAAGAAACAGCCATATGCTGGTATTGAAATCCAGGCCTCTGAGAAGAGATGCCTGGAAACCAAAGCAATGGATCCGATTAGTGCCTAGGGGCCTGTTCGTTCCTTTTTGCCTATGGGGACATCAGTCTACGGGTCTGAGTGCAGGTAGGTGCTCAGATGGGCTCAGATTGCCCCTGTTTGTCCTGGGAAGCCACAACTATTGGGATGGCCTCAGGGACTTTGGAGGTTATCCTATTAGTAGGGTTGTGGCCATTGGAATGGGCACATACAATTCCCTTGGAGAGGGCAAGTACAGTCCTCAGGTTTGGCTCCAGGGCCCTGAGCCTGTAGGGTGTGTAGGCCAGAGCTGTTTGGACTGTTGTCTGAAAACACGAACTCGGCTTGTGTTTTCGGTCATAGGTATGGCAGGACTGATCTACAGACAATGAGGAGAACACTTTGGGATATGAAAAAAGGGCGAGTGTGAGGCTCTTGCTCAAGTTTTTGTCTCTGGATATCGTGTCACTCATGGTCGTGAAATTGCCGGGTGACTTCATTGGATATGGAGGAGTCTTACTCTCTGGGGGTTCGGTCCCTACCAAAGAGTTTGGGGTCATTCTGGGGATGGAAGAAGTCCGGTTTTTTGTTGTTGTCAATTTGTTTCATTTTGTTTTTCAACCTCAGATGTCCCACCAAATGAGGGATTCCAGAGGAGAGCCCTGGGGTGGGGCGACTGGACAACCAGAAATCTGGTTAAAAATTGGGGACTAGGGACTTGTCAAGCCCATTTGACATCTAATGGTCCAGCCACTGAGAGGACTTACTAGAGGAAAGGACTCACGCTGAGGTCACAATGTGTGTTTATGCTCTAGTCGCACTCAAGAATGGGCGGGGCCTCAGGGTGAATGCTGTTTTCACCTACACTGAACGTTGGACAACATGCCAACCACAAGGTTTCTTGCCATGGGTCAGGAAGAGTTCTGATTTCTGCATCACAGTCACCCGTGGGCAGTGATTGGAGATAAGGTCTAGGTTCTGAAGCCTGAAAACTGAGGTAGGGAAGAGATGATGACCTAAGGCCAATGCGGGTCTGATGTGCTCAGGGTGCGGTCAGCTGTTGGGTGTTGGTCAGCAGGTCCGGGCTCAGGTTGTGTCAGACAGTGCATTAGTGCCCAGGTTAGACTATATAATTTGGGTACATTCGAGTGCCGTGTAGGTTTATCTTCATTTAAGCTGCCTGGTCAGCTCATTAGGCAATATATTTTTTCTAGAGGGCAGGCAGAGTGCTTCATTGTCGGTCCGGAATTGCCAAACATGAGGGCTTTGGGGCCAGGAGAGTGAGGACGGAAGTCTGAGAACACAAGCTAGACTTCGGATTCAGGGTGAGGGCACGGCAGGTACCCCCTGCAGATCTGAACCAATATCTCATGCATCTGAAGTCAGGGCGAGGATCCGACGTTGGCTCAGGTTGGAGTTTCTGTGCATGACGTCCCCTTCATGAAGGGAGCGGAATCTCGAGGCCATGGAGGTTTTCCACGTTGGGAGATGTGGGATGCCCCCTTCAAGGATTCCTTCTGCGGGACAATTGAGACCTGTTGGACAGCTCCAGGACATCCCATATGGAATGACTCCAGAGCACCGTTCGAGGATGAATGCCTGGGAAGTCCGCCTCACCTTCCAATTGTCTCCTAGCAACAAGACAGTTTAGATCTAATGGATCTGCGGGAGCAACCGGGGTGGCTGAGTTGAAATGCACTTTCCAGAGGATGGGTCCTAATGTGTGTTTGTGTCCATGAGGGCCTTGGAATGGGGAGGTGGCACCGGGACCCTGAAGTATTCTCCTAAGCTTTGGCATATCTCCCATGCACAAGTTTCCTTGTGGAGACGAGATTTGTTCTGATGGGTGCCTCAGGAAATCCCCTCTGCTGGTAATGGAATCCAGGCTTTTGAGGAGACATGAATGTAAACCAAAACAATGGATCCGATAATGGCCTCGGGTCCTGTCTGGTTCAATCTTCTTGGTATGAGTGGAGGTAGATGAGTGGAGGTAGATGCTCAGCTGTTATCAACCGCCCTTTTTTGTCCCGGGCGACCTACACTATTGGGATGGCCTCAGGGACTTTGGAGGGTTCCCCTAATTTGTACGATTTTTGACAATGGAATGGGCAGAATTCCCATGGATTGGGTGGGGGCAGTCCTAATGTGTGGCTCCAGGGGCCCCAGCCTGGAGGGAGTGTGGCCCAGGACTTTGAGGACAGAAGACTGAAAACACAAACTCAGCTTAAGTTTGGGGATGTAGGTATGGCACGCCCGATCTACAATCCATGAGAAGAACTCTTCAGAATATGAAGAATGAGCGAGTCTGAGTCGCTTGCTCAGGCTTTTGTCTCTGGATTTTGTTTCAGCGATGGCCGTGGAATGTTGGGGAGGTCTCATGGGCCATGGACGAATCTTCCTCTCTGTGGATTTGGCCCGATCCCAATTGTTTTTCGTCAATCTGTGGGATGGGAGGACTCCTTTCAGGTTTGTTACCTCTGGTGTCCCACCAAAAGAGGAATTCCAAAGCAGAGCCCTGGGGAAGAGTAAAGGGAAACCCCAAACTATGGTTAAAAATTGGGGCCTAGGGGCATGGCAAGCACAATATGCTGTCTCTTCATATAGGTCCTGAGAGGCCTTACCTGAGGACTGGGCTCAGGCTGAGGGTCACAATGTGTGTTTGTGACCAATGTGGCCCGCAAGCATGGGCTGGCCCTCATGGGCCACGCTTGTTTCAACTACACTGAACGTTGGACAACATGCCAAGCACAAGGTTTCTTGCCATGGGGAAAGAGTTCTGATTTCTGCATCATTTTCAACCCTGAGCAGTGGTTGGAGATAAGGTCTAGGTTCTGGAGCCTGAAAACCGCAGTTGGGAAGAGATGACGACCTAAGGCCATGGCGGGTCCGATGTGCTCAGTGTGCGGCCAGCTGTCTGGGTGGGGCCAGGAGGTCCAGGCTCAGGCTGGGTCAGAAGGGGAAATAGTGCCCAGGTCAGCCTATATGTTTGGGGTACAGCCGATTGGCGTGCAGATTGATCCTCATTTGGGGTTTCGGGGTAGCCCTGAGGGCAATGTTTTACTTCTGTAGGGCAGGCAGAGTGCGGCATTGTAGTTCTGGATTGCCCAACTGGAGGGCTTGTGGGCCAGTAGTCTGAGGACGGAGTCTGAGAACCCAAGCTAGGCCTAGGTTTCTGGGTGAGGATATGGCAGGCACAATCTACAGACCTCAATAGAGATCTCGTGCATCTGAAGTCAGGGCAAGGATCAGACGATCGCTCAGGTTGGACTTTCTGCCCTGATGGCCCTTTCTTGAAGGGGGTTGGATCACGAGGACATGGGGGTTTTCCCACGATGGGAGTTGTGAGAAGCTCCAAACTGCAAAGATTCTTCTGCAGGACAATTGAGACCTGTTGGTTGGCTCCAGGCCAACGATTCAGTGCAGGGTTCTAAGGATGGATGGCTGGGTAGCCCACCTCGCATTCCAATTGTCTCCAAGCAACAAGACAGGTTAGATCTGCTGGATGTGGGGGGCAACCGAGGAGGCTGAGTTGAAATGGACTCTCCTGTGGATGTGTCCTAAAATGTTTTTGTATCCATGGAGACCTTGGAATGAAGCGGTGGCCCTGGGGCCCTGAAGGGTTCTCCTAAACAGAGGCTTTGACACAGCTCCAACGTTCATGTTTCCCATGTGTAGATGAGATTTGTTCTGATGGGTGAGTCAAGAAACAGATATGCTGGTATTGAAATCCAGGCCTCTGAGAAGAGATGCCTGGAAACCAAAGCAATGGATCCGATTAGTGCCTAGGGGCCTGTTCGTTCCTTTTTGCCTATGGGGACATCAGTCTACGGGTCTGAGTGCAGGTAGGTGCTCAGATGGGCTCAGATTGCCCCTGTTTGTCCTGGGAAGCCACAACTATTGGGATGGCCTCAGGGACTTTGGAGGTTATCCTATTAGTAGGGTTGTGGCCATTGGAATGGGCACATACAATTCCCTTGGAGAGGGCAAGTACAGTCCTCAGGTTTGGCTCCAGGGCCCTGAGCCTGTAGGGTGTGTAGGCCAGAGCTGTTTGGACAGTTGTCTGAAAACACAAACTCGGCTTATGTTTTGGGTCATAGGTATGGCAGGTCTGATCTACAGACCATGAGGAGAACACTTCGGGATATGAAAAAAGGGCGAGTGTGAGGCTCTTGCTCAAATTTTTGTCTCTGGATATCGTGTCACTCATGGTCGTGAAATTGCCGGGTGACTTCATGGGAAATGGACGAGTCTTACTCTCTGGGGGTTCGGTCCCGACCAAAGAGTTTGGGGTCATTCTGGGGATGGAAGAAGTCGGTTTTTTCGTTGTTGTCGATTTGTTTCATTTTGTTTTTCAACCTCAGATGTCCCACCAAATGAGGGATTCCAGCGTAGAGCCCTGAGGTGGGGCTTCTGGACAACCAGAAATCTGGTTAAAAATTGGGGACTAGGGACATGTGAAGCCCATTATGACATCTAATGGTCCAGCCACTGAGAGGACTTACTAGAGGAAAGGACTCACGCTGAGGTCACAATGCGTGTTTATGCTCTCGTCGCACTCAAGAATGGCGGGGCCTCAGGGTGAATGCTGTTTTCTCCTACACTGAACGTTGGACAACATGCCAACCACAAGGTTTCTTGCCATGGGTCAGGAAGAGTTCTGATTTCTGCATCACAGTCACCCGTGGGCAGTGATTGGAGATAAGGTCTAGGTTCTAAAGCCTGAAAACTGAGGTAGGGAAGAGATGATGACCTAAGGCCAATGCGGGTCTGATGTGCTCAGGGTGCGGTCAGCTGTTGGGTGTTGGTCAGCAGGTCCGGGCTCAGGTTGTGTCAGACAGTGCATTAGTGCCCAGGTTAGACTATATAGTTGGGTACATTCGAGTGCCGTGTAGGTTTATCTTCATTTAAGCTGCCTGGTCAGCTCATTAGGCAATATATTTTTTCTAGAGGGCAGGCAGAGTGCTTCATTGTCGGTCCGGAATTGCCAAACATGAGGGCTTTGGGGCCAGGAGAGTGAGGACGGAAGTCTGAGAACACAAGCTAGACTTCGGATTCAGGGTGAGGGCACGGCAGGTACCCCCTGCAGATCTGAACCAATATCTCATGCATCTGAAGTCAGGGCGAGGATCCGACGTTGGCTCAGGTTGGAGTTTCTGTGCATGACGGCCCCTTCATGAAGGGAGCGGAATCTCGAGGCCATGGAGGTTTTCCACTTTGGGAGATGTGGGATGCCCCCTTCAAGGATTCCTTCTCCGGGACAATTGAGACCTGTTGGACAGCTCCAGGACATCCCATATGGAATGACTCCAGAGCACCGTTCGAGGATGAATGCCTGGGAAGTCCGCCTCACCTTCCAATTGTCTCCTAGCAACAAGACAGTTTAGATCTAATGGATCTGCGGGAGCAACCGGGGTGGCTGAGTTGAAATGCACTTTCCAGAGGATGGGTCCTAATGTGTGTTTGTGTCCATGAGGGCCTTGGAATGGGGAGGTGGCACCGGGACCCTGAAGTATTCTCCTAAGCTTTGGCATATCTCCCATGCACAAGTTTCCTTGTGGAGACGAGATTTGTTCTGATGGGTGCCTCAGGAAATCCCCTCAGCTGGTAATGGAATCCAGGCTTTTGAGGAGACATGCCTGTAAACCAAAACAATGGATCCGATAATGGCCTCGGGTCCTGTCTGGTTCAATCTTCTTGGTATGAGTGGAGGTAGATGAGTGGAGGTAGATGCTCAGCTGTTATCAACCGCCCTTTTTTGTCCCGGGCGACCTACACTATTGGGATGGCCTCAGGGACTTTGGAGGGTTCCCCTAATTTGTACGATTTTTGACAATGGAATGGGCAGAATTCCCATGGATTGGGTGGGGGCAGTCCTAATGTGTGGCTCCAGGGGCCCCAGCCTGGAGGGAGTGTGGCCCAGGACTTTGAGGACAGAAGACTGAAAACACAAACTCAGCTTAAGTTTGGGGATATAGGTATGGCACGCCCGATCTACAATCCATGAGAAGAACTCTTCAGAATATGAAGAATGAGCGAGTCTGAGTCGCTTGCTCAGGCTTTTGTCTCTGGATTTTGTTTCAGCGATGGCCGTGGAATGTTGGGGAGGTCTCATGGGCCATGGACGAATCTTCCTCTCTGTGGATTTGGCCCGATCCCAATTGTTTTTCGTCAATCTGTGGGATGGGAGGACTCCTTTCAGGTTTGTTATCTCTGGTGTCCCACCAAAAGAGGAATTACAAAGCAGAGCCCTGGGGAAGAGTGAAGGGACACCCCAAACTATGGTTAAAAATTGGGGCCTAGGGGCATGGCAAGCACAATATGCTGACTCTTCATATAGGCCCTGAGAGGCCTTACCTGAGGACTGGGCTCAGGCTGAGGGTCACAATGTGTGTTTGTGACCAATGTGGCCCGCAAGCATGGGCTGGGCCTCATGGACCACGCTTGTTTCAACTACACTGAACGTTGGACAACATGCCAAGCACAAGGTTTCTTGCCATGGGGAAAGAGTTCTGATTTCTGCATTATTTTCAACCATGGGCAGTGGTTGGAGATAAGGTCTAGTTTCTGGAGCCAGAAAACCGCAGTTGGGAAGAGATGACGACCTAAGGCCATGGCGGGTCCGATGTGCTCAGTGTGCAGCCAGCTGTCTGGGTGGGACCAGGAGGTCCAGGCTCAGGCTGGGTCAGAAGGGGAAATAGTGCCCAGGTCAGCCTATATGTTTGGGGTACAGCCGAATGGCGTGCAGGTAGATCCTCATTTGGGGTTTCGGGGTAGCCCTGAGGGCAATGTTTTACTTCTGTAGGGCAGGCAGAGTGCGGCATTGTAGTTCTGGATTGCCAAACTGGAGGGCTTGTGGGCCAGTAGTCTGAGGACGGAGTCTGAGAACCCAAGTTAGGCCTAGGTTTCTGGGTGAGGATATGGCAGGCACAATCTACAGACCTCAATAGAGATCTCGTGCATCTGAAGTCAGGGCAAGGATCAGATGATCGCTCAGGTTGGACTTTCTGCCTGATGGCCCATTCTTGAAGGGGGTTGGATCACGAGGACATGGGGGTTTTCCCACGGTGGGAGTTGTGAGAAGCTCCAAACTGCAAAGATTCTTCTGCAGGACAATTGAGACCTGTTGGTTGGCTCCAGGCCAACGATTCCGAGCAGGGTTCTAAGGATGGATGGCTGGGTAGCCCAACTTGCATTCCAATTGTCTCCAAGCAACAAGACAGTTTAGATCTGCTGGATGTGGGGGGAAACCGAGGAGGCTGAGTTGAAATGGACTCTCCTGTGGATGTGTCCTAATATGTTTTTGTGTCTATGGAGACCTTGGAATGAAGCGGTGGCCCTGGGGCCCTGAAGGGTTCTCCTAAACAGAGGCTTTGACACAGCTCCAACGTGCATGTTTCCCATGTGTAGATGAGATTTGTTCTGATGGATGAGTCAAGAAACAGCCATATGCTGGTATTGAAATCCAGGCCTCTGAGGAGAGATGCCTGGAAACCAAAGCAATGAATCCGATTAGTGCCTAGGGGCCTGTTCGTTCCTTTTTACCTCTGGGACATCAGTCTAAGGGTCTGAGTGCAGGTAGGTGCTCAGATGGGCTCAGATTGCCCCTGTTTGTCCTGGGAAGCCACAACTATTGGGATGGCCTCAGGGACTTTGGAGGTTATCCTATTAGTAGGGTTGTGGCCATTGGAATGGGCACATACAATTCCCTTGGAGAGGGCAAGTACAGTCCTCAGGTTTGGCTCCAGGGCCCTGAGCCTGTAGGGTGTGTAGGCCAGAGCTGTTTGGACTGTTGTCTGAAAACACAAACTCGGCTTGTGTTTTGGGTCATAGGTATGGCAGGACTGATCTACAGACAATGAGGAGAACACTTTGGGATATGAAAAAAGGGCGAGTGTGAGGCTCTTGCTCAAGTTTTTGTCTCTGGATATCGTGTCACTCATGGTCGTGAAATTGCCGGGTGACTTCATTGGATATGGAGGAGTCTTACTCTCTGGGGGTTCGGTCACTACCAAAGAGTTTGGGGTCATTCTGGGGATGGAAGAAGTCCGGTTTTTTGTTGTTGTCAATTTGTTTCATTTTGTTTTTCAACCTCAGATGTCCCACCAAATGAGGGATTCCAGAGGAGAGCCCTGGGGTGGGGCGACTGGACAACCAGAAATCTGGTTAAAAATTGGGGACTAGGGACATGTCAAGCCCATTATGACATCTAATGGTCCAGCCACTGAGAGGACTTACTAGAGGACAGGACTTACGCTGAGGTCACAATGCGTGTTTATGCTCTCGTCGCACTCAAGAATGGGCGGGGCCTCAGGGTGAATGCTGTTTTCTCCTACACTGAACGTTGGACAACATGCCAACCACAAGGTTTCTTGCCATGGGTCAGGAAGAGTTCTCATTTCTGCATCACAGTCACCCGTGGGCAGTGATTGGAGATAAGGTCTAGGTTCTGAAGCCTGAAAACTGAGGTAGGGAAGAGATGATGACCTAAGGCCAATGCGGGTCTGATGTGCTCAGGGTGCGGTCAGCTGTTGGGTGTTGGTCAGCAGGTCCGGGCTCAGGTTGTGTCAGACAGTGCATTAGTGCCCAGGTTAGACTATATAATTTGGGTACATTCGAGTGCCGTGTAGGTTTATCTTCATTTAAGCTGCCTGGTCAGCTCATTAGGCAATATATTTTTTCTAGAGGGCAGGCAGAGTGCTTCATTGTCGGTCCGGAATTGCCAAACATGAGGGCTTTGGGGCCAGGAGAGTGAGGACGGAAGTCTGAGAACACAAGCTAGACTTCGGATTCAGGGTGAGGGCACGGCAGGTACCCCCTGCAGATCTGAACCAATATCTCATGCATCTGAAGTCAGGGCGAGGATCCGACGTTGGCTCAGGTTGGAGTTTCTGTGCATGACGGCCCCTTCATGAAGGGAGCGGAATCTCGAGGCCATGGAGGTTTTCCACGTTGGGAGATGTGGGATGCCCCCTTCAAGGATTCCTTCTCCGGGACAATTGAGACCTGTTGGACAGCTCCAGGACATCCCATATGGAATGACTCCAGAGCACCGTTCGAGGATGAATGCCTGGGAAGTCCGCCTCACCTTCCAATTGTCTCCTAGCAACAAGACAGTTTAGATCTAATGGATCTGCGGGAGCAACCTGGGTGGCTGAGTTGAAATGCACTTTCCAGAGGATGGGTCCTAATGTGTGTTTGTGTCCATGAGGGCCTTGGAATGGGGAGGTGGCACCGGGACCCTGAAGTATTCTCCTAAGCTTTGGCATATCTCCCATGCACAAGTTTCCTTGTGGAGACGAGATTTGTTCTGATGGGTGCCTCAGGAAATCCCCTCTGCTGGTATTGGAATCCAGGCTTTTGAGGAGACATGCCTGTAAACCAAAACAATGGATCCGATAATGGCCTCGGGTCCTGTCTGGTTCAATCTTCTTGGTATGAGTGGAGGTAGATGAGTGGAGGTAGATGCTCAGCTGTTATCAACCGCCCTTTTTTGTCCCGGGCGACCTACACTATTGGGATGGCCTCAGGGACTTTGGAGGGTTCCCCTAATTTGTACGATTTTTGACAATGGAATGGGCAGAATTCCCATGGATTGGGTGGGGGCAGTCCTAATGTGTGGCTCCAGGGGCCCCAGCCTGGAGGGAGTGTGGCCCAGGACTTTGAGGACAGAAGACTGAAAACACAAACTCAGCTTAAGTTTGGGGATGTAGGTATGGCACGCCCGATCTACAATCCATGAGAAGAACTCTTCAGAATATGAAGAATGAGCGAGTCTGAGTCGCTTGCTCAGGCTTTTGTCTCTGGATTTTGTTTCAGCGATGGCCGTGGAATGTTGGGGAGGTCTCATGGGCCATGGACGAATCTTCCTCTCTGTGGATTTGGCCCGATCCCAATTGTTTTTCGTCAATCTGTGGGATGGGAGGACTCCTTTCAGGTTTGTTACCTCTGGTGTCCCACCAAAAGAGGAATTCCAAAGCAGAGCCCTGGGGAAGAGTAAAGGGAAACCCCAAACTATGGTTAAAAATTGGGGCCTAGGGGCATGGCAAGCACAATATGCTGTCTCTTCATATAGGCCCTGAGAGGCCTTACCTGAGGACTGGGCTCAGGCTGAGGGTCACAATGTGTGTTTGTGACCAATGTGGCCCGCAAGCATGGGCTGGCCCTCATGGGCCACGCTTCTTTCAACTACACTGAACGTTGGACAACATGCCAAGCACAAGGTTTCTTGCCATGGGGAAAGAGTTCTGATTTCTGCATCATTTTCAACCCTGAGCAGTGGTTGGAGATAAGGTCTAGGTTCTGGAGCCTGAAAACCGCAGTTGGGAAGAGATGACGACCTAAGGCCATGGCGGGTCCGATGTGCTCAGTGTGCGGCCAGCTGTCTGGGTGGGGCCAGGAGGTCCAGGCTCAGGCTGGGTCAGAAGGGGAAATAGTGCCCAGGTCAGCCTATATGTTTGGGGTACAGCCGATTGGCGTGCAGATTGATCCTCATTTGGGGTTTCGGGGTAGCCCTGAGGGCAATGTTTTACTTCTGTAGGGCAGGCAGAGTGCGGCATTGTAGTTCTGGATTGCCCAACTGGAGGGCTTGTGGGCCAGTAGTCTGAGGACGGAGTCTGAGAACCCAAGCTAGGCCTAGGTTTCTGGGTGAGGATATGGCAGGCACAATCTACAGACCTCAATAGAGATCTCGTGCATCTGAAGTCAGGGCAAGGATCAGACGATCGCTCAGGTTGGACTTTCTGCCCTGATGGCCCTTTCTTGAAGGGGGTTGGATCACGAGGACATGGGGGTTTTCCCACGATGGGAGTTGTGAGAAGCTCCAAACTGCAAAGATTCTTCTGCAGGACAATTGAGACCTGTTGGTTGGCTCCAGGCCAACGATTCAGTGCAGGGTTCTAAGGATGGATGGCTGGGTAGCCCACCTCGCATTCCAATTGTCTCCAAGCAACAAGACAGGTTAGATCTGCTGGATGTGGGGGGCAACCGAGGAGGCTGAGTTGAAATGGACTCTCCTGTGGATGTGTCCTAAAATGTTTTTGTATCTATGGAGACCTTGGAATGAAGCGGTGGCCCAGGGGCCCTGAAGGGTTCTCCTAAACAGAGGCTTTGACACAGCTCCAACGTTCATGTTTCCCATGTGTAGATGAGATTTGTTCTGATGGGTGAGTCAAGAAACAGCCATATGCTGGTATTGAAATCCAGGCCTCTGAGAAGAGATGCCTGGAAACCAAAGCAATGGATCCGATTAGTGCCTAGGGGCCTGTTCGTTCCTTTTTGCCTATGGGGACATCAGTCTACGGGTCTGAGTGCAGGTAGGTGCTCAGATGGGCTCAGATTGCCCCTGTTTGTCCTGGGAAGCCACAACTATTGGGATGGCCTCAGGGACTTTGGAGGTTATCCTATTAGTAGGGTTGTGGCCATTGGAATGGGCACATACAATTCCCTTGGAGAGGGCAAGTACAGTCCTCAGGTTTGGCTCCAGGGCCCTGAGCCTGTAGGGTGTGTAGGCCAGAGCTGTTTGGACTGTTGTCTGAAAACACAAACTCGGCTTGTGTTTTGGGTCATAGGTATGGCAGGACTGATCTACAGACAATGAGGAGAACACTTTGGGATATGAAAAAAGGGCGAGTGTGAGGCTCTTGCTCAAGTTTTTGTCTCTGGATATCGTGTCACTCATGGTCGTGAAATTGCCGGGTGACTTCATTGGATATGGAGGAGTCTTACTCTCTGGGGGTTCGGTCACTACCAAAGAGTTTGGGGTCATTCTGGGGATGGAAGAAGTCCGGTTTTTTGTTGTTGTCAATTTGTTTCATTTTGTTTTTCAACCTCAGATGTCCCACCAAATGAGGGATTCCAGAGGAGAGCCCTGGGGTGGGGCGACTGGACAACCAGAAATCTGGTTAAAAATTGGGGACTAGGGACATGTCAAGCCCATTATGACATCTAATGGTCCAGCCACTGAGAGGACTTACTAGAGGACAGGACTTACGCTGAGGTCACAATGCGTGTTTATGCTCTCGTCGCACTCAAGAATGGGCGGGGCCTCAGGGTGAATGCTGTTTTCTCCTACACTGAACGTTGGACAACATGCCAACCACAAGGTTTCTTGCCATGGGTCAGGAAGAGTTCTCATTTCTGCATCACAGTCACCCGTGGGCAGTGATTGGAGATAAGGTCTAGGTTCTGAAGCCTGAAAACTGAGGTAGGGAAGAGATGATGACCTAAGGCCAATGCGGGTCTGATGTGCTCAGGGTGCGGTCAGCTGTTGGGTGTTGGTCAGCAGGTCCGGGCTCAGGTTGTGTCAGACAGTGCATTAGTGCCCAGGTTAGACTATATAATTTGGGTACATTCGAGTGCCGTGTAGGTTTATCTTCATTTAAGCTGCCTGGTCAGCTCATTAGGCAATATATTTTTTCTAGAGGGCAGGCAGAGTGCTTCATTGTCGGTCCGGAATTGCCAAACATGAGGGCTTTGGGGCCAGGAGAGTGAGGACGGAAGTCTGAGAACACAAGCTAGACTTCGGATTCAGGGTGAGGGCACGGCAGGTACCCCCTGCAGATCTGAACCAATATCTCATGCATCTGAAGTCAGGGCGAGGATCCGACGTTGGCTCAGGTTGGAGTTTCTGTGCATGACGGCCCCTTCATGAAGGGAGCGGAATCTCGAGGCCATGGAGGTTTTCCACGTTGGGAGATGTGGGATGCCCCCTTCAAGGATTCCTTCTCCGGGACAATTGAGACCTGTTGGACAGCTCCAGGACATCCCATATGGAATGACTCCAGAGCACCGTTCGAGGATGAATGCCTGGGAAGTCCGCCTCACCTTCCAATTGTCTCCTAGCAACAAGACAGTTTAGATCTAATGGATCTGCGGGAGCAACCGGGGTGGCTGAGTTGAAATGCACTTTCCAGAGGATGGGTCCTAATGTGTGTTTGTGTCCATGAGGGCCTTGGAATGGGGAGGTGGCACCGGGACCCTGAAGTATTCTCCTAAGCTTTGGCATATCTCCCATGCACAAGTTTCCTTGTGGAGACGAGATTTGTTCTGATGGGTGCCTCAGGAAATCCCCTCTGCTGGTATTGGAATCCAGGCTTTTGAGGAGACATGCCTGTAAACCAAAACAATGGATCCGATAATGGCCTCGGGTCCTGTCTGGTTCAATCTTCTTGGTATGAGTGGAGGTAGATGAGTGGAGGTAGATGCTCAGCTGTTATCAACCACCCTTTTTTGTCCCGGGCGACCTACACTATTGGGATGGCCTCAGGGACTTTGGAGGGTTCCCCTAATTTGTACGATTTTTGACAATGGAATGGGCAGAATTCCCATGGATTGGGTGGGGGCAGTCCTAATGTGTGGCTCCAGGGGCCCCAGCCTGGAGGGAGTGTGGCCCAGGACTTTGAGGACAGAAGACTGAAAACACAAACTCAGCTTAAGTTTGGGGATGTAGGTATGGCACGCCCGATCTACAATCCATGAGAAGAACTCTTCAGAATATGAAGAATGAGCGAGTCTGAGTCGCTTGCTCAGGCTTTTGTCTCTGGATTTTGTTTCAGCGATGGCCGTGGAATGTTGGGGAGGTCTCATGGGCCATGGACGAATCTTCCTCTCTGTGGATTTGGCCCGATCCCAATTGTTTTTCGTCAATCCGTGGAATGGGAGGACTCCTTTCAGGTTTGTTACCTCTGGTGTCCCACCAAAAGAGGAATTCCAAAGCAGAGCCCTGGGGAAGAGTAAAGGGAAACCCCAAACTATGGTTAAAAATTGGGGCCTAGGGGCATGGCAAGCACAATATGCTGTCTCTTCATATAGGCCCTGAGAGGCCTTACCTGAGGACTGGGCTCAGGCTGAGGGTCACAATGTGTGTTTGTGACCAATGTGGCCCGCAAGCATGGGCTGGCCCTCATGGGCCACGCTTGTTTCAACTACACTGAACGTTGGACAACATGCCAAGCACAAGGTTTCTTGCCATGGGGAAAGAGTTCTGATTTCTGCATCATTTTCAACCCTGAGCAGTGGTTGGAGATAAGGTCTAGGTTCTGGAGCCTGAAAACCGCAGTTGGGAAGAGATGACGACCTAAGGCCATGGCGGGTCCGATGTGCTCAGTGTGCGGCCAGCTGTCTGGGTGGGGCCAGGAGGTCCAGGCTCAGGCTGGGTCAGAAGGGGAAATAGTGCCCAGGTCAGCCTATATGTTTGGGGTACAGCCGATTGGCGTGCAGATTGATCCTCATTTGGGGTTTCGGGGTAGCCCTGAGGGCAATGTTTTACTTCTGTAGGGCAGGCAGAGTGCGGCATTGTAGTTCTGGATTGCCCAACTGGAGGGCTTGTGGGCCAGTAGTCTGAGGACGGAGTCTGAGAACCCAAGCTAGGCCTAGGTTTCTGGGTGAGGATATGGCAGGCACAATCTACAGACCTCAATAGAGATCTCGTGCATCTGAAGTCAGGGCAAGGATCAGACGATCGCTCAGGTTGGACTTTCTGCCCTGATGGCCCTTTCTTGAAGGGGGTTGGATCACGAGGACATGGGGGTTTTCCCACGATGGGAGTTGTGAGAAGCTCCAAACTGCAAAGATTCTTCTGCAGGACAATTGAGACCTGTTGGTTGGCTCCAGGCCAACGATTCAGTGCAGGGTTCTAAGGATGGATGGCTGGGTAGCCCACCTCGCATTCCAATTGTCTCCAAGCAACAAGACAGGTTAGATCTGCTGGATGTGGGGGGCAACCGAGGAGGCTGAGTTGAAATGGACTCTCCTGTGGATGTGTCCTAAAATGTTTTTGTATCTATGGAGACCTTGGAATGAAGCGGTGGCCCAGGGGCCCTGAAGGGTTCTCCTAAACAGAGGCTTTGACACAGCTCCAACGTTCATGTTTCCCATGTGTAGATGAGATTTGTTCTGATGGGTGAGTCAAGAAACAGCCATATGCTGGTATTGAAATCCAGGCCTCTGAGAAGAGATGCCTGGAAACCAAAGCAATGGATCCGATTAGTGCCTAGGGGCCTGTTCGTTCCTTTTTGCCTATGGGGACATCAGTCTACGGGTCTGAGTGCAGGTAGGTGCTCAGATGGGCTCAGATTGCCCCTGTTTGTCCTGGGAAGCCACAACTATTGGGATGGCCTCAGGGACTTTGGAGGTTATCCTATTAGTAGGGTTGTGGCCATTGGAATGGGCACATACAATTCCCTTGGAGAGGGCAAGTACAGTCCTCAGGTTTGGCTCCAGGGCCCTGAGCCTGTAGGGTGTGTAGGCCAGAGCTGTTTGGACTGTTGTCTGAAAACACAAACTCGGCTTGTGTTTTGGGTCATAGGTATGGCAGGACTGATCTACAGACAATGAGGAGAACACTTTGGGATATGAAAAAAGGGCGAGTGTGAGGCTCTTGCTCAAGTTTTTGTCTCTGGATATCGTGTCACTCATGGTCGTGAAATTGCCGGGTGACTTCATTGGATATGGAGGAGTCTTACTCTCTGGGGGTTCGGTCACTACCAAAGAGTTTGGGGTCATTCTGGGGATGGAAGAAGTCCGGTTTTTTGTTGTTGTCAATTTGTTTCATTTTGTTTTTCAACCTCAGATGTCCCACCAAATGAGGGATTCCAGAGGAGAGCCCTGGGGTGGGGCGACTGGACAACCAGAAATCTGGTTAAAAATTGGGGACTAGGGACATGTCAAGCCCATTATGACATCTAATGGTCCAGCCACTGAGAGGACTTACTAGAGGACAGGACTTACGCTGAGGTCACAATGCGTGTTTATGCTCTCGTCGCACTCAAGAATGGGCGGGGCCTCAGGGTGAATGCTGTTTTCTCCTACACTGAACGTTGGACAACATGCCAACCACAAGGTTTCTTGCCATGGGTCAGGAAGAGTTCTCATTTCTGCATCACAGTCACCCGTGGGCAGTGATTGGAGATAAGGTCTAGGTTCTGAAGCCTGAAAACTGAGGTAGGGAAGAGATGATGACCTAAGGCCAATGCGGGTCTGATGTGCTCAGGGTGCGGTCAGCTGTTGGGTGTTGGTCAGCAGGTCCGGGCTCAGGTTGTGTCAGACAGTGCATTAGTGCCCAGGTTAGACTATATAATTTGGGTACATTCGAGTGCCGTGTAGGTTTATCTTCATTTAAGCTGCCTGGTCAGCTCATTAGGCAATATATTTTTTCTAGAGGGCAGGCAGAGTGCTTCATTGTCGGTCCGGAATTGCCAAACATGAGGGCTTTGGGGCCAGGAGAGTGAGGACGGAAGTCTGAGAACACAAGCTAGACTTCGGATTCAGGGTGAGGGCACGGCAGGTACCCCCTGCAGATCTGAACCAATATCTCATGCATCTGAAGTCAGGGCGAGGATCCGACGTTGGCTCAGGTTGGAGTTTCTGTGCATGACGGCCCCTTCATGAAGGGAGCGGAATCTCGAGGCCATGGAGGTTTTCCACGTTGGGAGATGTGGGATGCCCCCTTCAAGGATTCCTTCTCCGGGACAATTGAGACCTGTTGGACAGCTCCAGGACATCCCATATGGAATGACTCCAGAGCACCGTTCGAGGATGAATGCCTGGGAAGTCCGCCTCACCTTCCAATTGTCTCCTAGCAACAAGACAGTTTAGATCTAATGGATCTGCGGGAGCAACCGGGGTGGCTGAGTTGAAATGCACTTTCCAGAGGATGGGTCCTAATGTGTGTTTGTGTCCATGAGGGCCTTGGAATGGGGAGGTGGCACCGGGACCCTGAAGTATTCTCCTAAGCTTTGGCATATCTCCCATGCACAAGTTTCCTTGTGGAGACGAGATTTGTTCTGATGGGTGCCTCAGGAAATCCCCTCTGCTGGTATTGGAATCCAGGCTTTTGAGGAGACATGCCTGTAAACCAAAACAATGGATCCGATAATGGCCTCGGGTCCTGTCTGGTTCAATCTTCTTGGTATGAGTGGAGGTAGATGAGTGGAGGTAGATGCTCAGCTGTTATCAACCACCCTTTTTTGTCCCGGGCGACCTACACTATTGGGATGGCCTCAGGGACTTTGGAGGGTTCCCCTAATTTGTACGATTTTTGACAATGGAATGGGCAGAATTCCCATGGATTGGGTGGGGGCAGTCCTAATGTGTGGCTCCAGGGGCCCCAGCCTGGAGGGAGTGTGGCCCAGGACTTTGAGGACAGAAGACTGAAAACACAAACTCAGCTTAAGTTTGGGGATGTAGGTATGGCACGCCCGATCTACAATCCATGAGAAGAACTCTTCAGAATATGAAGAATGAGCGAGTCTGAGTCGCTTGCTCAGGCTTTTGTCTCTGGATTTTGTTTCAGCGATGGCCGTGGAATGTTGGGGAGGTCTCATGGGCCATGGACGAATCTTCCTCTCTGTGGATTTGGCCCGATCCCAATTGTTTTTCGTCAATCCGTGGAATGGGAGGACTCCTTTCAGGTTTGTTACCTCTGGTGTCCCACCAAAAGAGGAATTCCAAAGCAGAGCCCTGGGGAAGAGTAAAGGGAAACCCCAAACTATGGTTAAAAATTGGGGCCTAGGGGCATGGCAAGCACAATATGCTGTCTCTTCATATAGGCCCTGAGAGGCCTTACCTGAGGACTGGGCTCAGGCTGAGGGTCACAATGTGTGTTTGTGACCAATGTGGCCCGCAAGCATGGGCTGGCCCTCATGGGCCACGCTTGTTTCAACTACACTGAACGTTGGACAACATGCCAAGCACAAGGTTTCTTGCCATGGGGAAAGAGTTCTGATTTCTGCATCATTTTCAACCCTGAGCAGTGGTTGGAGATAAGGTCTAGGTTCTGGAGCCTGAAAACCGCAGTTGGGAAGAGATGACGACCTAAGGCCATGGCGGGTCCGATGTGCTCAGTGTGCGGCCAGCTGTCTGGGTGGGGCCAGGAGGTCCAGGCTCAGGCTGGGTCAGAAGGGGAAATAGTGCCCAGGTCAGCCTATATGTTTGGGGTACAGCCGATTGGCGTGCAGATTGATCCTCATTTGGGGTTTCGGGGTAGCCCTGAGGGCAATGTTTTACTTCTGTAGGGCAGGCAGAGTGCGGCATTGTAGTTCTGGATTGCCCAACTGGAGGGCTTGTGGGCCAGTAGTCTGAGGACGGAGTCTGAGAACCCAAGCTAGGCCTAGGTTTCTGGGTGAGGATATGGCAGGCACAATCTACAGACCTCAATAGAGATCTCGTGCATCTGAAGTCAGGGCAAGGATCAGACGATCGCTCAGGTTGGACTTTCTGCCCTGATGGCCCTTTCTTGAAGGGGGTTGGATCACGAGGACATGGGGGTTTTCCCACGATGGGAGTTGTGAGAAGCTCCAAACTGCAAAGATTCTTCTGCAGGACAATTGAGACCTGTTGGTTGGCTCCAGGCCAACGATTCAGTGCAGGGTTCTAAGGATGGATGGCTGGGTAGCCCACCTCGCATTCCAATTGTCTCCAAGCAACAAGACAGGTTAGATCTGCTGGATGTGGGGGGCAACCGAGGAGGCTGAGTTGAAATGGACTCTCCTGTGGATGTGTCCTAAAATGTTTTTGTATCTATGGAGTCCTTGGAATGAAGCGGTGGCCCTGGGGCCCTGAAGGGTTCTCCTAAACAGAGGCTTTGACACAGCTCCAACGTGCATGTTTCCCATGTGTAGATGAGATTTGTTCTGATGGGTGAGTCAAGAAACAGCCATATGCTGGTATTGAAATCCAGGCCTCTGAGGAGAGATGCCTGGAAACCAAAGCAATGGATCCGATTAGTGCCTAGGGGCCTGTTCGTTCCTTTTTACCTCTGGGACATCAGTCTACGGGTCTGAGTGCAGGTAGGTGCTCAGATGGGCTCAGATTGCCCCTGTTTGTCCTGGGAAGCCACAACTATTGGGATGGCCTCAGGGACTTTGGAGGTTATCCTATTAGTAGGGTTGTGGCCATTGGAATGGGCACATACAATTCCCTTGGAGAGGGCAAGTACAGTCCTCAGGTTTGGCTCCAGGGCCCTGAGCCTGTAGGGTGTGTAGGCCAGAGCTGTTTGGACAGTTGTCTGAAAACACAAACTCGGCTTATGTTTTGGGTCATAGGTATGGCAGGACTGATCTACAGACCATGAGGAGAACACTTCGGGATATGAAAAAAGGGCGAGTGTGAGGCTCTTGCTCAAATTTTTTTCTCTGGATATCGTGTCACTCATGGTCGTGAAATTGCCGGGTGACTTCATGGGAAATGGACGAGTCTTACTCTCTGGGAGTTCGGTCCCGACCAAAGAGTTTGGGGTCATTCTGGGGATGGAAGAAGTCCGTTTTTTCGTTGTTGTCGATTTGTTTCATTTTGTTTTTCAACCTCAGATGTCCCACCAAATGAGGGATTCCAGCGTAGAGCCCTGAGGTGGGGCGACTGGACAACCAGAAGTCTGGTTAAAAATTGGGGACTAGGGACATGTCAAGCCCATTATGACATCTAATGGTCCAGCCACTGAGAGGACTTACTAGAGGACAGGACTTACGCTGAGGTCACAATGCGTGTTTATGCTCTCGTCGCACTCAAGAATGGGCGGGGCCTCAGGGTGAATGCTGTTTTCTCCTACACTGAACGTTGGACAACATGCCAACCACAAGGTTTCTTGCCATGGGTCAGGAAGAGTTCTCATTTCTGCATCACAGTCACCCGTGGGCAGTGATTGGAGATAAGGTCTAGGTTCTGAAGCCTGAAAACTGAGGTAGGGAAGAGATGATGACCTAAGGCCAATGCGGGTCTGATGTGCTCAGGGTGCGGTCAGCTGTTGGGTGTTGGTCAGCAGGTCCGGGCTCAGGTTGTGTCAGACAGTGCATTAGTGCCCAGGTAGACTATATAATTTGGGTACATTCGAGTGCCGTGTAGGTTTATCTTCATTTAAGCTGCCTGGTCAGCTCATTAGGCAATATATTTTTTCTAGAGGCCAGGCACAGTGCTTCATTGTCGGTCCGGAATTGCCAAACATGAGGGCTTTGGGGCCAGGAGAGTGAGGACGGAAGTCTGAGAACACAAGCTAGACTTCGGATTCAGGGTGAGGGCACGGCAGGTACCCCCTGCAGATCTGAACCAATATCTCATGCATCTGAAGACAGGGCGAGGATCCGACGTTGGCTCAGGTTGGAGTTTCTGTGCATGACGGCCCCTTCATGAAGGGAGCAGAATCTTGAGGCTATGGAGGTTTTCCACGTTGGGAGATGTGGGATGCCCCCTTCAAGGATTCCTTCTGCGGGACAATTGAGACCTGTTGTACAGCTCCAGGACATCCCATATGGAATGACACCAGAGCACCGATCGAGGATGGATGCCTGGGAAGTCCGCCTCGCCTTCCAATTGTCTCCTAGCAACAAGACAGTTTAGATCTAATGGATCTGCGGGAGCAACCTGGGTGGCTGAGTTGAAATGCACTTTCCAGAGGATGGGTCCTAATGTGTGTTTGTGTCCATGAGGGCCTTGGAATGGGGAGGTGGCACCGGGACCCTGAAGTATTCTCCTAAGCTTTGGCATATCTCCCATGCACAAGTTTCCTTGTGGAGACGAGATTTGTTCTGATGGGTGCCTCAGGAAATCCCCTCTGCTGGTAATGGAATCCAGGCTTTTGAGGAGACATGCCTGTAAACCAAAACAATGGATCCGATAATGGCCTCGGGTCCTGTCTGGTTCAATCTTCTTGGTATGAGTGGAGGTAGATGAGTGGAGGCAGATGCTCAGCTGTTATCAACCGCCCTTTTTTGTCCCGGGCGACCTACACTATTGGGATGGCCTCAGGGACTTTGGAGGGTTCCCCTAATTTGTACGATTTTTGACAATGGAATGGGCAGAATTCCCATGGATTGGGTGGGGGCAGTCCTAATGTGTGGCTCCAGGGGCCCCAGCCTGGAGGGAGTGTGGCCCAGGACTTTGAGGACAGAAGACTGAAAACACAAACTCAGCTTAAGTTTGGGGATGTAGGTATGGCACGCCCGATCTACAATCCATGAGAAGAACTCTTCAGAATATGAAGAATGAGCGAGTCTGAGTCGCTTGCTCAGGCTTTTGTCTCTGGATTTTGTTTCAGCGATGGCCGTGGAATGTTGGGGAGGTCTCATGGGCCATGGACGAATCTTCCTCTCTGTGGATTTGGCCCGATCCCAATTGTTTTTCGTTAATCTGTGGGATGGGAGGACTCCTTTCAGGTTTGTTATCTCTGGTGTCCCACCAAAAGAGGAATTACAAAGCAGAGCCCTGGGGAAGAGTGAAGGGACACCCCAAACTATGGTTAAAAATTGGGGCCTAGGGGCATGGCAAGCACAATATGCTGTCTCTTCATATAGGCCCTGAGAGGCCTTACCTGAGGACTGGGCTCAGGCTGAGGGTCACAATGTGTGTTTGTGACCAATGTGGCCCGCAAGCATGGGCTGGGCCTCATGGACCACGCTTGTTTCAACTACACTGAGCTTTGGACAACATGCCAAGCACAAGTTTTCTTGCCATGGGGAAAGAGTTCTGATTTCTGCATTATTTTCAGCCATGGGCAGTGGTTGGAGATAAGGTCTAGTTTCTGGAGCCAGAAAACCGCAGTTGGGAAGAGATGACGACCTAAGGCCATGGCGGGTCCGATGTGCTCAGTGTGCAGCCAGCTGTCTGGGTGGGACCAGGAGGTCCAGGCTCAGGCTGGGTCAGAAGGGGAAATAGTGCCCAGGTCAGCCTATATGTTTGGGGTACAGCCGAATGGCGTGCATGTTGATCCTCATTTGGGGTTTCGGGGTAGCCCTGAGGGCAATGTTTTACTTCTGTAGGGCAGGCAGAGTGTGGCATTGTAGTTCTGGATTGCCAAACTGGAGGGCTTGTGGGCCAGTAGTCTGAGGACGGAGTCTGAGAACCCAAGTTAGGCCTAGGTTTCTGGGTGAGGATATGGCAGGCACAATCTACAGACCTCAATAGAGATCTCGTGCATCTGAAGTCAGGGCAAGGATCAGATGATCGCTCAGGTTGGACTTTCTGCCCTGATGGCCCATTCTTGAAGGGGGTTGGATCACGAGGACATGGGGGTTTTCCCACGGTGGGAGTTGTGAGAAGCTCCAAACTGCAAAGATTCTTCTGCAGGACAATTGAGACCTGTTGGTTGGCTCCAGGCCAACGATTCCTAGCAGGGTTCTAAGGATGGATGGCTGGGTAGCCCAACTTGCATTCCAATTGTCTCCAAGCAACAAGACAGTTTAGATCTGCTGGATGTGGGGGGAAACCGAGGAGGCTGAGTTGAAATGGACTCTCCTGTGGATGTGTCCTAATATGATTTTGTGTCTATGGAGATCTTGGAATGAAGCGGTGGCCCTGGGGCCCTGAAGGGTTCTCCTAAACAGAGGCTTTGACACAGCTCCAACGTGCATGTTTCCCATGTGTAGATGAGATTTGTTCTGATGGATGAGTCAAGAAACAGCCATATGCTGGTATTGAAATCCAGGCCTCTGAGGAGAGATGCCTGGAAACCAAAGCAATGAATCCGATTAGTGCCTAGGGGCCTGTTCGTTCCTTTTTACCTCTGGGACATCAGTCTAAGGGTCTGAGTGCAGGTAGGTGCTCAGATGGGCTCAGATTGCCCCTGTTTGTCCTGGGAAGCCACAACAATTGGGATGGCCTCAGGGACTTTGGAGGTTATCCTATTAGTAGGGTTGTGGCCATTGGAATGGGCACATACAATTCCCTTGGAGAGGGCAAGTACAGTCCTCAGGTTTGGCTCCAGGGCCCTGAGCCTGTAGGGTGTGTAGGCCAGAGCTGTTTGGACTGTTGTCTGAAAACACAAACTCGGCTTGTGTTTTGGGTCATAGGTATGGCAGGACTGATCTACAGACAATGAGGAGAACACTTTGGGATATGAAAAAAGGGCGAGTGTGAGGCTCTTGCTCAAGTTTTTGTCTCTGGATATCGTGTCACTCATGGTCGTGAAATTGCCGGGTGACTTCATTGGATATGGAGGAGTCTTACTCTCTGGGGGTTCGGTCCCTACCAAAGAGTTTGGGGTCATTCTGGGGATGGAAGAAGTCCGGTTTTTTGTTGTTGTCAATTTGTTTCATTTTGTTTTTCAACCTCAGATGTCCCACCAAATGAGGGATTCCAGAGGAGAGCCCTGGGGTGGGGCGACTGGACAACCAGAATTCTGGTTAAAAATTGGGGACTAGGGACTTGTCAAGCCCATTATGACATCTAATGGTCCAGCCACTGAGAGGACTTACTAGAGGAAAGGACTCACGCTGAGGTCACAATGTGTGTTTATGCTCTCGTCGCACTCAAGAATGGGCGGGGCCTCAGGGTGAATGCTGTTTTCTCCTACACTGAACGTTGGACAACATGCCAACCACAAGGTTTCTTGCCATGGGTCAGGAAGAGTTCTGATTTCTGCATCACAGTCATCCGTGGGCAGTGATTGGAGATAAGGTCTAGGTTCTGAAGCCTGAAAACTGAGGTAGGGAAGAGATGATGACCTAAGGCCAATGCGGGTCTGATGTGCTCAGGGTGCGGTCAGCTGTTGGGTGTTGGTCAGCAGGTCCGGGCTCAGGTTGTGTCAGACAGTGCATTAGTGCCCAGGTTAGACTATATAATTTGGGTACATTCGAGTACCGTGTAGGTTTATCTTCATTTAAGCTGCCTGGTCAGCTCATTAGGCAATATATTTTTTCTAGAGGGCAGGCAGAGTGCTTCATTGTCGGTCCGGAATTGCCAAACATGAGGGCTTTGGGGCCAGGAGAGTGAGGACGGAAGTCTGAGAACACAAGCTAGACTTCGGATTCAGGGTGAGGGCACGCCAGGTACCCCCTTCAGATCTGAACCAATATCTCATGCATCTGAAGTCAGGGCGAGGATCCGACGTTGGCTCAGGTTGGAGTTTCTGTGCATGACGGCCCCTTCATGAAGGGAGCGGAATCTCGAGGCCATGGAGGTTTTCCACGTTGGGAGATGTGGGATGCCCCCTTCAAGGATTCCTTCTCCGGGACAATTGAGACCTGTTGGACAGCTCCAGGACATCCCATATGGAATGACTCCAGAGCACCGTTCGAGGATGAATGCCTGGGAAGTCCGCCTCACCTTCCAATTGTCTCCTAGCAACAAGACAGTTTAGATCTAATGGATCTGCGGGAGCAACCGGGGTGGCTGAGTTGAAATGCACTTTCCAGAGGATGGGTCCTAATGTGTGTTTGTGTCCATGAGGGCCTTGGAATGGGGAGGTGGCACCGGGACCCTGAAGTATTCTCCTAAGCTTTGGCATATCTCCCATGCACAAGTTTCCTTGTGGAGACGAGATTTGTTCTGATGGGTGCCTCAGGAAATCCCCTCTGCTGGTAATGGAATCCAGGCTTTTGAGGAGACATGCCTGTAAACCAAAACAATGGATCCGATAATGGCCTCGGGTCCTGTCTGGTTCAATCTTCTTGGTATGAGTGGAGGTAGATGAGTGGAGGTAGATGCTCAGCTGTTATCAACCGCCCTTTTTTGTCCCGGGCGACCTACACTATTGGGATGGCCTCAGGGACTTTGGAGGGTTCCCCTAATTTGTACGATTTTTGACAATGGAATGGGCAGAATTCCCATGGATTGGGTGGGGGCAGTCCTAATGTGTGGCTCCAGGGGCCCCAGCCTGGAGGGAGTGTGGCCCAGGACTTTGAGGACAGAAGACTGAAAACACAAACTCAGCTTAAGTTTGGGGATGTAGGTATGGCACGCCCGATCTACAATCCATGAGAAGAACTCTTCAGAATATGAAGAATGAGCGAGTCTGAGTCGCTTGCTCAGGCTTTTGTCTCTGGATTTTGTTTCAGCGATGGCCGTGGAATGTTGGGGAGGTCTCATGGGCCATGGACGAATCTTCCTCTCTGTGGATTTGGCCCGATCCCAATTGTTTTTCGTCAATCTGTGGGATGGGAGGACTCCTTTCAGGTTTGTTACCTCTGGTGTCCCACCAAAAGAGGAATTCCAAAGCAGAGCCCTGGGGAAGAGTAAAGGGAAACCCCAAACTATGGTTAAAAATTGGGGCCTAGGGGCATGGCAAGCACAATATGCTGTCTCTTCATATAGGCCCTGAGAGGCCTTACCTGAGGACTGGGCTCAGGCTGAGGGTCACAATGTGTGTTTGTGACCAATGTGGCCCGCAAGCATGGGCTGGCCCTCATTGGCCACGCTTGTTTCAACTACACTGAACGTTGGACAACATGCCAAGCACAAGGTTTCTTGCCATGGGGAAAGAGTTCTGATTTCTGCATCATTTTCAACCCTGAGCAGTGGTTGGAGATAAGGTCTAGGTTCTGGAGCCTGAAAACCGCAGTTGGGAAGAGATGACGACCTAAGGCCATGGCGGGTCCGATGTGCTCAGTGTGCGGCCAGCTGTCTGGGTGGGGCCAGGAGGTCCAGGCTCAGGCTGGGTCAGAAGGGGAAATAGTGCCCAGGTCAGCCTATATGTTTGGGGTACAGCCGAATGGCGTGCAGGTTGATCCTCATTTGGGGTTTCGGGGTAGCCCTGAGGGCAATGTTTTACTTCTGTAGGGCAGGCAGAGTGCGGCATTGTAGTTCTGGATTGCCAAACTGGAGGGCTTGTGGGCCAGTAGTCTGAGGACGGAGTCTGAGAACCCAAGTTAGGCCTAGGTTTCTGGGTGAGGATATGGCAGGCACAATCTACAGACCTCAATAGAGATCTCGTGCATCTGAAGTCAGGGCAAGGATCAGATGATCGCTCAGGTTGGACTTTCTGCCCTGATGGCCCATTCTTGAAGGGGGTTGGATCACGAGGTCATGGGGGTTTTCCCACGGTGGGAGTTGTGAGAAGCTCCAAACTGCAAAGATTCTTCTGCAGGACAATTGAGACCTGTTGGTTGGCTCCAGGCCAACGATTCCGAGCAGGGTTCTAAGGATGGATGGCTGGGTAGCCCAACTTGCATTCCAATTGTCTCCAAGCAACAAGACAGTTTAGATCTGCTGGATGTGGGGGGAAACCGAGGAGGCTGAGTTGAAATGGACTCTCCTGTGGATGTGTCCTAATATGTTTTTGTGTCTATGGAGACCTTGGAATGAAGCGGTGGCCCTGGGGCCCTGAAGGGTTCTCCTAAACAGAGGCTTTGACACAGCTCCAACGTGCATGTTTCCCATGTGTAGATGAGATTTGTTCTGATGGATGAGTCAAGAAACAGCCATATGCTGGTATTGAAATCCAGGCCTCTGAGGAGAGATGCCTGGAAACCAAAGCAATGAATCCGATTAGTGCCTAGGGGCCTGTTCGTTCCTTTTTACCTCTGGGACATCAGTCTAAGGGTCTGAGTGCAGGTAGGTGCTCAGATGGGCTCAGATTGCCCCTGTTTGTCCTGGGAAGCCACAACTATTGGGATGGCCTCAGGGACTTTGGAGGTTATCCTATTAGTAGGGTTGTGGCCATTGGAATGGGCACATACAATTCCCTTGGAGAGGGCAAGTACAGTCCTCAGGTTTGGCTCCAGGGCCCTGAGCCTGTAGGGTGTGTAGGCCAGAGCTGTTTGGACTGTTGTCTGAAAACACAAACTCGGCTTGTGTTTTGGGTCATAGGTATGGCAGGACTGATCTACAGACAATGAGGAGAACACTTTGGGATATGAAAAAAGGGCGAGTGTGAGGCTCTTGCTCAAGTTTTTGTCTCTGGATATCGTGTCACTCATGGTCGTGAAATTGCCGGGTGACTTCATTGGATATGGAGGAGTCTTACTCTCTGGGGGTTCGGTCACTACCAAAGAGTTTGGGGTCATTCTGGGGATGGAAGAAGTCTGGTTTTTTGTTGTTGTCAATTTGTTTCATTTTGTTTTTCAACCTCAGATGTCCCACCAAATGAGGGATTCCAGAGGAGAGCCCTGGGGTGGGGCGACTGGACAACCAGAAATCTGGTTAAAAATTGGGGACTAGGGACATGTCAAGCCCATTATGACATCTAATGGTCCAGCCACTGAGAGGACTTACTAGAGGACAGGACTTACGCTGAGGTCACAATGCGTGTTTATGCTCTCGTCGCACTCAAGAATGGGCGGGGCCTCAGGGTGAATGCTGTTTTCTCCTACACTGAACGTTGGACAACATGCCAACCACAAGGTTTCTTGCCATGGGTCAGGAAGAGTTCTCATTTCTGCATCACAGTCACCCGTGGGCAGTGATTGGAGATAAGGTCTAGGTTCTGAAGCCTGAAAACTGAGGTAGGGAAGAGATGATGACCTAAGGCCAATGCGGGTCTGATGTGCTCAGGGTGCGGTCAGCTGTTGGGTGTTGGTCAGCAGGTCCGGGCTCAGGTTGTGTCAGACAGTGCATTAGTGCCCAGGTTAGACTATAAATTTGGGTACATTCGAGTGCCGTGTAGGTTTATCTTCATTTAAGCTGCCTGGTCAGCTCATTAGGCAATATATTTTTTCTAGAGGGCAGGCAGAGTGCTTCATTGTCGGTCCGGAATTGCCAAACATGAGGGCTTTGGGGCCAGGAGAGTGAGGACGGAAGTCTGAGAACACAAGCTAGACTTCGGATTCAGGGTGAGGGCACGGCAGGTACCCCCTGCAGATCTGAACCAATATCTCATGCATCTGAAGTCAGGGCGAGGATCCGACGTTGGCTCAGGTTGGAGTTTCTGTGCATGACGGCCCCTTCATGAAGGGAGCGGAATCTCGAGGCCATGGAGGTTTTCCACGTTGGGAGATGTGGGATGCCCCCTTCAAGGATTCCTTCTCCGGGACAATTGAGACCTGTTGGACAGCTCCAGGACATCCCATATGGAATGACTCCAGAGCACCGTTCTAGGATGAATGCCTGGGAAGTCCGCCTCACCTTCCAATTGTCTCCTAGCAACAAGACAGTTTAGATCTAATGGATCTGCGGGAGCAACCTGGGTGGCTGAGTTGAAATGCACTTTCCAGAGGATGGGTCCTAATGTGTGTTTGTGTCCATGAGGGCCTTGGAATGGGGAGGTGGCACCGGGACCCTGAAGTATTCTCCTAAGCTTTGGCATAGCTCCCATGCACAAGTTTCCTTGTGGAGACGAGATTTGTTCTGATGGGTGCCTCAGGAAATCCCCTCTGCTGGTATTGGAATCCAGGCTTTTGAGGAGACATGCCTGTAAACCAAAACAATGGATCCGATAATGGCCTCGGGTCCTGTCTGGTTCAATCTTCTTGGTATGAGTGGAGGTAGATGAGTGGAGGTAGATGCTCAGCTGTTATCAACCGCCCTTTTTTGTCCCGGGCGACCTACACTATTGGGATGGCCTCAGGGACTTTGGAGGGTTCCCCTAATTTGTACGATTTTTGACAATGGAATGGGCAGAATTCCCATGGATTGGGTGGGGGCAGTCCTAATGTGTGGCTCCAGGGGCCCCAGCCTGGAGGGAGTGTGGCCCAGGACTTTGAGGACAGAAGACTGAAAACACAAACTCAGCTTAAGTTTGGGGATGTAGGTATGGCACGCCCGATCTACAATCCATGAGAAGAACTCTTCAGAATATGAAGAATGAGCGAGTCTGAGTCGCTTGCTCAGGCTTTTGTCTCTGGATTTTGTTTCAGCGATGGCCGTGGAATGTTGGGGAGGTCTCATGGGCCATGGACGAATCTTCCTCTCTGTGGATTTGGCCCGATCCCAATTGTTTTTCGTCAATCTGTGGGATGGGAGGACTCCTTTCAGGTTTGTTACCTCTGGTGTCCCACCAAAAGAGGAATTCCAAAGCAGAGCCCTGGGGAAGAGTAAAGGGAAACCCCAAACTATGGTTAAAAATTGGGGCCTAGGGGCATGGCAAGCACAATATGCTGTCTCTTCATATAGGCCCTGAGAGGCCTTACCTGAGGACTGGGCTCAGGCTGAGGGTCACAATGTGTGTTTGTGACCAATGTGGCCCGCAAGCATGGGCTGGCCCTCATGGGCCACGCTTGTTTCAACTACACTGAACGTTGGACAACATGCCAAGCACAAGGTTTCTTGCCATGGGGAAAGAGTTCTGATTTCTGCATCATTTTCAACCCTGAGCAGTGGTTGGAGATAAGGTCTAGGTTCTGGAGCCTGAAAACCGCAGTTGGGAAGAGATGACGACCTAAGGCCATGGCGGGTCCGATGTACTCAGTGTGCGGCCAGCTGTCTGGGTGGGGCCAGGAGGTCCAGGCTCAGGCTGGGTCAGAAGGGGAAATAGTGCCCAGGTCAGCCTATATGTTTGGGGTACAGCCGATTGGCGTGCAGATTGATCCTCATTTGGTGTTTCGGGGTAGCCCTGAGGGCAATGTTTTACTTCTGTAGGGCAGGCAGAGTGCGGCATTGTAGTTCTGGATTGCCCAACTGGAGGGCTTGTGGGCCAGTAGTCTGAGGACGGAGTCTGAGAACCCAAGCTAGGCCTAGGTTTCTGGGTGAGGATATGGCAGGCACAATCTACAGACCTCAATAGAGATCTCGTGCATCTGAAGTCAGGGCAAGGATCAGACGATCGCTCAGGTTGGACTTTCTGCCCTGATGGCCCTTTCTTGAAGGGGGTTGGATCACGAGGACATGGGGGTTTTCCCACGATGGGAGTTGTGAGAAGCTCCAAACTGCAAAGATTCTTCTGCAGGACAATTGAGACCTGTTGGTTGGCTCCAGGCCAACGATTCAGTGCAGGGTTCTAAGGATGGATGGCTGGGTAGCCCACCTCGCATTCCAATTGTCTCCAAGCAACAAGACAGGTTAGATATGCTGGATGTGGGGGGCAACCGAGGAGGCTGAGTTGAAATGGACTCTCCTGTGGATGTGTCCTAAAATGTTTTTGTGTCTATGGAGACCTTGGAATGAAGCGGTGGCCCTGGGGCCCTGAAGGGTTCTCCTAAACAGAGGCTTTGACACAGCTCCAACGTGCATGTTTCCCATGTGTAGATGAGATTTGTTCTGATGGGTGAGTCAAGAAACAGCCATATGCTGGTATTGAAATCCAGGCCTCTGAGGAGAGATGCCTGGAAACCAAAGCAATGGATCCGATTAGTGCCTAGGGGCCTGTTCGTTCCTTTTTACCTCTGGGACATCAGTCTACGGGTCTGAGTGCAGGTAGGTGCTCAGATGGGCTCAGATTGCCCCTGTTTGTCCTGGGAAGCCACAACTATTGGGATGGCCTCAGGGACTTTGGAGGTTATCCTATTAGTAGGGTTGTGGCCATTGGAATGGGCACATACAATTCCCTTGGAGAGGGCAAGTACAGTCCTCAGGTTTGGCTCCAGGGCCCTGAGCCTGTAGGGTGTGTAGGCCAGAGCTGTTTGGACTGTTGTCTGAAAACACAAACTCGGCTTGTGTTTTGGGTCATAGGTATGGCAGGACTGATCTACAGACAATGAGGAGAACACTTCGGGATATGAAAAAAGGGCGAGTGTGAGGCTCTTGCTCAAGTTTTTGTCTCTGGATATCGTGTCACTCATGGTCGTGAAATTGCCGGGTGACTTCATTGGATATGGAGGAGTCTTACTCTCTGGGGGTTCGGTCCCTACCAAAGAGTTTGGGGTCATTCTGGGGATGGAAGAAGTCCGGTTTTTTGTTGTTGTCAATTTGTTTCATTTTGTTTTTCAACCTCAGATGTCCCACCAAATGAGGGATTCCAGCGTAGAGCCCTGAGGTGGGGCGACTGGACAACCAGAAGTCTGGTTAAAAATTGGGGACTAGGGACATGTCAAGCCCATTATGACATCTAATGGTCCAGCCACTGAGAGGACTTACTAGAGGACAGGACTTACGCTGAGGTCACAATGCGTGTTTATGCTCTCGTCGCACTCAAGAATGGCCGGGCTCTCAGGGTGAATGCTGTTTTCTCCTACACTGAACGTTGGACAACATGCCAACCACAAGGTTTCTTGCCATGGGTCAGGAAGAGTTCTCATTTCTGCATCACAGTCACCCGTGGGCAGTGATTGGAGATAAGGTCTAGGTTCTGAAGCCTGAAAACTGAGGTAGGGAAGAGATGATGACCTAAGGCCAATGCGGGTCTGATGTGCTCAGGGTGCGGTCAGCTGTTGGGTGTTGGTCAGCAGGTCCGGGCTCAGGTTGTGTCAGACAGTGCATTAGTGCCCAGGTTAGACTATATAATTTGGGTACATTCGAGTGCCGTGTAGGTTTATCTTCATTTAAGCTGCCTGGTCAGCTCATTAGGCAATATATTTTTTCTAGAGGGCAGGCAGAGTGCTTCATTGTCGGTCCGGAATTGCCAAACATGAGGGCTTTGGGGCCAGGAGAGTGAGGACGGAAGTCTGAGAACACAAGCTAGACTTCGGATTCAGGGTGAGGGCACGGCAGGTACCCCCTGCAGATCTGAACCAATATCTCATGCATCTGAAGTCAGGGCGAGGATCCGACGTTGGCTCAGGTTGGAGTTTCTGTGCATGACGGCCCCTTCATGAAGGGAGCGGAATCTCGAGGCTATGGAGGTTTTCCACGTTGGGAGATGTGGGATGCCCCCTTCAAGGATTCCTTCTGCGGGACAATTGAGACCTGTTGGACAGCTCCAGGACATCCCATATGGAATGACTCCAGAGTACTGTTCCAGGATGGATGCCTGGGAAGTCCGCCTCGCCTTCCAATTGTCTCCTAGCAACAAGACAGTTTAGATCTAATGGATCTGCGGGAGCAACCTGGGTGGCTGAGTTGAAATGCACTTTCCAGAGGATGGGTCCTAATGTGTGTTTGTGTCCATGAGGGCCTTGGAATGGGGAGGTGGCACCGGGACCCTGAAGTATTCTCCTAAGCTTTGGCATATCTCCCATGCACAAGTTTCCTTGTGGAGACGAGATTTGTTCTGATGGGTGCCTCAGGAAATCCCCTCTGCTGGTAATGGAATCCAGGCTTTTGAGGAGACATGCCTGTAAACCAAAACAATGGATCCGATAATGGCCTCGGGTCCTGTCTGGTTCAATCTTCTTGGTATGAGTGGAGGTAGATGAGTGGAGGCAGATGCTCAGCTGTTATCAACCGCCCTTTTTTGTCCCGGGCGACCTACACTATTGGGATGGCCTCAGGGACTTTGGAGGGTTCCCCTAATTTGTACGATTTTTGACAATGGAATGGGCAGAATTCCCATGGATTGGGTGGGGGCAGTCCTAATGTGTGGCTCCAGGGGCCCCAGCCTGGAGGGAGTGTGGCCCAGGACTTTGAGGACAGAAGACTGAAAACACAATCTCAGCTTAAGTTTGGGGACATAGGTATGGCACGCCCGATCTACAATCCATGAGAAGAACTCTTCAGTATATGAAGAATGAGCGAGTCTGAGTCGCTTGCTCAGTCTTTTGTCTCTGGATTTTGTTTCAGCGATGGCCGTGGAATGTTGGGGAGGACTCATGGGCCATGGACGAATCTTCCTCTCTGTGGATATGGCGCGATCCCAATTGTTTTTCGTCAATCTGTGGGATGGGAGGACTCCTTTCAGGTTTGTTAACTCAGGTGTCCCACCTAAAGAGGAATTCCAAAGCAGAGCCCTGGGGAAGAGTGAAGGGACACCCCGAACTATGGTTAAAAATTGGGACCTAGGGGCATGGCAAGCCCAATATGCTGTCTCTTCATATAGGACCTGAGAGGCCTTACCTGAGGACTGGGCTCAGACTGAGTGTCACAATGTGTTTGTGACCAATGTGGCCCGCAAGCATGGGCTGGGCCTCATGGGCCACGCTTGTTTCAACTACACTGAACGTTGGACAACATGCCAACCACAAGGTTTCTTGCCATGGGGAAAGAGTTCTGATTTCTGCATCATTTTCAACCCTGGGCAGTGGTTGGTGATAAGGTCTAGGTTCTGGAGCCTGAAAACCGCAGTTGGGAAGAGATGACGACCTAAGGCCATGGCGGGTCCAATGTGCTCAGTGTGCGGCCAGCTGTCTGGGTGGGACCAGGAGGTCCAGGCTCAGGCTGGGTCAGAAGGGGAAATAGTGCCCAGGTCAGCCTATATGTTTGGGGTACAGCCGATTGGCGTGCAGGTTGATCCTCATTTGGGGTTTCGGGTTAGCCCTGAGGGCAATGATTTATTTTGTAGGGCAGGCAGAGTGCGGCATTGTAGTTCTGGATTGCCAAACTGGAGGGCTTGGGGGCCAGTAGTCTGAGGAAGGAGTCTGAGAACCCAAGTTAGGCCTAGGTTTCTGGGTGAGGATACGGCAGGCACAATCTACAGACCTCAATAGAGATCTCGTGCATCTGAAGTCAGGGCAAGGATCAGACGATCGCTCAGGTTGGAATTTCTGCCCTGATGGCCCATTCTTGAAGGGGGTTGGATCACGAGGACATGGGGGTTTTCCCACGATGGGAGTTGTGAGAAGCTCCAAACTGCTAAGATTCTTCTGCAGGACAATTGAGACCTGTTGGTTGGCTCCAGGCCAACGATTCCGAGCAGGGTTCTAAGGATGGATGGCTGGGTAGTCCACCTCGCATTCCAATCGTCTCCAAGCAACAAGACAGGTTAGATCTGCTGGATGTGGGGGGCAACCGAGGAGGCTGAGTGGAAATGGACTCTCCTGTGGATGTGTCCTAATATGTTTTTGTGTCTATGGAGACTTTGGAATGAAGCGGTGGCCCTGGGGCCCTGAAGGGTTCTCCTAAACAGAGGCTTTGACACAGCTCCAACATGCATGTTTCCCATGTGTAGATGAGATTTGTTCTGATGGGTGAGTCAAGAAACAGCCATATGCTGGTATTGAAATCCAGGTCGATGAGTAGAGATGCCTGGAAACCAAAGCAATGGATCTGATTAGTGCCTAGGGGCCTGTTCGTTCCTTTTTACCTCTGAGGACATCAGTCTACGGGTCTGAGTGCAGGTAGGTGCTCAGATGGGCTCAGATTGCCCCTGTTTGTCCTGGGAAGCCACAACTATTGGGATGGCCTCAGGGACTTTGGAGGTTATCCTACTAGTAGGGTTGTGGCCATTGGAATGGGCACATACAATTCCCTTGGAGACGGCAAGTACAGTCCTCACGTTTGGCTCCAGGGCCCTGAGCCTGTAGGGTGTGTAGGCCAGAGCTGTTTGGACAGTTGTCTGAAAACACAAACTCGGCTTATGTTTTGGGTCATAGGTATGGCAGGACTGATCTACAGACCATGAGGAGAGCACTTCGGGATATGAAAAAATGGCGATTGTGAGGCTCTTGCTCAAGTTTTTGTCTCTGGATATCGTGTCACTCATGGTCGTGAAATTGCTGGGTGACTTCATGGGAAATGGACGAGTCTTACTCTCTGGGGGTTCGGTCCCGACCAAAGAGTTTGGGGTCATTCTGGGGATGGAAGAAGTCCGTTTTTTTGTTGTTGTCGATTTGTTTCATTTTGTTTTTCAACCTCAGATGTCCCACCAAATGAGGGATTCCAGAGTAGAGCCTTGGGGTGGGGCGACTGGACAACCAGCAATCTTGTTAAAAATTGGGGACTAGGGACATGTCAAGCCCATTATGTCATCTAATGGTCCAGCCACTGAGAGGACTTACGAGAGGACAGGACTCACGCTGAGGTCACAATACGTGTTTATGCTCTAGTCGCACGCAAGAATGGGCGGCCCTCAGGGTGAATGCTGTTTGCTCCTACACTGAACGTTGGACAACATGCCAAACACAAGGTTTTTTGCAATGGGTCAGGAAGAGTTCTGATTTCTGCATCACAGTCACCCGTGGGCAGTGATTGGAGATAAGGTCTAGGTTCTGAAGCCTGAAAACTGAGGTAGGGAAGAGATGATGACCTAAGGCCATGGCGGGTCTGATGTGCTCAGGGTGCGGTCAGCTGTCTGGGTGTTGGTCAGCAGTTCCGGGCTCAGGTTGTGTCAGACCGTGCATTAGTGCCCAGGTTAGACTATATAATTTGGGTACATTCGAGTGCCGTGTAGGTTTATCTTCATTTAAGCTGCCTGGTCAGCTCATTAGGCAATATATTTTTTCTAGAGGGCAGGCAGAGTGCTTCATTGTCGGTCCGGAATTGCCAAACTTGAGGGCTTCGGGGCCAGAAGAGTGAGGACGGAAGTCTGAGAACACAAGCTAGACTTCGGATTCAGGGTGAGGGCACGGCAGGTACCCCCTGCAGATCTGAACCAATATCTCATGCATCTGAATTCAGGGCGAGGATCCGACGTTGGCTCAGGTTGGAGTTTCTGTGCATGACGGCCCCTTCATGAAGGGAGCGGAATCTCGAGGCCATGGAGGTTTTCCACGTTGGGAGATGTGGGATGCCCCCCTTCAAGGATTCCTTCTGCGGGACAATTGAGACCTGTTGGACAGCTCCAGGACATCCCATATGGAATGACTCCAGAGCACCGTTCGAGGATGGATGCCTGGGAAGTCCGCCTCGCCTTCCAATTGTCTCCTAGCAACAAGACAGTTTAGATCTAATGGATCTGCGGGAGCAACCGGGGTGGCTGAGTTGAAATGCACTTTCCAGAGGATGGGTCCTAATGTGTGTTTGTGTCCATGAGGGCCTTGGAATGGGGAGGTGGCACCGGGACCCTGAAGTATTCTCCTAAGCTTTGGCATAGCTCCCATGCACAAGTTTCCTTGTGGAGACGAGATTTGTTCTGATGGGTGCCTCAGGAAATTCCCTCTGCTGGTATTGGAATCCAGGCTTTTGAGGAGACATGCCTGTAAACCAACGCAATGGATCCGATAATGGCCTCGGGTCCTGTCTGGTTCAATCTTCTTGGTATGAGTGGAGGTAGATGAGTGGAGGTAGATGCTCAGCTGGTATCAACCGCCCTTTTTTGTCCCGGGCGACCTACACTATTGGGATGGCCTCAGGGACTTTGGAGGGTTCTCCTAATTTGTACGATTTTTGACAACGGAATGGGCAGAATTCCCATGGATTGGGTGGGGGCAGTCCTAATGTGTGGCTCCAGGGGCCCCAGCCTGGATGGAGTGTGGCCCAGGACTTTGAGGACAGATAAATGAAAACACAAACTCAGCTTATGTTTGGGGACGTAGGTATGGCACGCCCGATCCACAAACCATGAGAAGATCTCTTCAGGATATGAAGAATGAGCGAGTCTGAGTCGCTTGCTCAGTCTTTTGTCTCTGGATTTTGTTTCCGCGATGGCCGTGGAATGTTGGGGAGGTCTCATGGGCCATGGACAAATCTTCCTCTCTGTGGATTTGGCCCTATCCCAATTGTTTTTCGTCAATCTGTGGGATGGGAGGACTCCTTTCAGGTTTGTTACCTCTGGTGTCCCACCAAAAGAGGAATTCCAAAGCAGAGCCCTGGGGAAGAGTGAATGGACACCGCGAACTATGGTTAAAAATTGGGGCCTAGGGGCATGGCAAGCCCAATATGCTGTCTCTTCATATAGGCCCTGAGAGGCCTTACCTGAGGACTGGGCTCAGGCTGAGGGTCACAATGTGTGTTTGTGACCAATGTGGCCCGCAAGCATGGGCTGGGCCTCATGGGCCACGCTTGTTTCAACTACACTGAACGTTGGACAACATGCCAAGCACAAGGTTTCTTGCCATGGGGAAAGAGTTCTGATTTCTGCATCATTTTCAACCCTGGGCAGTGGTTGGAGATAAGGTCTAGGTTCTGAAGCCTGAAAACCGCAGTTGGGAAGAGATGACGACCTAAGGCCATGGCGGGTCGGATGTGCTCAGTGTGCGGCCAGCTGTCTGGGTGGGACCAGGAGGTCCAGGCTCAGGCTGGGTCAGAAGGGGAAATAGTGCCCAGGTCAGCCTATATGTTTGGGGTACAGCCGAATGGCGTGCAGGTTGATCCTCATTTGTGGTTTCGGGGTAGCCCTGAGGGCAATGTTTTACTTCTGTAGGGCAAGCAGAGTGCGGCATTGTAGTTCTGGATTGCCAAACTGGAGGGCTTGTGGGCCAGTAGTCTGAGGACGGAGTCTGAGAACCCAAGCTAGGCCTAGGTTTCTGGGTGAGGATATGGCAGGCACAATCTACAGACCTCAATCGAGATCTCGTGCATCTGAAATCAGGGCAAGGATCAGACGATCGCTCAGGTTGGACTTTCTGCCCTGATGGCCCTTTCTTTTTTTTTTTTTTTTAATTTATTTTTTATTTTCAGCATAACAGTATTCATTATTTTTCACCACACCCAGTGCTCCATGCAATTCGTGCCCTTTATAATACCCACCACCTAGTACCCCAACCTCCCACCCCCCACCCCTTCAAAACCCTCAGATTGTTTTTCAGAGTCCATAGTCTCTCATGGTTCACCTCCCCTTCCAATTTCCCCCAACTCCCTTCTCCTCTCTAACTCCCCATATCCTCCATGCTATTTGTTATGCTCCACAAATAAGTGAAACCATATGATAATTGACTCTCTCTGCTTGACTTATTTCACTCAGCATAATAATCTCTTCCAGTCCCGTCCATATTGCTACAAAAGTTGGGTATTTGTCCTTTCTTTTTTTTTTTTTTTTTATAAACATATATATTTATCCCCAGGGGTACAGGTCTGTGAATCACCAGGTTTACACACTTCACAGCACTCACCAAAGCACATACCCTCCCCAATGTCCATAATCCCACCCCCTTCTCCCAAACCCCCTCCCCCCAGCAACCCTCAGTTTGTTTTGTGAGATTAAGAGTCACTTATGGTTTGTCTCCCTCCCAATCCCATCTTGTTTCATTTATTCTTCTCCTACCCACTTAAGCCTCCATGTTGCATCACCACTTCCTCATATCAGGGAGATCATATGATAGTTGTCTTTCTCTGCTTGACTTATTTCGCTAAGCATGATACGCTCTAGTTCCATCCATGTTGTCGCAAATGGCAAGATTTCATTTCTTTTGATGGCTGCATAGTATTCCATTGTGTATATATACCACATCTTCTTGATCCATTCATCTGTGGATGGACATCTAGGTTCTTTCCATAGTTTGGCTATTGTGGACATTGCTGCTATAAACATTCGGGTGCATGTGCCCCTTTGGATCACTACATTTGTATCTTTAGGGTAAATACCCAATAGTGCAATTGCTGGGTCATAGGGCAGTTCTATTTTCAACATTCTGAGGAACCTCCATGCTGTTTTCCAGAGTGGCTGCACCAGCTTGCATTCCCACCAACAGTGTAGGAGGGTTCCCCTTTCTCCACATCCTCGCCAGCATCTCTCATTTCCTGACTTGTTGATTTTAGCCATTCTGACTGGTGTGAGGTGATATCTCATTGTGGTTTTGATTTGTATTTCCCTGATGCCGAGTGATATGGAGCACTTTTTCATGTGTCTGTTGGCCATCTGGATGTCTTCTTTGCAGAAATGTCTGTTCATGTCCTCTGCCCATTTCTTGATTGGATTATTTGTTCTTTGGGTGTTGAGTTTGCTAAGTTCTTTATAGATTCTGGACACTAGTCCTTTATCTGATATGTCGTTTGCAAATATCTTCTCCCATTCTGTCAGTTGTCTTTTGATTTTGTTAACTGTTTCCTTTGCTGTGCAAAAGTTTTTGATCTTGATGAAATCCCAATAGTTCATTTTTTCCCTTGCTTCCCTTGCCTTTTGCGTTGTTCCTAGGAAGATGTTGCTGCGGCAGAGGTCGAAGAGGTTGCTGCCTGTGTTCTCCTCAAGGATTTTGATGGATTCCTTTCGCACATTGAGGTCCTTCATCCATTTTGAGTCTATTTTTGTGTGTGGTGTAAGGAAATGGTCCAATTTCATTTTTCTGCATGTGGCTGTCCAATTTTCCCAGCACCATTTATTGAAGAGGCTGTCTTTTTTCCATTGGACATTCTTTCCTGCTTTGTCGAAGATGAGTTGACCATAGATTTGAGGGTCTATTTCTGGGCTCTCTATTCTGTTCCATTGATCTATGTGTCTGTTTTTGTGCCAGTACCATGCTGTCTTGATGATGACAGCTTTGTAATAGAGCTTGAAGTCCGGAATTGTGATGCCACCAACGTTGGCTTTCTTTTTCAATATCCCTTTGGCTATTCGAGGTCTTTTCTGGTTCCATATAAATTTTAGCATTATTTGTTCCATTTCTTTGAAAAAGATGGATGGTACTTTGATAGGAATTGCATTAAATGTGTAGATTGCTTAGGGTAGCATAGACATTTTCACAATATTTATTCTTCCAATCCAGGAGCATGGAACATTTTTCCATTTCTTTGTGTCTTCCTCAATTTCTTTCATGAGTACTTTATAGTTTTCTGAGTATAGATTCTGTGTCTCTTTGGTTAGGTTTATTCCTAGGTATCTTATGGTTTTGGATGCAATTTTAAATGGGATTGACTCCTTAATATCTCTTTCTTCTGTCTTGCTGTTGGTGTAGAGAAATGCAACTGATTTCTGTGCATTGATTTTATATCCAGACACTTTACTGAATTCCTGTATAAGTTCTAGCAGTTTTGGAGTGGAGTCTTTTGGGTTTTCCACATATAGTATCATATCATCTGCGAAGAGTGATAATTTGACTTCTTCTTTGCCAATTTGGATGCCTTTAATTTCCTTTTGTTGTCTGATTGCTGAGGCTAGGACCTCTAGTACTATGTTGAATAGCAGTGGTGATAATGGACATCCCTGCCGTGTTCCTGACCTTAGTGGAAAAGCTTTCAGTTTTTCTCCATTGAGAATGATATTTGCGGTGGGTTTTTCATAGATGGCTTTGATGATATTGAGGTATGTGCCCTCTATCCCTACACTTTGAAGAGTTTTGATCAGGAAGGGATGCTGTACTTTGTCAAATGCTTTTTCAGCATCTATTGAAAGAATCATATGGTTCTTGTTCTTTCTTTTATTGATGTGTTGTATCACATTGACTGATTTGCGGATGTTGAACCAACCTTGCAGCCCTGGAATAAATCCCACTTGGTCGTGGTGAATAATCTTTTTAATGTACTGTTGAATCCTATTGGCTAGTATTTTGCTGAGTATTTTTGCATCTGTGTTCCCTGATGGCTCTTTCTTGAAGGGGGTTGGATCACGAGGACATGGGGGTTTTCCCACGATGGGAGTTGTGAGAAGCTCCAAACTGCAAAGATTCTTCTGCAGAACAATTGAGACCTGTTGGTTGGCTGCAGGCCAACGATTCCGAGCAGGGTTCTAAGGATGGATGGCTGGGTAGCCCACCTCGCATTCCAATTGTCTCCAAGCAACAAGACAGGTTAGATCTGCTGGATGTGGGGGGCAACCGAGGAGGCTGAGTTGAAATGGACTCTCCTGTGGATGTGTCCTAATATGTTTTTGTGTCTATGGAGACCTTGGAATGAAGCGGTGGCCCTGGGGCCCTGAAGGGTTCTCCTAAACAGAGGCTTTGACACAGCTCCAACGTGCATGTTTCCCATGTGTAGATGAGATTTGTTCTGATGGGTGAGTCAAGAAACAGCCATATGCTGGTATTGAAATCCAGGCCTCTGAGGAGAGATGCCTGGAAACCAAAGCAATGGATCCGATTAGTGCCTGGGGGCCTGTTCGTTCCTTTTTACCTCTGGGGACATCAGTCTACGGGTCTGAGTGCAGGTAGGTGCTCAGATGGGCTCAGATTGCCCCTGTTTGTCCTGGGAAGCCACAACTATTGGGATGGCCTCAGGGACTTCTGAGGTTATCCTACTAGTAGGGTTGTGGCCATTGGAATGGGCACATACAATTCCCTTGGAGAGGGCAAGTACAGTCCTCAGGTTTGGCTCCAGGGCCCTGAGCCTGTAGGGTGTGTAGGCCAGAGCTGTTTGGACAGTTGTCTGAAAACACAAACTCGGCTTATGTTTTGGGTCATAGGTATGGCAGGACTGATCTACAGACCATGAGGAGAACACTTCGGGATATGAAAAAAGGGCGAGTGTGAGGCTCTTGCTCAAGTTTTTGTCTCTGGATATCGTGTCACTCATGGTCGTGAAATTGCCGGGTGACTTCATGGGAAATGGACGAATCTTACTCTCTGGGGGTTCGGTCCCGTCCAAAGAGTTTGGGGTCATTCTGGGGATGGAAGAAGTCCGTTTTTTTGTTGTTGTCGATTTGTTTCATTTTGTTTTTCAACCTCAGATGTCCCACCAAATGAGGGATTCCAGCGTAGAGCCCTGAGGTGGGGCGACTGGACAACCAGAAATCTGGTTAAAAATTGGGGACTAGGGACATGTCAAGCCCATTATGACATCTAATGGTCCAGCCACTGAGAGGACTTACTAGAGGACAGGACTCACGCTGAGGTCACAATGCGTGTTTATGCTCTCGTCGCACTCAGGAATGGGCGGGGCCTCAGGGTGAATGCTGGTTTCTCCTACACTGAACGTTGGACAGCATGCCAACCACATGGTTTCTTGCCATGGGTCAGGAAGAGTTCTGATTTCTGCATCACAGTCACCCGTGGGCAGTGATTGGAGATAAGGTCTAGGTTCTGAAGCCTGAAAACTGAGGTAGGGAAGAGATGATGACCTAAGGCCAGGGCAGGTCTGATGTGCTCAGTGTGTGGTCAGCTGTCTGGGTGTTGGTCAGCAGGTCCGGGCTCAGGTTGTGTCAGACAGTGCATTAGTGCCCAGGTTAGACTATATAATTTGGGTACATTTGAGTGCCGTGTAGGTTTATCTTCATTTAAGCTGCCTGGTCAGCTCATTAGGCAATATATTTTTTCTAGAGGGCAGGCAGAGTGCTTCATTGTCGGTCCGGAATTGCCATACTTGAGGGCTTCGGGGCCAGGAGAGTGCGTGCGGAAGTCTGAGAACACAAGCTAGACTTCGGATTCAGGGTGAGGGCACGGCAGGTACCCCCTGCAGATCTGAACCAATATCGCATGCATCTGAAGTCAGGGCGAGGATCCCACGTTGGCTCAGGTTGGAGTTTCTGTGCATGACGGCCCCTTCATGAAGGGAGCGGAATCTCGAGGCCATGGAGGTTTTCCACGTTGGGAGATGTGGGATGCCCCCTTCAAGGATTCCTACTGCGGGGCATTTGAGACCTGTTGGAGAGCTCCAGGACATCCCATATGGAATGACTCCAGAGCACCGTTCGAGGATGGATGCCTGGGAAGTCCGCCTCGCCTTCCAATTGTCTCCTAGCAACAAGACAGTTTAGATCTAATGGATCTGCGGGAGCAACCGGGGTGGCTGAGTTGAAATGCACTTTCCAGAGGATGGGTCCTAATGTGTGTTTGTGTCCATGAGGGCCTTGGAATGGGGAGGTGGCACCGGGACCCTGAAGTATTCTCCTAAGCTTTGGCATAGCTCCCATGCACAAGTGTCCTTGTGGAGACGAGATTTGTTCTGTTGGGTGCCTCAGGAAATCCCCTCTGCTGGTATTGGGATGCAGGCTTTTGAGGAGACATGCCTGTAAAACAAAGCAATGGATCCGATAATGGCCTCGGGTCCTGTCTGGTTCAATCTTCTTGGTATGAGTGGAGGTAGATGAGTGGAGGTAGATGCTCAGCCGGTATCAACCGCCCTTTTTTGTCCCGGGGGACCTACACTATTGGGATGGCTTCAGGGACTTTGGAGGGTTCTCCTAATTTGTAGGATTTTTGACAATGGAATGGGCAGAATTCCCATGGATTGTGTGGGGGCAGTCATTATGTGTGGCTCCAGGGACCCCAGCCTGGAGGGAGTGTGGCCCAGGACTTTGAGGACAGAAGACTGAAAACACAAACTCAGCTTAAGTTTGGGTACGTAGGTATGGCACGCCCGATCTACAAACCATGAGAAGAACTCTTCAGGATATGAAGAATTAGCGAGTCTGAGTCGCTTGCTCAGGCTTTTGTCTCTGGATTTTGTTTCAGCGATGGCCGTGGAATGTTGGGGAGGTCTCATGGGCCATGGACGAATCTTCCTCTCTGTGGATTTGGCCCGAACCCAATTGTTTTTCGTCAATCTGTGGGATGGGAGGACTCCTTTCAGGTTTGTTACCTCTGGTGTCCCACCAAAAGAGGAATTCCAAAGCAGAGCCCTGGGGAAGAGTGAAGGGACACCCCGAACTATGGTTAAAAATTGGGGCCTAGGGGCATGGCAAGCCCAATATGCTGTCTCTTCATATAGGCCCTGAGAGGCCTTACCTGAGGACTGGGCTCAGGCTGAGGGTCACAATGTGTGTTTGTGACCAATGTGGCCCGCAAGCATGGGCTGGGCCTCATGGGCCACGCTTGTTTCAACTACACTGAACGTTGCACAACATGCCAAGCACAAGGTTTCTTGCCATGGGGAAAGAGTTCTGATTCCTGCATCATTTTCAACCCTGGGCAGTGGTTGGAGATAAGGTCTATGTTCTGGAGCCTGAAAACCGCAGTTGGGAAGAGATGACGACCTAAGGCCATGGCGGGTCCGATGTGCTCAGTGTGCGGCCAGCTGTCTGGGTGGGACCAGGAGGTCCAGGCTCAGGCTGGGTCAGAAGGGGAAATAGTGCCCAGGTCAGCCTATATGTTTGGGGTACAGCCGAATGGCGTGCAGGTTGATCCTTTTTTGGGGTTTCGGGGTAGCCCTGAGGGCAATATTTTACTTCTGTAGGGCAGGCAGAGTGCGACATTGTAGTTCTGGATTGCCCAACTGGAGGGCTTGTGGGCCAGTAGTCTGAGGACGGAGTCTGAGAACCCAAGCTAGGCCTAGGTTTCTGGGTGAGGATATGGCAGGCACAATCTACAGACCTCAATAGAGATCTCGTGCATCTGAAGTCAGGGCAAGGATCAGACGATCGCTCAGGTTGGACTTTCTGCCCTGATGGCCCTTTCTTGAAGGGGGTTGGATCACGAGGACATGGGGGTTTTCCCACGATGGGAGTTGTGAGAAGCTCCAAACTGCAAAGATTCTTCTGCAGGACAATTGAGACCTGTTGGTTGGCTCCAGGCCAACGATTCCGAGCAGGGTTCTAAGGATGGATGGCTGGGTAGCCCACCTCGCATTCCAATGTCTCCAAGCAACAAGACAGGTTAGATCTGCTGGATGTGGGGGGCAACCGAGGAGGCTGAGTTGAAATGGACTCTTCTGTGGATGTGTCCTAATATGTTTTTGTGTCTATGGAGACCTTGGAATGAAGCGGTGGCCCTGGGGCCCTGAAGGGTTCTCCTAAACAGAGGCTTTGACACAGCTCCAACGTGCATGTTTCCCATGTGTAGATGAGATTTGTTCTGATGGGTGATTCAAGAAACAGCCATATGCTGGTATTGAAATCCAGGCCTCTGAGGAGAGATGCCTGGAAACCAAAGCAATGGATCCGATTAGTGCTTGGGGCCTGTCCGTTCCTTTTTCCTTCTGGGGACATCAGTCTACGGGTCTGAGTGCAGGTAGGTGCTCAGATGGGCTCAGATTACCCCTGTTGTCCTGGGAAGCCACAACTATTGGGATGGCCTCAGGGACTTTGGAGGTTATCCTATTAGTAGGGTTGTGGCCATTGGAATGGGCACATACAATTCCCTTGGAGAGGGCAAGTACAGTCCTCAGGTTTGGCTCCAGGGCCCTGAGCCTGTAGGGTGTGTAGGCCAGAGCTGTTTGGACAGTTGTCTGAAAACACAAACTCGGCTTATGTTTTGGGTCATAGGTATGGCAGGACTGATCTGCAGACCATGAGGAGAACACTTCGGGATATGAAAAAAGGGCGAGTGTGAGGCTCTTGCTCAAGTTTTTGTCTCTGGATATCGTGTCACACAGGGTCGTGAAATTGCCGGGTGACTTCATGGGAAATGGACGAGTCTTACTCTCTGGGGGTTCGTTCCCGTCCAAAGAGTTTGGGGTCATTCTGGGGATGGAAGAAGTCCGTTTTTTTGTTGTTGTCGATTTGTTTCATTTTGTTTTTCAACCTCAGATGTCCCACCAAATGAGGGATTCCAGCGTAGAGCCCTGAGGTGGGGCGACTGGACAACCAGAAATCTGGTTAAAAATTGGGGACTAGGGACATGTCAATCCCATTATGACATCAAATGGTCCAGCCACTGAGAGGACTTACTAGAGGACAGGACTCACGCTGAGGTCACAATGCGTGTTTATGCTCTCGTCGCACTCAAAAATGGGCGGGGCCTCAGGGTGAATGCTGGTTTCTCCTACACTGAACATCGGACAACATGCCAACCACAAGGTTTCTTGCCATGGGTCAGGAAGAGTTCTGTTTTCTGCATCACAGTCACCCGTGGGCAGTGATTGGAGATAAGGTCTAGGTTCTGAAGCCTGAAAACTGAGGTAGGGAAGAGATGATGACCTAAGGCCAGGGCGGGTCTGATGTGCTCAGTGTGCGGTCAGCTGTCTGGGTGTTGGTCAGCAGGTCCGGGCTCAGGTTGTGTCAGACAGTGCATTAGTGCCCAGGTTAGACTATATAATTTGGGTACATTCCAGTGCCGTGTAGTTTTATCTTCATTTAAGCTGCCTGGTCAGCTCATTAGGCAATATATTTTTTCTAGAGGGCAGGCAGAGTGCTTCATTGTCGGTCCGGAATTGCCAAACTTGAGGGCTTCGGGGCCAGGAGAGTGCGGACGGAAGTCTGAGAACACAAGCTAGATTTCGGATTCAGGGTGAGGGCACGGCAGGTACCCCCTGCAGATCTGAACCAATATCTCATGCATCTGAAGTCAGAGCGAGGATCTGACGTTGGCTCAGGTTGGAGTTTCTGTGCATGACGGCCCCTTCATGAAGGGAGCGGAATCTCGAGGCAATGGAGGTTTTCCACGTTGGGAGATGTGGGATGCCCCCCTTCAAGGATTCCTTCTGCGGGACAATTGAGACCTGTTGGACAGCTCCAGGACATCCCATATGGAATGACTCCAGAGCACCATTCGAGGATGGATGCCTGGGAAGTCCGCCTCGCCTTCCAATTGTCTCCTAGCAACAAGTCAGTTTAGATCTAATGGATCTGCGGGAGCAACCGGGGTGGCTGAGTTGAAATGCACTTTCCAGAGGATGGGTCCTAATGTGTGTTTGGGTCCATGAGGGGCTTGGAATGGGGAGGTGGCACGGGGACCCTGAAGTATTCTCCCAAGCTTTGGTATAGCTCCCATGCACAAGTTTCCTTGTGGAGACGAGATTTGTTCTGATGGGTGCCTCAGGAAATCCCCTCTGCTGGTATTGGAATCCAGGCTTTTGAGGAGACATGCCTGTAAACCAAAGCAATGGATCCGATAATGGCCTCGGGTCCTGTCTGGTTCAATCTTCTTGGTATGAGTGGAGGTAGATGAGTAGAGGGAGATGCTCAGCTGTTATCAACCGCCCTTTTTTGTCCCGGGCGACCTACACTATTGGGATGGACTCAGGGACTTTGGAGGGTTCTCCTAATTTGTACGATTTTTGACAATGGAATGGGCAGAATTCCCATGGATTGCTGGGGGCAGTCCTAATGTGTGGCTCCAGGGGCCCCAGCCTGGAGGGAGTGTGGCCCAGGACTTTGAGGACAGAAGACTGAAAACACAAACTCAGCTTAAGTTTGGGGACGTAGGTATGGCACGCCCGATCTACAAACCATGAGAAGAACTCTTCAGGATATGAAGAATGAGCGAGTCTGAGTCGCTTGCTCAGGCTTTTGTCTCTGGATTTTGTTTCAGCGATGGCCGTGGAATGTTGGGGAGGTCTCATGGGCCATGGACGAATCTTCCTCTCTGTGGATTTGGCCCGATCCCAATTGTTTTTCGTCAATCTGTGGGATGGGAGGACTCCTTTCAGGTTTGTTACCTCTGGTGTCCCACCAAAAGAGGAATTCCAAAGCAGAGCCTGGGGAAGAGTGAAGGGACACCCCGAACTATGGTAAAAAATTGGGGCCTAGGGGCATGGCAAGCCCAATATTCTGTCTCTTCATATAGACCCTGAGAAGCCTTACCTGAGGACTGGGCTCAGGCTGAGGGTCACAATGTGTGTTTTTGACCAATGTGGCCCGCAAGCATGGGCTGGGCCTCATGGGCTACGCTTGTTTCAACTACACTGAACGTTGGACAACATGCCAAGCACAAGGTTTCTTGCCATGGGGAAAGAGTTCTGATTTCTGCATCATTTTCAACCCTGGGCAGTGGTTGGAGATAAGGTCTAGGTTCTGAGCCTGAAAACCGCAGTTGGGAAGAGATGACGACCTAAGGCCATGGCGGGTCCGATGTGCTCAGTGTGCGGCCAGCTGTCTGGGTGGGACCAGGAGGTCCAGGCTCAGGCTGGGTCAGAAGGGGAAATAGTGCCCAGGTCAGCCTATATGTTGGGGTTACAGCCGAATGGCGTGCAGGTTGATCCTCATTTGGGGTTTCGGGGTAGCCCTGAGGGCAATGTTTTACTTCTGTAGGGCAGGCAGTGTGCGGCATTGTAGTTCTGGATTGCCAAACTGGAGGGCTTGTGGGCCAGTAGTCTGAGGACGGAGTCTGAGAACCCAAGCTAGGCCTAGGTGTCTGGGTGAGGATATGGCAGGCACAATCTACAGACGTCAATCGAGAGCTCGTGCATCTGAAGTCAGGGCAAGGATCAGACGATCGCTCAGGTTGGACTTTCTGCCCTGATGGCCCTTTCTTGAAGGGGGTTGGGACACGAGGACATGGGGGTTTTCCCACGATGGGAGTTGTGAGAAGCACCAAACTGCAAAGATTCTTCTGCAGGATAATTGAGACCTGTTGGTTGGCTCCAGGCCAACGATTCCGAGCAGGGTTCTAAGGATGGATGGCTGGGTAGCCCACCTCGCATTCCAATTGTCTCTAAGCAACAAGACAGGTTAGATCAGCTGGATGTGGGGGGCAACCGAGGAGGCTGAGTTGAAATGGACTCTCCTGTGGATGTGTCCTAATATGTTTTTGTGTCTATGGAGACCTTGGAAGAAGCGGTGGCCCTGGGGCCCTGAAGGGTTCTCCTAAACAGAGGCTTTGACACAGCTCCAACGTGCATGTTTCCCATGTGTAGATAAGATTTGTTCTGATGGGTGAGTCTAGAAACAGCCATATGCTGGTATTGAAATCCAGGCCTCTGAGGAGAGTTTCCTGGAAACCAAAGCAATGGATCCGATTAGTGCTTGGGGCCTATCCGTTCCTTTTTACTTCTGGGGACATCAGTCTATGGGTCTGAGTGTAGGTAGGTGCTCAGATGGGCTCAGATTGCCCCTGTTTGTCCTGGGAAGCCACAACTATTGGGATGGCCTCAGGGACTTTGGAGGTTATCCGATTAGTAGGGTTGTGGCCATTGGAATGGGCACATACAATTCCCTTGGAGAGGGCAAGTACAGTCCTCAGGTTTGGCTCCAGGGCCCTGAGCCTGTAGGGTGTGTAGGCCAGAGCTGTTTGGACAGTTGTCTGAAAACACAAACTCGGCTTATGTTTTGGGTCATAGGTATGGCAGGACTGATCTACAGACCATGAGGAGAACACTTCGGGATATGAAAAAAGGGCGAGTGTGAGGCTCTTGCTCAAGTTTTTGTCTCTGGATATCGTGTCACACAGGGTCGTGAAATTGCCGGGTGACTTCATGGGAAATGGACGAGTCTTACCCTCTGGGGGTTCGTTCCCTTCCAAAGAGTTTGGGGTCATTCTGGGGATGGAAGAAGTCCGTTTTTTTGTTGTTGTCGATTTGTTTCATTTTGTTTTTCAACCTCAGATGTCCCACCAAATGAGGGATTCCAGCGTAGAGCCCTGAGGTGGGGCGACTGGACAACCAGAAATCTGGTTAAAAATTGGGGACTAGGGACATGTCAAGCCCATTATGACATCTAATGGTCCAGCCACTGAGAGGACTTACTAGAGGACAGGACTCACGCTGAGGTCACAATGCCTGTTTATGCTCTCGTCGCACTCAAAAATGGGCGGGGCCTCAGGGTGAATGCTGGTTTCTCCTACACTGAACGTCGGACAACATGCCAACCACAAGGTTTCTTGCCATGGGTCAGGAAGAGTTCTGTTTTCTGCATCACAGTCACCCGTGGGCAGTGATTGGAGATAAGGTCTAGGTTCTGAAGCCTGAAAACTGAGGTAGGGAAGAGATGATGACCTAAGGCCAGGGCGGGTCTGATGTACTCAGGGTGCGGTCAGCTGTCTGGGTGTTGGTCAGCAGGTCCGGGCTCAGGTTGTGTCAGAGAGTGCATTAGTGCCCAGGTTAGACTATATAATTTGGGTACATTCCAGTGCCGTGTAGGTTTATCTTCATTTAAGCTGCCTGGTCAGCTCATTAGGCAATATATTTTTTCTAGAGGGCAGGCAGAGTGCTTCATTGTCTGTCCGGAATTGCCAAACTTGAGGGCTTCGGGGCCAGGAGAGTGCGGACGGAAGTCTGAGAACACAAGCTAGATTTCGGATTCAGGGTGAGGGCACGGCAGGTACCCCCTGCAGATCTGAACCAATATCTCATGCATCTGAAGTCAGAGCGAGGATCTGACGTTGGCTCATGTTGGAGTTTCTGTGCATGACGGCCCCTTCATGAAGGGAGCGGAATCTCGAGGCCATGGAGGTTTTCCACGTTGGGAGATGTGGGATGCCCCCCTTCAAGGATTCCTTCTGCGGGACAATTGAGACCTGTTGGACAGCTCCAGGACATCCCATATGGAATGACCTCAGAGCACCATTCGAGGATGGATGCCTGGGAAGTCCGCCTCGCCTTCCAATTGTCTCCTAGCAACAAGTCAGTTTAGATCTAATGGATCTGCGGGAGCAACAGGGGTGGCTGAGTTGAAATGCACTTTCCAGAGGATGGGTCCTAATGTGTGTTTGGGTCCATGAGGGGCTTGGAATGGGGAGGTGGCACGGGGACCCTGAAGTATTCTCCCAAGCTTTGGTATAGCTCCCATGCACAAGTTTCCTTGTGGAGACGAGATTTGTTCTGATGGGTGCCTCAGGAAATCCCCTCTGCTGGTATTGGAATCCAGGCTTTTGAGGAGACATGCCTGTAAACCAAAGCAATGGATCCGATAATGGCCTCGGGTCCTGTCTGGTTCAATCTTCTTGGTATGAGTGGAGGTAGATGAGTGGAGGGAGATGCTCAGCTGTTATCAACCGCCCTTTTTTGTCCCGGGCGACCTACACTATTGGGATGGACTCAGGGACTTTGGAGGGTTCTCCTAATTTGTACGATTTTTGACAATGGAATGGGCAGAATTCCCATGGATTGGTGGGGGCAGTCCTAATGTGTGGCTCCAGGGGCCCCAGCCTGGAGGGAGTGTGGCCCAGGACTTTGAGGACAGAAGACTGAAAACACAAACTCAGCTTAAGTTTGGGGACGTAGGTATGGCACGCCCGATCTACAAACCATGAGAAGAACTCTTCAGGATATGAAGAATGAGCGAGTCTGAGTCGCTTGCTCAGGCTTTTGTCTCTGGATTTTGTTTCAGCGATGGCCGCGGAATGTTGGGGACGTCTCATGGGCCATGGACGAATCTTCCTCTCTGTGGATTTGGCCCGATCCCAATTGTTTTTCATCAATCTGTGGGATGGGAGGACTCCTTTCAGGTATGTTACCTCTGGTGTCCCACCAAAAGAGGAATTACAAAGCAGAGCCCTGGGGAAGAGTGAAGGGACACCCAGAACTATCGTTAAAAATTGGGGCCTAGGGGCATGGCAAGCCCAATATTCTGTCTCTTCATATAGGCCCTGTGAAGCCTTACCTGAGGACTGGGCTCAGGCTGAGGGTCACAATGTGTGTTTGTGACCAATGTGGCCCGCAAGCATGGGCTGGGCCTCATGGGCTACGCTTGTTTCAACTACACTGAACGTTGGACAACATGCCAAGCACAAGGTTTCTTGCCATGGGGAAAGAGTTCTGATTTCTGCATCATTTTCAACCCTGGGCAGTGGTTGGAGATAAGGTCTAGGTTCTGGAGCCAGAAACCGCAGTTGGGAAGAGATGACGACCTAAGGCCATGGCGGGTCCGATGTGCTCAGTGTGCGGCCAGCTGTCTGGGTGGGACCAGGAGGTCCAGGCTCAGGCTGGGTCAGAAGGGGAAATAGTGCCCAGGTCAGCCTATATGTTTGGGGTACAGCCGATTGGCGTGCAGGTAGATCCTCATTTGGGGTTTCGGGGTAGCCCTGAGGGCAATGTTTTACTTCTGTAGGGCAGGCAGAGTGCGGCATTGTAGTTCTGGATTGCCCAACTGGAGGGCTTGTGGGCCAGTAGTCTGAGGACGGAGTCTGAGAACCCAAGCTAGGCCTAGGTTTCTGGGTGAGGATATGGCAGGCACAATCTACAGATGTCAATCGAGAGCTCGTGCATCTGAAGTCAGGGCAAGGATCAGACGATCGCTCAGGTTGGACTTTCTGCCCTGATGGCCCTTTCTTGAAGGGGGTTGGGACACGAGGACATGGGGGTTTTCCCACGATGGGAGTTGTGACAAGCTCCAAACTGCAAAGATTCTTCTGCAGGACAATTGAGACCTGTTGGTTGGCTCCAGGCCAACGATTCTGAGCAGGGTTCTAAGGATGGATGGCTGGGTAGCCCACCTCGCATTCCAATTGTCTCTAAGCAACAAGACAGGTTAGATCAGCTGGATGTGGGGGGCAACCGAGGAGGCTGAGTTGAAATGGACTCTCCTGTGGATGTGTCCTAATGTGTTTTTGTGTCTATGGAGACCTTGGAATGAAGCGGTGGCCCTGGGGCCCTGAAGGGTTCTCCTAAACAGAGGCTTTGACACAGCTCCAACGTGCATGTTTCCCATGTGTAGATAAGATTTGTTCTGAAGGGTGAGTCTAGAAACAGCCATATGCTGGTATTGAAATCCAGGCCTCTGAGGAGAGTTTCCTGGAAACCAAAGCAATGGATCCGATTAGTGCTTGGGGCCTATCCGTTCCTTTTTACTTCTGGGGACATCAGTCTATGGGTCTGAGTGTAGGTAGGTGCTCAGATGGGCTCAGATTGCCCCTGTTTGTCCTGGGAAGCCACAACTATTGGGATGGCCTCAGGGACTTTGGAGGTTATCCGATTAGTAGGGTTGTGGCCATTGGAATGGGCACATACAATTCCCTTGGAGAGGGCAAGTACAGTCCTCAGGTTTGGCTCCAGGGCCCTGAGCCTGTAGGGTGTGTAGGCCAGAGCTGTTTGGACAGTTGTCTGAAAACACAAACTCGGCTTATGTTTTGGGTCATAGGTATGGCAGGACTGATCTACAGACCATGAGGAGAACACTTCGCGATATGAAAAAAGGGCGAGTGTGAGGCTCTTGCTCAAGTTTTTGTCTCTGGATATCGTGTCACTCATGGTCGTGAAATTGCCAGGTGACTTCATGGGAAATGGACGAGTCTTACTCTCTGGGGGTTCGTTCCCGTCCAAAGAGTTTGGGGTCATTCTGGGGATGGAAGAAGTCCGTTTTTTTGTTGTTGTCGATTTGTTTCATTTTGTTTTTCAACCTCAGATGTCCCACCAAATGAGGGATTCCAGCGTAGAGCCCTGAGGTGGGGCGACTGGACAACCAGAAATCTGGTTAAAAATTGGGGACTAGGGACATGTCAAGCCCATTATGACATCTAATGGTCCAGCCACTGAGAGGACTTACTAGAGGACAGGACTCACGCTGAGGTCACAATGCGTGTTTATGCTCTCGTCGCACTGAAGAATGGGCGGGGACTCAGGGTGAATGCTGGTTTCACCTACACTGAACGTTGGACAACATGCCAACCACAAGGTTTCTTGCCATGGGTCAGGAAGAGTTCTGATTTCTGCATCACAGTCACCCGTGGGCAGTGATTGGAGATAAGGTCTAGGTTCTGAAGCCTGAAAACTGAGGTAGGGAAGAGATGATGACCTAAGGCCAGGGCGGGTCTGATGTGCTCAGGGTGCGGTCAGCTGTCTGGGTGTTGGTCAGCAGGTCCGGGCTCAGGTTGTGTCAGACAGTGCATTAGTGCCCAGGTTAGACTATATAATTTGGGTACATTCGAGTGCCGTGTAGGTTTATCTTCATTTAAGCTGCCTGGTCAGCTCATTAGGCAATATATTTTTTCTAGAGGGCAGGCAGAGTGCTTCATTGTCGGTCCGGAATTGCCAAACTTGAGGGCTTCGGGGCCAGGAGAGTGCGGACGGAAGTCTGAGAACACAAGCTAGATTTCGGATTCAGGGTGAGGGCACGGCAGGTACCACCTGCAGATCTGAACCAATATCTCCTGCATCTGAAGTCAGAGCGAGGATCCGACGTTGGCTCAGGTTGGAGTTTCTGTGCATGACAGCCCCTTCATGAAGGGAGCGGAATCTCGAGGCCATGGAGGTTTTCCACGTTGGGAGATGTGGGATTCCCCCCTTCAAGGATTCCTTCTTCAAGACAATTGAGACCTGTTGGACAGCTCCAGGACATCCCATATGGAATGACTCCAGAGCACCATTCGAGGATGGATGCCTGGGAAGTCCGCCTCGCCTTCCAATTGTCTCCTAGCAACAAGACAGTTTAGATCTAATGGATCTGCGGGAGCAACCGGGGTGGCTGAGTTGAAATGCACTTTCCAGAGGATGGGTCCTAATGTGTGTTTGGGTCCATGAGGTCCTTGGAATGGGGAGGTGGCACCGGGACCCTGAAGGATTCTCCCAAGCTTTGGAATAGCTCCCATGCACAAGTTTCCCTGTGGAGACGAGATTTGTTCTGATGGGTGCCTCAGGAAATCCCTTCTGCTGCTATTAGAATGCAGGCTTTTGTGGAGACATGCCTGTAAACCAAAGCAATGGATCCGATAATGGCATCGGGTCCTGTCTGGTTCAATCTTCTTGGTATGAGTGGAGGTCGATGAGTGGAGGTAGATGCTCAGCTGGTATCAACCGCCCTTTTTTGTCCCGGGCGACCTAAACTATTGGGATGGCCTCAGGGACTTTGGAGGGTTCTCCTAATTTGTACGATTTTGGACAATGGAATGGGCAGAATTCCCCTGGATTGGGTGGGGGCAGTCCTAATGTGTGGCTCCAGGGGCCCCAGCCTGGAGGGAGTGTGGCCCAGGACTTTGAGGACAGAAGAATGAAAACACAAACTCAGCTTAAGTTTGGGGACGTAGGTATGGCACGCCCGATCTACAAACCATGAGAAGAACTCTTCAGGATATGAAGAATTAGCGAGTCTGAGTCGCTTGCTCAGGTTTTTGTCTCTGGATTTTATTTCTGCGATGGACGTGGAATGTTGGGGAGGTCTCATGGGCCATGGACGAATCTTCCTCTCTGTGGATTTGGCCTGATCCCAATTGTTTTTCATCATTCTGTGTGATAGGAGGACTCCTTTCAGATTTGTTACCTCTGGTGTCCCACCAAAGGAGGAATTCCAAAGCAGAGCCCTGGGGAAGAGTGAAGGGACACCGCGAACGATGGTTAAAAATTGGGGCCTAGGGGCATGGCAAGCCCAATATTCTGTCTCTTCATATAGGCCCTGAGAGGCCTTACCTGAGGACTGGGCTCAGGCTGAGGGTCACAATGTGTGTTTGTGACCAATGTGGCCCGCAAGCATGGGCTGGGCCTCATGGGCCACGCTTGTTTCAACTACACTGAACGTTGGACAACATGCCAAGCACAAGGTTTCTTGCCATGGGGAAAGAGTTCTGATTTCTGCATCATTTTCAACCCTGGGCAGTGGTTGGAGATAAGGTCTAGGTTCTGAGCCTGAAAACCGCAGTTGGGAAGAGATGACGACCTAAGTCCATGGCGGGTCCGATGTGCTCAGTGTGCGGCCAGCTGTCTGGGTGGGACCAGGAGGTCCAGGCTCAGGCTGGGTCAGAAGGGGAAATAGTGCCCAGGTCAGCCTATATGTTTGGGGTACAGCCGAATGGCGTGCAGGTTGATCCTCATTTGGGTTTTTAGGGTAGCCCTGAGGGCAATGTTTTACTTCTGTAGGGCAGGCAGAGTGCGGCATTGTAGTTCTGGATTGCCCAACTGGAGGGCTTGTGGGCCAGTAGTCTGAGGACGGAGTCTGAGAACCCAAGCTAGGCCTAGGTTTCTGGGTGAGGATATGGCAGGCACAATCTACAGACCTCAATCGAGATCTCGTGCATCTGAAGTTAGGGCAAGGATCAGACGATCGCTCAGGTTGGACTTTCTGCCCTGATGGCCCTTTCTTGAAGGGGGTTGGGACACGAGGACATGGGGGTTTTCCCACGATGGGAGTTGTGAGAAGCTCCAAACTGCTAAGATTCTTCTGCAGGACAATTGAGACCTGTTGGTTGGCTGCAGGCCAACGATTCCGAGCAGAGTTCTAAGGATGGATGGCTGGGTAGCCCACCTCGCATTCCAATGTCTCCAAGCAACAAGACAGGTTATATCTGCTGGATGTGGGGGGCAACCGAGGAGGCTGAGTTGAAATGGACTCTCCTGTGGATGTGTCCTAATATGTTTTTGTGTCTATGGAGACCTTGGAATGAAGCGGTGGCCCTGGGGCCCTGAAGGGTTCTCCTAAACAGAGGCTTTGACACAGCTCCAACGTGCATGTTTCCCATGTGTAGATGAGATTTGTTCTGATGGGTGAGTCAAGAAACAGCCATATGCTGGTATTGAAATCCAGGCCTCTGAGGAGAGTTTCCTGGAAACCAAAGCAATGGATCCGATTAGTGCCTAGGGGCCTGTCCGTTCCTTTTTACTTCTGGGGACATCAGTCTACGGGTCTGAGTGCAGGTAGGTGCTCAGATGGGCTCAGATTGCCCCTGTTTGTCCTGGGAAGCCACAACTATTGGGATGGCCTCAGGGACTTTGGAGGTTATCCTACTAGTAGGGTTGTGGCCATTGGAATGGGCACATACAATTCCCTTGGAGAGGGCAAGTACAGTCCTCAGGTTTGGCTCCAGGGCCCTGAGCCTGTAGGGTGTGTAGGCCAGAGCTGTTTGGACAGTTGTCTGAAAACACAAACTCGGCTTATGTTTTGGGTCATAGGTATGGCAGGACTGATCAACAGACCATGAGGAGAACACTTCACGATATGAAAAAAGGGCGAGTGTGAGGATCTTGCTCAAGTTTTTGTCTCTGGATATCGTGTCACACAAGGTCGTGAAATTGCCAGGTGACTTCATGGGAAATGGACGAGTCTTACTCTCTGGGGGTTCGGTCCCTTCCAAAGAGTTTGGGGTCATTCTGGGGATGGAAGAAGTCCTTTTTTTTGTTTTTGTCGATTTGTTTCATTTTGTTTTTCAACCTCAGATGTCCCACCAAATGAGGGATTCCAGCGTAGAGCCCTGAGGTGGGGCGACTGGACAACCAGAAATCTGGTTAAAAATTGGGGACTAGGGACATGTCAAGCCCATTATGACATCTAATGGTCCAGCCACTGAGAGGACTTACTAGAGGAGAGGACTCACGCTGAGGTCACAATGCGTGTTTATGCTCTCGTCGCACTCAAGAATGGGCGGGGCCTGCCAACCACAAGGTTTCTTGCCATGGGTCAGGAAGAGTTCTGATTTCTGCATCACAGTCACGCGTGGGCAGTGATTGGAGATAAGGTCTAGGTTCTGAAGCCTGAAAACTGAGGTAGGGAAGAGATGATGACCTAAGGCCAGGGCGGGTCTGATGTGCTCAGGGTGCGGTCAGCTGTCTGGGTGTTGGTCAGCAGGTCCGGGCTCAGGTTGTGTCAGACAGTGCATTAGTGCCCAGGTTAGACTATATAATATGGGTACATTCGAGTGCCGTGTAGGTTTATCTTCATTTAAGCTGCCTGGTCAGCTCATTAGGCAATATATTTTTTCTAGAGGGCAGGCAGAGTGCTTCATTGTCGGTCCGGAATTGCCAAACTTGAGGGCTTCGGGGCCAGGAGAGTGAGGACGGAAGTCTGAGAACACAAGCTAGATTTCGGATTCAGGGTGAGGGCACAGTAGGTACCCCCTGCAGATCTGAACCAATATCTCATGCATCTGAAGTCAGGGCGAGGATCCGACGTTGGCTCAGGTTGGAGTTTCTGTGCATGACGGCCCCTTCATGAAGGGAGCGGAATCTCGAGGCCATGGAGGTTTTCCACGTTGGGAGATGTGGGATGCCCCCCTTCAAGGATTCCTTCTGCGGGACAATTGAGACCTGTTGGACAGCTCCAGGACATCCCATATGGAATGATTCCAGAGCACCATTCGAGGATGGATGCCTGGGAAGTCCGCCTCGCCTTCCAATTGTCTCCTAGCAACAAGTCAGTTTAGATCTAATGGATCTGTGGGAGCAACCGCGGTGGCTGAGTTGAAATGCACTTTCCAGAGGATGGGTCCTAATGTGTGTTTGGGTCCATGAAGGCCTTGGAATGGGGAGGTGGCACCGGGACCGTGAAGGATTCTCCAAAGCTTTGGCATAGCTCCCATGCACAAGTTTCCTTATGGAGATGAGATTTGTTCTGATGGGTGCCTCAGGAAATCCCCTCTGCTGGTATTGGAATCCAGGCTTTTGTGGAGACATGCCTGTAAACCAAAGTAATGGATCCGATAATGGCATCGGGTCCTGTCTGGTTCAATCTTCTTGGTATGAGTGGAGGTAGATGAGTGGAGGTAGATGCTCAGCCGGTATCAACCGCCCTTTTTTGTCCCGGGCGAACTACACTATTGGGATGGCCTCAGGGACTTTGGAGGGTTCTCCTAATTTGTACGATTTTTGACAATGGAATGGGCAGAATTCCCATGGATTGGGTGGGGGCAGTCCTAATGTGTGGCTCCAGGGGCCCCAGCCTGGAGGGAGTGTGGCCCAGTACTTTGAGGACAGAAGACTGAAAACACAAACTCAGCTTAAGTTTGGGGACGTAGGTATGGCACGCCCGATCTACAAACCATGAGAAGAACTCTTCAGGATATGAAGAATTAGCGAGTCTGAGTCGCTTGCTCAGGCTTTTGTCTCTGGATTTTATTTCTGCGATGGACGTGGAATGTTGGGGAGGTCTCATGGGCCATGGACGAATCTTCCTCTCTGTGGATTTGGCCCGATCCCAATTGTTTTTCATCATTCTGTGGGATGGGAGGACTCCTTTCAGGTTTGTTACCTCTGGTGTCCCACCAAAGGAGGAATTCCAAAGCAGAGCCCTGGGGAAGAGTGAAGGGACACCCCGAACGATGGTTAAAAATTGGGGCCTAGGGGCATGGCAAGCCCAATATTCTGTCTCTTCATATAGGCCCTGAGAGGCCTTACCTGAGGACTGGGCTCAGGCTGAGGGTCACAATGTGTGTTTGTGACCAATGTGGCCCGCAAGCATGGGCTGGGCCTCATGGGCCACGCTTGTTTCAACTACACTGAACGTTGGACAACATGCCAAGCACAAGGTTTCTTGCCATGGGGAAAGAGTTCTGATTTCTGCATCATTTTCAACCCTGGGCAGTGGTTGGAGATAAGGTCTAGGTTCTGAGCCTGAAAACCGCAGTTGGGAAGAGATGACGACCTAAGGCCATGGCGGGTCCGATGTGCTCAGTGTGCGGCCAGCTGTCTGGGTGGGACCAGGAGGTCCAGGCTCAGGCTGGGTCAGAAGGGGAAATAGTGCCCAGGTCAGCCTATATGTTTGGGGTACAGCCGAATGGCGTGCAGGTTGATCCTCATTTGGGGTTTCGGGGTAGCCCTGAGGGCAATGTTTACTTCTGTAGGGCAGGCAGAGTGCGGCATTGTAGTTCTGGATTGCCCAACTGGAGGGCTTGTGGGCCAGTAGTCTGAGGACGGAGTCTGAGAACCCAAGCTAGGCCTAGGTTTCTGGGTGAGGATATGGCAGGCACAATCTACAGACCTCAATCGAGATCTCGTGCATCTGAAGTCAGGGCAAGGATCAGACGATCGCTCAGGTTGGACTTTCTGCCCTGATGGCCCTTTCTTGAAGGGGGTTGGGACACGAGGACATGGGGGTTTTCCCACGATGGGAGTTGTGACAAGCTCCAAACTGCAAAGATTCTTCTGCAGGACAATTGAGACCTGTTGGTTGGCTCCAGGCCAACGATTCCGAGCAGGGTTCTAAGGATGGATGGCTGGGTAGCCCACCTCACATTCCAATTGTCTCCAAGCAACAAGACAGGTTAGATCTGCTGGATGTGGGGGGCAACCGAGGAGGCTGAGTTCAAATGGACTCTCCTGTGGATGTGTCCTAATATGTTTTTGTGTCTATGGAGACCTTGGAATGAAGCGGTGGCCCTGGGGCCCTGAAGGGTTCTCCTAAACAGAGGCTTTGACACAGCTCCAACGTGCATGTTTCCCATGTGTAGATGAGATTTGTTCTGATGGGTGAGTCAAGAAACAGCCATATGCTGGTATTGAAATCCAGGCCTCTGAGGAGAGATGCCTGGAAACCAAAGCAATGGATCCGATTAGTGCCTAGGGGCCTGTCCGTTCCTTTTTACTTCTGGGGACATCAGTCTACGGGTCTGAGTGCAGGTAGGTGACAGATGGGCTCAGATTGCCCCTGTTTGTCCTGGGAAGCCACAACTATTGGGATGGCCTCAGGGACTTTGGAGGTTATCCTACTAGTAGGGTTGTGGCCATTGGAATGGGCACATACAATTCCCTTGGAGAGGGCAAGTACAGTCCTCAGGTTTGGCTCCAGGGCCCTGAGCCTGTAGGGTGTGTAGGCCAGAGCTGTTTGGACAGTTGTCTGAAAACACAAACTCGGCTTATGTTTTGGGTCATAGGTATGGCAGGACTGATCTACAGACCATGAGGAGAACACTTCGCGATATGAAAAAAGGGCGAGTGTGAGGATCTTGCTCAAGTTTTTGTCTCTGGATATCGTGTCACTCATGGTCGTGAAATTGCCGGGTGACTTCATGGGAAATGGACGAGTCTTGCTCTCTGGGGGTTCGGTCCCGTCCAAAGAGTTTGGGGTCATTCTGGGGATGGAAGAAGTCCGTTTTTTTGGTGTTGTCGATTTGTTTCATTTTGTTTTTCAACCTCAGATGTCCCACCAAATGAGAGATTCCAGCGTAGAGCCCTGAGGTGGGGCGACTGGACAACCAGAAATCTGGTTAAAAATTGGGGACTAGGGACATGTCAAGCCCATTATGACATCTAATGGTCCAGCCACTGAGAGGACTTACTAGAGGACAGGACTCACGCTGAGGTCACAATCAGTGTTTATGCTCTCGTCGCACTCAAGAATGGGCGGGGCCTCAGGGTGAATGCTGGTTTCTCCTACACTGAACGTTGGACAACATGCCAACCACAAGGTTTCTTGCCATGGGTCAGGAAGAGTTCTGATTTCTGCATCACAGTCACCCGTGGGCAGTGATTGAAGATAAGGTCTAGGTTCTGAAGCCTGAAAACTGAGGTAGGGAAGAGATGATGACCTAAGGCCAGGGCGGGTCTGATGTGCTCAGGGTGCGGTCAGCTGTCTGGGTGTTGGTCAGCAGGTCCGGGCTCAGGTTGTGTCAGACAGTGCATTAGTGCCCAGGTTAGACTATATAATTTGGGTACATTCGAGTGCCGTGTAGGTTTATCTTCATTTAAGCTGCCTGGTCAGCTCATTAGGCAATATATTTTTTCTAGAGGGCAGGCAGAGTGCTTCATTGTCGGTCCGGAATTGCCAAACTTGAGGGCTTCGGGGCCAGGAGAGTGCGGACGGAAGTCTGAGAACACAAGCTAGATTTCGGATTCAGGGTGAGGGCACGGCAGGTACCCCCTGCAGATCTGAACCAATATCTCATGCATCTGAAGTCAGGGCGAGGATCCGACGTTGGCTCAGGTTGGAGTTTCTGTGCATGACGGCCCCTTCATGAAGGGAGCGAAATCTCGAGGCCATGGAGGTTTTCCACGTTGGGAGATGTGGGATGCCCCCCTTCAAGGATTCCTTCTGCGGGACAATTGAGACCTGTTGGACAGCTCCAGGACATCCCATATGGAATGACTCCAGAGCACCATTCGAGGATGGATGCCTGGGAAGTCCGCCTCGCCTTCCAATTGTCTCCTAGCAACAAGTCAGTTTAGATCTAATGGATCTGCGGGAGCAACCGGGGTGGCTGAGTTGAAATGCACTTTCCAGAGGATGGGTCCTAATGTGTGTTTGGGTCCATGAGGGCCTTGGAATTGGGAGGTGGCACCGGGACCCTGAAGGATTCTCCCAAGCTTTGGCATAGCTCCCATGCACAAGTTTCCTTGTGGAGATGAGATTTGTTCTGATGGGTGCCTCAGGAAATCCCCTCTGCTGGTATTGGAATCCAGGCTTTTGAGGAGACATGCCTGTAAAACAAAGCAATGGATCCGATAATGGCCTCGGGTTTTGTCTGGTTCAATCTTCTTGGTATGAGTGGAGGTATATGAGTGGAGGGAGATGCTCAGCTGTTATCAACCGCCCTTTTTTGTCCCGGGCGACCTACACTATTGGAATGGACTCAGGGACTTTGGAGGGTTCTCCTAATTTGTACGATTTTTGACAATGGAATGGGCAGAATTCCCATGGATTGGTGGGGGCAGTCCTAATGTGTGGCTCCAGGGGCCCCAGCCTGGAGGGAGTGTGGCCCAGGACTTTGAGGACAGAAGACTGAAAACACAAACTCAGCTTAAGTTTGGGGACGTAGGTATGGCACGCCCGATCTACAAACCATGAGAAGAACTCTTCAGGATATGAAGAATGAGCGAGTCTGAGGCGCTTGCTCAGGCTTTTGTCTCTGGATTTTGTTTCAGCGATAGCCGCAGAATGTTGGGGAGGTCTCATGGGCCATGGACGAATCTTCCTCTCTGTGGATTTGGCCCGATCCCAATTGTTTTTCGTCAATCTGTGGGATGGGAGGACTCCTTTCAGGTTTGTTACCTCTGGTGTCCCACCAAAGGAGGAATTCCAAAGCAGAGCCCTGGGGAAGAGTGAAGGGACACCGCGAACGATGGTTAAAAATTGGGGCCTAGGGGCATGGCAAGCCCAATATTCTGTCTCTTCATATAGGCCCTGAGAGGCCTTACCTGAGGACTGGGCTCAGGCTGAGGGTCACAATGTGTGTTTGTGACCAATGTGGCCCGCAAGCATGGGCTGGGCCTCATGGGCCACGCTTGTTTCAACTACACTGAACGTTGGACAACATGCCAAGCACAAGGTTTCTTGCCATGGGGAAAGAGTTCTGATTTCTGCATCATTTTCAACCCTGGGCAGTGGTTGGAGATAAGGTCTAGGTTCTGGAGCCTGAAACACGCAGTTGGGAAGAGATGACGACCTAAGGCCATGGCGGGTCTGATGTGCTCAGTGTGAGGCCAGCTGTCTGGGTGGGACCAGGTGGTCCAGGCTCAGGCTGGGTCAGAAGGGGAAATAGTGCCCAGGTCAGCCTATATGTTTGGGGTACAGCCGAATGGCGTGCAGGTTGATCCTCATTTGGGGTTTCGGGGTAGTCCTGTGGGCAATGTTTTACTTCTGTAGGGCAGGCAGAGTGCGGCATTGTAGTTCTGGATTGCCCAACTGGAGGGCTTGTGGGCCAGTAGTCTGAGGACGGAGTCTGAGAACCCAATCTAGGCCTAGGTTTCTGGGTGAGGATATGGCAGTCACAATCTACAGACCTCAATCGAGATCTCGTGCATCTGAAGTCAGGGCAAGGATCAGACGATCGCTCAGGTTGGACTTTCTGCCCTGATGGCCCTTTCTTGAAGGGGGTTGGATCACGAGGACATGGGGTTTTCCCACGATGGGAGTTGTGACAAGCTCCAAACTGCAAAGATTCTTCTGCAGGACAATTGAGACCTGTTGGTTGGCTCCAGGCCAACGATTCCGAGCAGGGTTCTAAGGATGGATGGCTGGGTAGCCCACCTCGCATTTAAATTGTCTCCAAGCAACAAGACAGGTTAGATCTGCTGGATGTGGGGGGCAACCGAGGAGGCTGAGTTGAAATGGACTCTCCTGTGGATGTGTCCTAATATGTTTTTGTGTCTATGGAGACCTTGGAATGAAGCGGTGGCCCTGGGGCCCTGAAGGGTTCTCCTAAACAGAGGCTTTGACACAGCTCCAACGTGCATGTTTCCCATGTGTAGATGAGATTTGTTCTGATGGGTGAGTCAAGAAACAGCCATATGCTGGTATTGAAATCCAGGCCTCTGTGAGAGTTTCCTGGAAACCAAAGCAATGGATCCGATTAGTGCCTTGGGGCCTGTCCATTCCTTTTTACCTCTGGGGACATCAGTCTACGGGTCTGAGTGCAGGTAGGTGCTCAGATGGGCTCAGATTGCCCCTGTTTGTCCTGGGAAGCCACTACTATTGGGATGGCCTCAGGGACTTTGGAGGTTATCCTATTAGTAGGGTTGTGGCCATTGGAATGGGCACATACAATTCCCTTGGAGAGGGCAAGTACAGTCCTCAGGTTTGGCTCCAGGGCCCTGAGCCTGTAGGGTGTGTAGGCCAGAGCTGTTTGGACAGTTGTCTGAAAACACAAACTCGGCTTATGTTTTGGGTCATAGGTATGGCAGGACTGATCTACAGACCATGAGGAGAACACTTCGGGATATGAAAAAAGGGCGAGTGTGAGGCTCTTGCTCAAGTTTTTGTCTCTGGATATCGTGTCACTCATGGTCGTGAAATTGCCGGGTGACTTCATGGGAAATGGACGAATCTTACTCTCTGGGGGTTCGGTCCCGTCCAAAGAGTTTGGGGTCATTCTGGGGATGGAAGAAGTCCGTTTTTTTGTTGTTGTCGATTTGTTTCATTTTGTTTTTCAACCTCAGATGTCCCACCAAATGAGGGATTCCAGCGTAGAGCCCTGAGGTGGGGCGACTGGACAACCAGAAATCTGGTTAAAAATTGGGGACTAGGGACATGTCAAGCCCATTATGACATCTAATGGTCCAGCCACTGAGAGGACTTACTAGAGGACAGGACTCACGCTGAGGTCACAATGCGTGTTTATGCTCTCGTCGCACTCAGGAATGGGCGGGGCCTCAGGGTGAATGCTGGTTTCTCCTACACTGAACGTTGGACAGCATGCCAACCACATGGTTTCTTGCCATGGGTCAGGAAGAGTTCTGATTTCTGCATCACAGTCACCCGTGGGCAGTGATTGGAGATAAGGTCTAGGTTCTGAAGCCTGAAAACTGAGGTAGGGAAGAGATGATGACCTAAGGCCAGGGCAGGTCTGATGTGCTCAGTGTGTGGTCAGCTGTCTGGGTGTTGGTCAGCAGGTCCGGGCTCAGGTTGTGTCAGACAGTGCATTAGTGCCCAGGTTAGACTATATAATTTGGGTACATTTGAGTGCCGTGTAGGTTTATCTTCATTTAAGCTGCCTGGTCAGCTCATTAGGCAATATATTTTTTCTAGAGGGCAGGCAGAGTGCTTCATTGTCGGTCCGGAATTGCCATACTTGAGGGCTTCGGGGCCAGGAGAGTGCGTGCGGAAGTCTGAGAACACAAGCTAGACTTCGGATTCAGGGTGAGGGCACGGCAGGTACCCCCTGCAGATCTGAACCAATATCGCATGCATCTGAAGTCAGGGCGAGGATCCCACGTTGGCTCAGGTTGGAGTTTCTGTGCATGACGGCCCCTTCATGAAGGGAGCGGAATCTCGAGGCCATGGAGGTTTTCCACGTTGGGAGATGTGGGATGCCCCCTTCAAGGATTCCTACTGCGGGGCATTTGAGACCTGTTGGAGAGCTCCAGGACATCCCATATGGAATGACTCCAGAGCACCGTTCGAGGATGGATGCCTGGGAAGTCCGCCTCGCCTTCCAATTGTCTCCTAGCAACAAGACAGTTTAGATCTAATGGATCTGCGGGAGCAACCGGGGTGGCTGAGTTGAAATGCACTTTCCAGAGGATGGGTCCTAATGTGTGTTTGTGTCCATGAGGGCCTTGGAATGGGGAGGTGGCACCGGGACCCTGAAGTATTCTCCTAAGCTTTGGCATAGCTCCCATGCACAAGTGTCCTTGTGGAGACGAGATTTGTTCTGTTGGGTGCCTCAGGAAATCCCCTCTGCTGGTATTGGGATGCAGGCTTTTGAGGAGACATGCCTGTAAAACAAAGCAATGGATCCGATAATGGCCTCGGGTCCTGTCTGGTTCAATCTTCTTGGTATGAGTGGAGGTAGATGAGTGGAGGTAGATGCTCAGCCGGTATCAACCGCCCTTTTTTGTCCCGGGGGACCTACACTATTGGGATGGCTTCAGGGACTTTGGAGGGTTCTCCTAATTTGTAGGATTTTTGACAATGGAATGGGCAGAATTCCCATGGATTGTGTGGGGGCAGTCATTATGTGTGGCTCCAGGGACCCCAGCCTGGAGGGAGTGTGGCCCAGGACTTTGAGGACAGAAGACTGAAAACACAAACTCAGCTTAAGTTTGGGTACGTAGGTATGGCACGCCCGATCTACAAACCATGAGAAGAACTCTTCAGGATATGAAGAATTAGCGAGTCTGAGTCGCTTGCTCAGGCTTTTGTCTCTGGATTTTGTTTCAGCGATGGCCGTGGAATGTTGGGGAGGTCTCATGGGCCATGGACGAATCTTCCTCTCTGTGGATTTGGCCCGAACCCAATTGTTTTTCGTCAATCTGTGGGATGGGAGGACTCCTTTCAGGTTTGTTACCTCTGGTGTCCCACCAAAAGAGGAATTCCAAAGCAGAGCCCTGGGGAAGAGTGAAGGGACACCCCGAACTATGGTTAAAAATTGGGGCCTAGGGGCATGGCAAGCCCAATATGCTGTCTCTTCATATAGGCCCTGAGAGGCCTTACCTGAGGACTGGGCTCAGGCTGAGGGTCACAATGTGTGTTTGTGACCAATGTGGCCCGCAAGCATGGGCTGGGCCTCATGGGCCACGCTTGTTTCAACTACACTGAACGTTGCACAACATGCCAAGCACAAGGTTTCTTGCCATGGGGAAAGAGTTCTGATTCCTGCATCATTTTCAACCCTGGGCAGTGGTTGGAGATAAGGTCTATGTTCTGGAGCCTGAAAACCGCAGTTGGGAAGAGATGACGACCTAAGGCCATGGCGGGTCCGATGTGCTCAGTGTGCGGCCAGCTGTCTGGGTGGGACCAGGAGGTCCAGGCTCAGGCTGGGTCAGAAGGGGAAATAGTGCCCAGGTCAGCCTATATGTTTGGGGTACAGCCGAATGGCGTGCAGGTTGATCCTTTTTTGGGGTTTCGGGGTAGCCCTGAGGGCAATATTTTACTTCTGTAGGGCAGGCAGAGTGCGACATTGTAGTTCTGGATTGCCCAACTGGAGGGCTTGTGGGCCAGTAGTCTGAGGACGGAGTCTGAGAACCCAAGCTAGGCCTAGGTTTCTGGGTGAGGATATGGCAGGCACAATCTACAGACCTCAATAGAGATCTCGTGCATCTGAAGTCAGGGCAAGGATCAGACGATCGCTCAGGTTGGACTTTCTGCCCTGATGGCCCTTTCTTGAAGGGGGTTGGATCACGAGGACATGGGGGTTTTCCCACGATGGGAGTTGTGAGAAGCTCCAAACTGCAAAGATTCTTCTGCAGGACAATTGAGACCTGTTGGTTGGCTCCAGGCCAACGATTCCGAGCAGGGTTCTAAGGATGGATGGCTGGGTAGCCCACCTCGCATTCCAATGTCTCCAAGCAACAAGACAGGTTAGATCTGCTGGATGTGGGGGGCAACCGAGGAGGCTGAGTTGAAATGGACTCTTCTGTGGATGTGTCCTAATATGTTTTTGTGTCTATGGAGACCTTGGAATGAAGCGGTGGCCCTGGGGCCCTGAAGGGTTCTCCTAAACAGAGGCTTTGACACAGCTCCAACGTGCATGTTTCCCATGTGTAGATGAGATTTGTTCTGATGGGTGAGTCAAGAAACAGCCATATGCTGGTATTGAAATCCAGGCCTCTGAGGAGAGATGCCTGGAAACCAAAGCAATGGATCCGATTAGTGCTTGGGGCCTGTCCGTTCCTTTTTCCTTCTGGGGACATCAGTCTACGGGTCTGAGTGCAGGTAGGTGCTCAGATGGGCTCAGATTACCCCTGTTGTCCTGGGAAGCCACAACTATTGGGATGGCCTCAGGGACTTTGGAGGTTATCCTATTAGTAGGGTTGTGGCCATTGGAATGGGCACATACAATTCCCTTGGAGAGGGCAAGTACAGTCCTCAGGTTTGGCTCCAGGGCCCTGAGCCTGTAGGGTGTGTAGGCCAGAGCTGTTTGGACAGTTGTCTGAAAACACAAACTCGGCTTATGTTTTGGGTCATAGGTATGGCAGGACTGATCTGCAGACCATGAGGAGAACACTTCGGTATATGAAAAAAGGGCGAGTGTGAGGCTCTTGCTCAAGTTTTTGTCTCTGGATATCGTGTCACACAGGGTCGTGAAATTGCCGGGTGACTTCATGGGAAATGGACGAGTCTTACTCTCTGGGGGTTCGTTCCCGTCCAAAGAGTTTGGGGTCATTCTGGGGATGGAAGAAGTCCGTTTTTTTGTTGTTGTCGATTTGTTTCATTTTGTTTTTCAACCTCAGATGTCCCACCAAATGAGGGATTCCAGCGTAGAGCCCTGAGGTGGGGCGACTGGACAACCAGAAATCTGGTTAAAAATTGGGGACTAGGGACATGTCAATCCCATTATGACATCAAATGGTCCAGCCACTGAGAGGACTTACTAGAGGACAGGACTCACGCTGAGGTCACAATGCGTGTTTATGCTCTCGTCGCACTCAAAAATGGGCGGGGCCTCAGGGTGAATGCTGGTTTCTCCTACACTGAACATCGGACAACATGCCAACCACAAGGTTTCTTGCCATGGGTCAGGAAGAGTTCTGTTTTCTGCATCACAGTCACCCGTGGGCAGTGATTGGAGATAAGGTCTAGGTTCTGAAGCCTGAAAACTGAGGTAGGGAAGAGATGATGACCTAAGGCCAGGGCGGGTCTGATGTGCTCAGTGTGCGGTCAGCTGTCTGGGTGTTGGTCAGCAGGTCCGGGCTCAGGTTGTGTCAGACAGTGCATTAGTGCCCAGGTTAGACTATATAATTTGGGTACATTCCAGTGCCGTGTAGTTTTATCTTCATTTAAGCTGCCTGGTCAGCTCATTAGGCAATATATTTTTTTTGGAGGGCAGGCAGAGTGCTTCATTGTCGGTCCGGAATTGCCAAACTTGAGGGCTTCGGGGCCAGGAGAGTGCGGACGGAAGTCTGAGAACACAAGCTAGATTTCGGATTCAGGGTGAGGGCACGGCAGGTACCCCCTGCAGATTTGAACCAATATCTCATGCATCTGAAGTCAGAGCGAGGATCTGACGTTGGCTCAGGTTGGAGTTTCTGTGCATGACGGCCCCTTCATGAAGGGAGCGGAATCTCGAGGCAATGGAGGTTTTCCACGTTGGGAGATGTGGGATGCCCCCCTTCAAGGATTCCTTCTGCGGGACAATTGAGACCTGTTGGACAGCTCCAGGACATCCCATATGGAATGACTCCAGAGCACCATTCGAGGATGGATGCCTGGGAAGTCCGCCTCGCCTTCCAATTGTCTCCTAGCAACAAGTCAGTTTAGATCTAATGGATCTGCGGGAGCAACCGGGGTGGCTGAGTTGAAATGCACTTTCCAGAGGATGGGTCCTAATGTGTGTTTGGGTCCATGAGGGGCTTGGAATGGGGAGGTGGCACGGGGACCCTGAAGTATTCTCCCAAGCTTTGGTATAGCTCCCATGCACAAGTTTCCTTGTGGAGACGAGATTTGTTCTGATGGGTGCCTCAGGAAATCCCCTCTGCTGGTATTGGAATCCAGGCTTTTGAGGAGACATGCCTGTAAACCAAAGCAATGGATCCGATAATGGCCTCGGGTCCTGTCTGGTTCAATCTTCTTGGTATGAGTGGAGGTAGATGAGTGGAGGGAGATGCTCAGCTGTTATCAACCGCCCTTTTTTGTCCCGGGCGACCTACACTATTGGGATGGACTCAGGGACTTTGGAGGGTTCTCCTAATTTGTACGATTTTTGACAATGGAATGGGCAGAATTCCCATGGATTGCTGGGGGCAGTCCTAATGTGTGGCTCCAGGGGCCCCAGCCTGGAGGGAGTGTGGCCCAGGACTTTGAGGACAGAAGACTGAAAACACAAACTCAGCTTAAGTTTGGGGACGTAGGTATGGCACGCCCGATCTACAAACCATGAGAAGAACTCTTCAGGATATGAAGAATGAGCGAGTCTGAGTCGCTTGCTCAGGCTTTTGTCTCTGGATTTTGTTTCAGCGATGGCCGTGGAATGTTGGGGAGGTCTCATGGGCCATGGACGAATCTTCCTCTCTGTGGATTTGGCCCGATCCCAATTGTTTTTCGTCAATCTGTGGGATGGGAGGACTCCTTTCAGGTTTGTTACCTCTGGTGTCCCACCAAAAGAGGAATTCCAAAGCAGAGCCTGGGGAAGAGTGAAGGGACACCCCGAACTATGGTAAAAAATTGGGGCCTAGGGGCATGGCAAGCCCAATATTCTGTCTCTTCATATAGACCCTGAGAAGCCTTACCTGAGGACTGGGCTCAGGCTGAGGGTCACAATGTGTGTTTTTGACCAATGTGGCCCGCAAGCATGGGCTGGGCCTCATGGGCTACGCTTGTTTCAACTACACTGAACGTTGGACAACATGCCAAGCACAAGGTTTCTTGCCATGGGGAAAGAGTTCTGATTTCTGCATCATTTTCAACCCTGGGCAGTGGTTGGAGATAAGGTCTAGGTTCTGAGCCTGAAAACCGCAGTTGGGAAGAGATGACGACCTAAGGCCATGGCGGGTCCGATGTGCTCAGTGTGCGGCCAGCTGTCTGGGTGGGACCAGGAGGTCCAGGCTCAGGCTGGGTCAGAAGGGGAAATAGTGCCCAGGTCAGCCTATATGTTGGGGTTACAGCCGAATGGCGTGCAGGTTGATCCTCATTTGGGGTTTCGGGGTAGCCCTGAGGGCAATGTTTTACTTCTGTAGGGCAGGCAGTGTGCGGCATTGTAGTTCTGGATTGCCAAACTGGAGGGCTTGTGGGCCAGTAGTCTGAGGACGGAGTCTGAGAACCCAAGCTAGGCCTAGGTGTCTGGGTGAGGATATGGCAGGCACAATCTACAGACGTCAATCGAGAGCTCGTGCATCTGAAGTCAGGGCAAGGATCAGACGATCGCTCAGGTTGGACTTTCTGCCCTGATGGCCCTTTCTTGAAGGGGGTTGGGACACGAGGACATGGGGGTTTTCCCACGATGGGAGTTGTGAGAAGCACCAAACTGCAAAGATTCTTCTGCAGGATAATTGAGACCTGTTGGTTGGCTCCAGGCCAACGATTCCGAGCAGGGTTCTAAGGATGGATGGCTGGGTAGCCCACCTCGCATTCCAATTGTCTCTAAGCAACAAGACAGGTTAGATCAGCTGGATGTGGGGGGCAACCGAGGAGGCTGAGTTGAAATGGACTCTCCTGTGGATGTGTCCTAATATGTTTTTGTGTCTATGGAGACCTTGGAAGAAGCGGTGGCCCTGGGGCCCTGAAGGGTTCTCCTAAACAGAGGCTTTGACACAGCTCCAACGTGCATGTTTCCCATGTGTAGATAAGATTTGTTCTGATGGGTGAGTCTAGAAACAGCCATATGCTGGTATTGAAATCCAGGCCTCTGAGGAGAGTTTCCTGGAAACCAAAGCAATGGATCCGATTAGTGCTTGGGGCCTATCCGTTCCTTTTTACTTCTGGGGACATCAGTCTATGGGTCTGAGTGTAGGTAGGTGCTCAGATGGGCTCAGATTGCCCCTGTTTGTCCTGGGAAGCCACAACTATTGGGATGGCCTCAGGGACTTTGGAGGTTATCCGATTAGTAGGGTTGTGGCCATTGGAATGGGCACATACAATTCCCTTGGAGAGGGCAAGTACAGTCCTCAGGTTTGGCTCCAGGGCCCTGAGCCTGTAGGGTGTGTAGGCCAGAGCTGTTTGGACAGTTGTCTGAAAACACAAACTCGGCTTATGTTTTGGGTCATAGGTATGGCAGGACTGATCTACAGACCATGAGGAGAACACTTCGGGATATGAAAAAAGGGCGAGTGTGAGGCTCTTGCTCAAGTTTTTGTCTCTGGATATCGTGTCACACAGGGTCGTGAAATTGCCGGGTGACTTCATGGGAAATGGACGAGTCTTACCCTCTGGGGGTTCGTTCCCTTCCAAAGAGTTTGGGGTCATTCTGGGGATGGAAGAAGTCCGTTTTTTTGTTGTTGTCGATTTGTTTCATTTTGTTTTTCAACCTCAGATGTCCCACCAAATGAGGGATTCCAGCGTAGAGCCCTGAGGTGGGGCGACTGGACAACCAGAAATCTGGTTAAAAATTGGGGACTAGGGACATGTCAAGCCCATTATGACATCTAATGGTCCAGCCACTGAGAGGACTTACTAGAGGACAGGACTCACGCTGAGGTCACAATGCCTGTTTATGCTCTCGTCGCACTCAAAAATGGGCGGGGCCTCAGGGTGAATGCTGGTTTCTCCTACACTGAACGTCGGACAACATGCCAACCACAAGGTTTCTTGCCATGGGTCAGGAAGAGTTCTGTTTTCTGCATCACAGTCACCCGTGGGCAGTGATTGGAGATAAGGTCTAGGTTCTGAAGCCTGAAAACTGAGGTAGGGAAGAGATGATGACCTAAGGCCAGGGCGGGTCTGATGTACTCAGGGTGCGGTCAGCTGTCTGGGTGTTGGTCAGCAGGTCCGGGCTCAGGTTGTGTCAGAGAGTGCATTAGTGCCCAGGTTAGACTATATAATTTGGGTACATTCCAGTGCCGTGTAGGTTTATCTTCATTTAAGCTGCCTGGTCAGCTCATTAGGCAATATATTTTTTCTAGAGGGCAGGCAGAGTGCTTCATTGTCTGTCCGGAATTGCCAAACTTGAGGGCTTCGGGGCCAGGAGAGTGCGGACGGAAGTCTGAGAACACAAGCTAGATTTCGGATTCAGGGTGAGGGCACGGCAGGTACCCCCTGCAGATCTGAACCAATATCTCATGCATCTGAAGTCAGAGCGAGGATCTGACGTTGGCTCATGTTGGAGTTTCTGTGCATGACGGCCCCTTCATGAAGGGAGCGGAATCTCGAGGCCATGGAGGTTTTCCACGTTGGGAGATGTGGGATGCCCCCCTTCAAGGATTCCTTCTGCGGGACAATTGAGACCTGTTGGACAGCTCCAGGACATCCCATATGGAATGACCTCAGAGCACCATTCGAGGATGGATGCCTGGGAAGTCCGCCTCGCCTTCCAATTGTCTCCTAGCAACAAGTCAGTTTAGATCTAATGGATCTGCGGGAGCAACAGGGGTGGCTGAGTTGAAATGCACTTTCCAGAGGATGGGTCCTAATGTGTGTTTGGGTCCATGAGGGGCTTGGAATGGGGAGGTGGCACGGGGACCCTGAAGTATTCTCCCAAGCTTTGGTATAGCTCCCATGCACAAGTTTCCTTGTGGAGACGAGATTTGTTCTGATGGGTGCCTCAGGAAATCCCCTCTGCTGGTATTGGAATCCAGGCTTTTGAGGAGACATGCCTGTAAACCAAAGCAATGGATCCGATAATGGCCTCGGGTCCTGTCTGGTTCAATCTTCTTGGTATGAGTGGAGGTAGATGAGTGGAGGGAGATGCTCAGCTGTTATCAACCGCCCTTTTTTGTCCCGGGCGACCTACACTATTGGGATGGACTCAGGGACTTTGGAGGGTTCTCCTAATTTGTACGATTTTTGACAATGGAATGGGCAGAATTCCCATGGATTGGTGGGGGCAGTCCTAATGTGTGGCTCCAGGGGCCCCAGCCTGGAGGGAGTGTGGCCCAGGACTTTGAGGACAGAAGACTGAAAACACAAACTCAGCTTAAGTTTGGGGACGTAGGTATGGCACGCCCGATCTACAAACCATGAGAAGACTCTTCAGGATATGAAGAATGAGCGAGTCTGAGTCGCTTGCTCAGGCTTTTGTCTCTGGATTTTGTTTCAGCGATGGCCGCGGAATGTTGGGGACGTCTCATGGGCCATGGACGAATCTTCCTCTCTGTGGATTTGGCCCGATCCCAATTGTTTTTCATCAATCTGTGGGATGGGAGGACTCCTTTCAGGTATGTTACCTCTGGTGTCCCACCAAAAGAGGAATTACAAAGCAGAGCCCTGGGGAAGAGTGAAGGGACACCCAGAACTATCGTTAAAAATTGGGGCCTAGGGGCATGGCAAGCCCAATATTCTGTCTCTTCATATAGGCCCTGTGAAGCCTTACCTGAGGACTGGGCTCAGGCTGAGGGTCACAATGTGTGTTTGTGACCAATGTGGCCCGCAAGCATGGGCTGGGCCTCATGGGCTACGCTTGTTTCAACTACACTGAACGTTGGACAACATGCCAAGCACAAGGTTTCTTGCCATGGGGAAAGAGTTCTGATTTCTGCATCATTTTCAACCCTGGGCAGTGGTTGGAGATAAGGTCTAGGTTCTGGAGCCAGAAACCGCAGTTGGGAAGAGATGACGACCTAAGGCCATGGCGGGTCCGATGTGCTCAGTGTGCGGCCAGCTGTCTGGGTGGGACCAGGAGGTCCAGGCTCAGGCTGGGTCAGAAGGGGAAATAGTGCCCAGGTCAGCCTATATGTTTGGGGTACAGCCGATTGGCGTGCAGGTAGATCCTCATTTGGGGTTTCGGGGTAGCCCTGAGGGCAATGTTTTACTTCTGTAGGGCAGGCAGAGTGCGGCATTGTAGTTCTGGATTGCCCAACTGGAGGGCTTGTGGGCCAGTAGTCTGAGGACGGAGTCTGAGAACCCAAGCTAGGCCTAGGTTTCTGGGTGAGGATATGGCAGGCACAATCTACAGATGTCAATCGAGAGCTCGTGCATCTGAAGTCAGGGCAAGGATCAGACGATCGCTCAGGTTGGACTTTCTGCCCTGATGGCCCTTTCTTGAAGGGGGTTGGGACACGAGGACATGGGGGTTTTCCCACGATGGGAGTTGTGACAAGCTCCAAACTGCAAAGATTCTTCTGCAGGACAATTGAGACCTGTTGGTTGGCTCCAGGCCAACGATTCTGAGCAGGGTTCTAAGGATGGATGGCTGGGTAGCCCACCTCGCATTCCAATTGTCTCTAAGCAACAAGACAGGTTAGATCAGCTGGATGTGGGGGGCAACCGAGGAGGCTGAGTTGAAATGGACTCTCCTGTGGATGTGTCCTAATGTGTTTTTGTGTCTATGGAGACCTTGGAATGAAGCGGTGGCCCTGGGGCCCTGAAGGGTTCTCCTAAACAGAGGCTTTGACACAGCTCCAACGTGCATGTTTCCCATGTGTAGATAAGATTTGTTCTGAAGGGTGAGTCTAGAAACAGCCATATGCTGGTATTGAAATCCAGGCCTCTGAGGAGAGTTTCCTGGAAACCAAAGCAATGGATCCGATTAGTGCTTGGGGCCTATCCGTTCCTTTTTACTTCTGGGGACATCAGTCTATGGGTCTGAGTGTAGGTAGGTGCTCAGATGGGCTCAGATTGCCCCTGTTTGTCCTGGGAAGCCACAACTATTGGGATGGCCTCAGGGACTTTGGAGGTTATCCGATTAGTAGGGTTGTGGCCATTGGAATGGGCACATACAATTCCCTTGGAGAGGGCAAGTACAGTCCTCAGGTTTGGCTCCAGGGCCCTGAGCCTGTAGGGTGTGTAGGCCAGAGCTGTTTGGACAGTTGTCTGAAAACACAAACTCGGCTTATGTTTTGGGTCATAGGTATGGCAGGACTGATCTACAGACCATGAGGAGAACACTTCGCGATATGAAAAAAGGGCGAGTGTGAGGCTCTTGCTCAAGTTTTTGTCTCTGGATATCGTGTCACTCATGGTCGTGAAATTGCCAGGTGACTTCATGGGAAATGGACGAGTCTTACTCTCTGGGGGTTCGTTCCCGTCCAAAGAGTTTGGGGTCATTCTGGGGATGGAAGAAGTCCGTTTTTTTGTTGTTGTCGATTTGTTTCATTTTGTTTTTCAACCTCAGATGTCCCACCAAATGAGGGATTCCAGCGTAGAGCCCTGAGGTGGGGCGACTGGACAACCAGAAATCTGGTTAAAAATTGGGGACTAGGGACATGTCAAGCCCATTATGACATCTAATGGTCCAGCCACTGAGAGGACTTACTAGAGGACAGGACTCACGCTGAGGTCACAATGCGTGTTTATGCTCTCGTCGCACTGAAGAATGGGCGGGGACTCAGGGTGAATGCTGGTTTCACCTACACTGAACGTTGGACAACATGCCAACCACAAGGTTTCTTGCCATGGGTCAGGAAGAGTTCTGATTTCTGCATCACAGTCACCCGTGGGCAGTGATTGGAGATAAGGTCTAGGTTCTGAAGCCTGAAAACTGAGGTAGGGAAGAGATGATGACCTAAGGCCAGGGCGGGTCTGATGTGCTCAGGGTGCGGTCAGCTGTCTGGGTGTTGGTCAGCAGGTCCGGGCTCAGGTTGTGTCAGACAGTGCATTAGTGCCCAGGTTAGACTATATAATTTGGGTACATTCGAGTGCCGTGTAGGTTTATCTTCATTTAAGCTGCCTGGTCAGCTCATTAGGCAATATATTTTTTCTAGAGGGCAGGCAGAGTGCTTCATTGTCGGTCCGGAATTGCCAAACTTGAGGGCTTCGGGGCCAGGAGAGTGCGGACGGAAGTCTGAGAACACAAGCTAGATTTCGGATTCAGGGTGAGGGCACGGCAGGTACCACCTGCAGATCTGAACCAATATCTCCTGCATCTGAAGTCAGAGCGAGGATCCGACGTTGGCTCAGGTTGGAGTTTCTGTGCATGACAGCCCCTTCATGAAGGGAGCGGAATCTCGAGGCCATGGAGGTTTTCCACGTTGGGAGATGTGGGATTCCCCCCTTCAAGGATTCCTTCTTCAAGACAATTGAGACCTGTTGGACAGCTCCAGGACATCCCATATGGAATGACTCCAGAGCACCATTCGAGGATGGATGCCTGGGAAGTCCGCCTCGCCTTCCAATTGTCTCCTAGCAACAAGACAGTTTAGATCTAATGGATCTGCGGGAGCAACCGGGGTGGCTGAGTTGAAATGCACTTTCCAGAGGATGGGTCCTAATGTGTGTTTGGGTCCATGAGGTCCTTGGAATGGGGAGGTGGCACCGGGACCCTGAAGGATTCTCCCAAGCTTTGGAATAGCTCCCATGCACAAGTTTCCCTGTGGAGACGAGATTTGTTCTGATGGGTGCCTCAGGAAATCCCTTCTGCTGCTATTAGAATGCAGGCTTTTGTGGAGACATGCCTGTAAACCAAAGCAATGGATCCGATAATGGCATCGGGTCCTGTCTGGTTCAATCTTCTTGGTATGAGTGGAGGTCGATGAGTGGAGGTAGATGCTCAGCTGGTATCAACCGCCCTTTTTTGTCCCGGGCGACCTAAACTATTGGGATGGCCTCAGGGACTTTGGAGGGTTCTCCTAATTTGTACGATTTTGGACAATGGAATGGGCAGAATTCCCCTGGATTGGGTGGGGGCAGTCCTAATGTGTGGCTCCAGGGGCCCCAGCCTGGAGGGAGTGTGGCCCAGGACTTTGAGGACAGAAGAATGAAAACACAAACTCAGCTTAAGTTTGGGGACGTAGGTATGGCACGCCCGATCTACAAACCATGAGAAGAACTCTTCAGGATATGAAGAATTAGCGAGTCTGAGTCGCTTGCTCAGGTTTTTGTCTCTGGATTTTATTTCTGCGATGGACGTGGAATGTTGGGGAGGTCTCATGGGCCATGGACGAATCTTCCTCTCTGTGGATTTGGCCTGATCCCAATTGTTTTTCATCATTCTGTGTGATAGGAGGACTCCTTTCAGATTTGTTACCTCTGGTGTCCCACCAAAGGAGGAATTCCAAAGCAGAGCCCTGGGGAAGAGTGAAGGGACACCGCGAACGATGGTTAAAAATTGGGGCCTAGGGGCATGGCAAGCCCAATATTCTGTCTCTTCATATAGGCCCTGAGAGGCCTTACCTGAGGACTGGGCTCAGGCTGAGGGTCACAATGTGTGTTTGTGACCAATGTGGCCCGCAAGCATGGGCTGGGCCTCATGGGCCACGCTTGTTTCAACTACACTGAACGTTGGACAACATGCCAAGCACAAGGTTTCTTGCCATGGGGAAAGAGTTCTGATTTCTGCATCATTTTCAACCCTGGGCAGTGGTTGGAGATAAGGTCTAGGTTCTGAGCCTGAAAACCGCAGTTGGGAAGAGATGACGACCTAAGTCCATGGCGGGTCCGATGTGCTCAGTGTGCGGCCAGCTGTCTGGGTGGGACCAGGAGGTCCAGGCTCAGGCTGGGTCAGAAGGGGAAATAGTGCCCAGGTCAGCCTATATGTTTGGAGTACAGCCGAATGGCGTGCAGGTTGATCCTCATTTGGGTTTTCAGGGTAGCCCTGAGGGCAATGTTTTACTTCTGTAGGGCAGGCAGAGTGCGGCATTGTAGTTCTGGATTGCCCAACTGGAGGGCTTGTGGGCCAGTAGTCTGAGGACGGAGTCTGAGAACCCAAGCTAGGCCTAGGTTTCTGGGTGAGGATATGGCAGGCACAATCTACAGACCTCAATCGAGATCTCGTGCATCTGAAGTTAGGGCAAGGATCAGACGATCGCTCAGGTTGGACTTTCTGCCCTGATGGCCCTTTCTTGAAGGGGGTTGGGACACGAGGACATGGGGGTTTTCCCACGATGGGAGTTGTGAGAAGCTCCAAACTGCTAAGATTCTTCTGCAGGACAATTGAGACCTGTTGGTTGGCTGCAGGCCAACGATTCCGAGCAGAGTTCTAAGGATGGATGGCTGGGTAGCCCACCTCGCATTCCAATTGTCTCCAAGCAACAAGACAGGTTATATCTGCTGGATGTGGGGGGCAACCGAGGAGGCTGAGTTGAAATGGACTCTCCTGTGGATGTGTCCTAATATGTTTTTGTGTCTATGGAGACCTTGGAATGAAGCGGTGGCCCTGGGGCCCTGAAGGGTTCTCCTAAACAGAGGCTTTGACACAGCTCCAACGTGCATGTTTCCCATGTGTAGATGAGATTTGTTCTGATGGGTGAGTCAAGAAACAGCCATATGCTGGTATTGAAATCCAGGCCTCTGAGGAGAGTTTCCTGGAAACCAAAGCAATGGATCCGATTAGTGCCTAGGGGCCTGTCCGTTCCTTTTTACTTCTGGGGACATCAGTCTACGGGTCTGAGTGCAGGTAGGTGCTCAGATGGGCTCAGATTGCCCCTGTTTGTCCTGGGAAGCCACAACTATTGGGATGGCCTCAGGGACTTTGGAGGTTATCCTACTAGTAGGGTTGTGGCCATTGGAATGGGCACATACAATTCCCTTGGAGAGGGCAAGTACAGTCCTCAGGTTTGGCTCCAGGGCCCTGAGCCTGTAGGGTGTGTAGGCCAGAGCTGTTTGGACAGTTGTCTGAAAACACAAACTCGGCTTATGTTTTGGGTCATAGGTATGGCAGGACTGATCAACAGACCATGAGGAGAACACTTCACGATATGAAAAAAGGGCGAGTGTGAGGATCTTGCTCAAGTTTTTGTCTCTGGATATCGTGTCACACAAGGTCGTGAAATTGCCAGGTGACTTCATGGGAAATGGACGAGTCTTACTCTCTGGGGGTTCGGTCCCTTCCAAAGAGTTTGGGGTCATTCTGGGGATGGAAGAAGTCCTTTTTTTTGTTTTTGTCGATTTGTTTCATTTTGTTTTTCAACCTCAGATGTCCCACCAAATGAGGGATTCCAGCGTAGAGCCCTGAGGTGGGGCGACTGGACAACCAGAAATCTGGTTAAAAATTGGGGACTAGGGACATGTCAAGCCCATTATGACATCTAATGGTCCAGCCACTGAGAGGACTTACTAGAGGAGAGGACTCACGCTGAGGTCACAATGCGTGTTTATGCTCTCGTCGCACTCAAGAATGGGCGGGGCCTGCCAACCACAAGGTTTCTTGCCATGGGTCAGGAAGAGTTCTGATTTCTGCATCACAGTCACGCGTGGGCAGTGATTGGAGATAAGGTCTAGGTTCTGAAGCCTGAAAACTGAGGTAGGGAAGAGATGATGACCTAAGGCCAGGGCGGGTCTGATGTGCTCAGGGTGCGGTCAGCTGTCTGGGTGTTGGTCAGCAGGTCCGGGCTCAGGTTGTGTCAGACAGTGCATTAGTGCCCAGGTTAGACTATATAATATGGGTACATTCGAGTGCCGTGTAGGTTTATCTTCATTTAAGCTGCCTGGTCAGCTCATTAGGCAATATATTTTTTCTAGAGGGCAGGCAGAGTGCTTCATTGTCGGTCCGGAATTGCCAAACTTGAGGGCTTCGGGGCCAGGAGAGTGAGGACGGAAGTCTGAGAACACAAGCTAGATTTCGGATTCAGGGTGAGGGCACAGTAGGTACCCCCTGCAGATCTGAACCAATATCTCATGCATCTGAAGTCAGGGCGAGGATCCGACGTTGGCTCAGGTTGGAGTTTCTGTGCATGACGGCCCCTTCATGAAGGGAGCGGAATCTCGAGGCCATGGAGGTTTTCCACGTTGGGAGATGTGGGATGCCCCCCTTCAAGGATTCCTTCTGCGGGACAATTGAGACCTGTTGGACAGCTCCAGGACATCCCATATGGAATGATTCCAGAGCACCATTCGAGGATGGATGCCTGGGAAGTCCGCCTCGCCTTCCAATTGTCTCCTAGCAACAAGTCAGTTTAGATCTAATGGATCTGTGGGAGCAACCGCGGTGGCTGAGTTGAAATGCACTTTCCAGAGGATGGGTCCTAATGTGTGTTTGGGTCCATGAGGGCCTTGGAATGGGGAGGTGGCACCGGGACCGTGAAGGATTCTCCAAAGCTTTGGCATAGCTCCCATGCACAAGTTTCCTTATGGAGATGAGATTTGTTCTGATGGGTGCCTCAGGAAATCCCCTCTGCTGGTATTGGAATCCAGGCTTTTGTGGAGACATGCCTGTAAACCAAAGTAATGGATCCGATAATGGCATCGGGTCCTGTCTGGTTCAATCTTCTTGGTATGAGTGGAGGTAGATGAGTGGAGGTAGATGCTCAGCCGGTATCAACCGCCCTTTTTTGTCCCGGGCGAACTACACTATTGGGATGGCCTCAGGGACTTTGGAGGGTTCTCCTAATTTGTACGATTTTTGACAATGGAATGGGCAGAATTCCCATGGATTGGGTGGGGGCAGTCCTAATGTGTGGCTCCAGGGGCCCCAGCCTGGAGGGAGTGTGGCCCAGTACTTTGAGGACAGAAGACTGAAAACACAAACTCAGCTTAAGTTTGGGGACGTAGGTATGGCACGCCCGATCTACAAACCATGAGAAGAACTCTTCAGGATATGAAGAATTAGCGAGTCTGAGTCGCTTGCTCAGGCTTTTGTCTCTGGATTTTATTTCTGCGATGGACGTGGAATGTTGGGGAGGTCTCATGGGCCATGGACGAATCTTCCTCTCTGTGGATTTGGCCCGATCCCAATTGTTTTTCATCATTCTGTGGGATGGGAGGACTCCTTTCAGGTTTGTTACCTCTGGTGTCCCACCAAAGGAGGAATTCCAAAGCAGAGCCCTGGGGAAGAGTGAAGGGACACCCCGAACGATGGTTAAAAATTGGGGCCTAGGGGCATGGCAAGCCCAATATTCTGTCTCTTCATATAGGCCCTGAGAGGCCTTACCTGAGGACTGGGCTCAGGCTGAGGGTCACAATGTGTGTTTGTGACCAATGTGGCCCGCAAGCATGGGCTGGGCCTCATGGGCCACGCTTGTTTCAACTACACTGAACGTTGGACAACATGCCAAGCACAAGGTTTCTTGCCATGGGGAAAGAGTTCTGATTTCTGCATCATTTTCAACCCTGGGCAGTGGTTGGAGATAAGGTCTAGGTTCTGAGCCTGAAAACCGCAGTTGGGAAGAGATGACGACCTAAGGCCATGGCGGGTCCGATGTGCTCAGTGTGCGGCCAGCTGTCTGGGTGGGACCAGGAGGTCCAGGCTCAGGCTGGGTCAGAAGGGGAAATAGTGCCCAGGTCAGCCTATATGTTTGGGGTACAGCCGAATGGCGTGCAGGTTGATCCTCATTTGGGGTTTCGGGGTAGCCCTGAGGGCAATGTTTACTTCTGTAGGGCAGGCAGAGTGCGGCATTGTAGTTCTGGATTGCCCAACTGGAGGGCTTGTGGGCCAGTAGTCTGAGGACGGAGTCTGAGAACCCAAGCTAGGCCTAGGTTTCTGGGTGAGGATATGGCAGGCACAATCTACAGACCTCAATCGAGATCTCGTGCATCTGAAGTCAGGGCAAGGATCAGACGATCGCTCAGGTTGGACTTTCTGCCCTGATGGCCCTTTCTTGAAGGGGGTTGGGACACGAGGACATGGGGGTTTTCCCACGATGGGAGTTGTGACAAGCTCCAAACTGCAAAGATTCTTCTGCAGGACAATTGAGACCTGTTGGTTGGCTCCAGGCCAACGATTCCGAGCAGGGTTCTAAGGATGGATGGCTGGGTAGCCCACCTCACATTCCAATTGTCTCCAAGCAACAAGACAGGTTAGATCTGCTGGATGTGGGGGGCAACCGAGGAGGCTGAGTTCAAATGGACTCTCCTGTGGATGTGTCCTAATATGTTTTTGTGTCTATGGAGACCTTGGAATGAAGCGGTGGCCCTGGGGCCCTGAAGGGTTCTCCTAAACAGAGGCTTTGACACAGCTCCAACGTGCATGTTTCCCATGTGTAGATGAGATTTGTTCTGATGGGTGAGTCAAGAAACAGCCATATGCTGGTATTGAAATCCAGGCCTCTGAGGAGAGATGCCTGGAAACCAAAGCAATGGATCCGATTAGTGCCTAGGGGCCTGTCCGTTCCTTTTTACTTCTGGGGACATCAGTCTACGGGTCTGAGTGCAGGTAGGTGACAGATGGGCTCAGATTGCCCCTGTTTGTCCTGGGAAGCCACAACTATTGGGATGGCCTCAGGGACTTTGGAGGTTATCCTACTAGTAGGGTTGTGGCCATTGGAATGGGCACATACAATTCCCTTGGAGAGGGCAAGTACAGTCCTCAGGTTTGGCTCCAGGGCCCTGAGCCTGTAGGGTGTGTAGGCCAGAGCTGTTTGGACAGTTGTCTGAAAACACAAACTCGGCTTATGTTTTGGGTCATAGGTATGGCAGGACTGATCTACAGACCATGAGGAGAACACTTCGCGATATGAAAAAAGGGCGAGTGTGAGGATCTTGCTCAAGTTTTTGTCTCTGGATATCGTGTCACTCATGGTCGTGAAATTGCCGGGTGACTTCATGGGAAATGGACGAGTCTTGCTCTCTGGGGGTTCGGTCCCGTCCAAAGAGTTTGGGGTCATTCTGGGGATGGAAGAAGTCCGTTTTTTTGGTGTTGTCGATTTGTTTCATTTTGTTTTTCAACCTCAGATGTCCCACCAAATGAGAGATTCCAGCGTAGAGCCCTGAGGTGGGGCGACTGGACAACCAGAAATCTGGTTAAAAATTGGGGACTAGGGACATGTCAAGCCCATTATGACATCTAATGGTCCAGCCACTGAGAGGACTTACTAGAGGACAGGACTCACGCTGAGGTCACAATCAGTGTTTATGCTCTCGTCGCACTCAAGAATGGGCGGGGCCTCAGGGTGAATGCTGGTTTCTCCTACACTGAACGTTGGACAACATGCCAACCACAAGGTTTCTTGCCATGGGTCAGGAAGAGTTCTGATTTCTGCATCACAGTCACCCGTGGGCAGTGATTGAAGATAAGGTCTAGGTTCTGAAGCCTGAAAACTGAGGTAGGGAAGAGATGATGACCTAAGGCCAGGGCGGGTCTGATGTGCTCAGGGTGCGGTCAGCTGTCTGGGTGTTGGTCAGCAGGTCCGGGCTCAGGTTGTGTCAGACAGTGCATTAGTGCCCAGGTTAGACTATATAATTTGGGTACATTCGAGTGCCGTGTAGGTTTATCTTCATTTAAGCTGCCTGGTCAGCTCATTAGGCAATATATTTTTTCTAGAGGGCAGGCAGAGTGCTTCATTGTCGGTCCGGAATTGCCAAACTTGAGGGCTTCGGGGCCAGGAGAGTGCGGACGGAAGTCTGAGAACACAAGCTAGATTTCGGATTCAGGGTGAGGGCACGGCAGGTACCCCCTGCAGATCTGAACCAATATCTCATGCATCTGAAGTCAGGGCGAGGATCCGACGTTGGCTCAGGTTGGAGTTTCTGTGCATGACGGCCCCTTCATGAAGGGAGCGAAATCTCGAGGCCATGGAGGTTTTCCACGTTGGGAGATGTGGGATGCCCCCCTTCAAGGATTCCTTCTGCGGGACAATTGAGACCTGTTGGACAGCTCCAGGACATCCCATATGGAATGACTCCAGAGCACCATTCGAGGATGGATGCCTGGGAAGTCCGCCTCGCCTTCCAATTGTCTCCTAGCAACAAGTCAGTTTAGATCTAATGGATCTGCGGGAGCAACCGGGGTGGCTGAGTTGAAATGCACTTTCCAGAGGATGGGTCCTAATGTGTGTTTGGGTCCATGAGGGCCTTGGAATTGGGAGGTGGCACCGGGACCCTGAAGGATTCTCCCAAGCTTTGGCATAGCTCCCATGCACAAGTTTCCTTCTGGAGATGAGATTTGTTCTGATGGGTGCCTCAGGAAATCCCCTCTGCTGGTATTGGAATCCAGGCTTTTGAGGAGACATGCCTGTAAAACAAAGCAATGGATCCGATAATGGCCTCGGGTTTTGTCTGGTTCAATCTTCTTGGTATGAGTGGAGGTATATGAGTGGAGGGAGATGCTCAGCTGTTATCAACCGCCCTTTTTTGTCCCGGGCGACCTACACTATTGGAATGGACTCAGGGACTTTGGAGGGTTCTCCTAATTTGTACGATTTTTGACAATGGAATGGGCAGAATTCCCATGGATTGGTGGGGGCAGTCCTAATGTGTGGCTCCAGGGGCCCCAGCCTGGAGGGAGTGTGGCCCAGGACTTTGAGGACAGAAGACTGAAAACACAAACTCAGCTTAAGTTTGGGGACGTAGGTATGGCACGCCCGATCTACAAACCATGAGAAGAACTCTTCAGGATATGAAGAATGAGCGAGTCTGAGGCGCTTGCTCAGGCTTTTGTCTCTGGATTTTGTTTCAGCGATAGCCGCGGAATGTTGGGGAGGTCTCATGGGCCATGGACGAATCTTCCTCTCTGTGGATTTGGCCCGATCCCAATTGTTTTTCGTCAATCTGTGGGATGGGAGGACTCCTTTCAGGTTTGTTACCTCTGGTGTCCCACCAAAGGAGGAATTCCAAAGCAGAGCCCTGGGGAAGAGTGAAGGGACACCCCGAACGATGGTTAAAAATTGGGGCCTAGGGGCATGGCAAGCCCAATATTCTGTCTCTTCATATAGGCCCTGAGAGGCCTTACCTGAGGACTGGGCTCAGGCTGAGGGTCACAATGTGTGTTTGTGACCAATGTGGCCCGCAAGCATGGGCTGGGCCTCATGGGCCACGCTTGTTTCAACTACACTGAACGTTGGACAACATGCCAAGCACAAGGTTTCTTGCCATGGGGAAAGAGTTCTGATTTCTGCATCATTTTCAACCCTGGGCAGTGGTTGGAGATAAGGTCTAGGTTCTGGAGCCTGAAACACGCAGTTGGGAAGAGATGACGACCTAAGGCCATGGCGGGTCTGATGTGCTCAGTGTGAGGCCAGCTGTCTGGGTGGGACCAGGTGGTCCAGGCTCAGGCTGGGTCAGAAGGGGAAATAGTGCCCAGGTCAGCCTATATGTTTGGGGTACAGCCGAATGGCGTGCAGGTTGATCCTCATTTGGGGTTTCGGGGTAGTCCTGTGGGCAATGTTTTACTTCTGTAGGGCAGGCAGAGTGCGGCATTGTAGTTCTGGATTGCCCAACTGGAGGGCTTGTGGGCCAGTAGTCTGAGGACGGAGTCTGAGAACCCAATCTAGGCCTAGGTTTCTGGGTGAGGATATGGCAGTCACAATCTACAGACCTCAATCGAGATCTCGTGCATCTGAAGTCAGGGCAAGGATCAGACGATCGCTCAGGTTGGACTTTCTGCCCTGATGGCCCTTTCTTGAAGGGGGTTGGATCACGAGGACATGGGGTTTTCCCACGATGGGAGTTGTGACAAGCTCCAAACTGCAAAGATTCTTCTGCAGGACAATTGAGACCTGTTGGTTGGCTCCAGGCCAACGATTCCGAGCAGGGTTCTAAGGATGGATGGCTGGGTAGCCCACCTCGCATTTAAATTGTCTCCAAGCAACAAGACAGGTTAGATCTGCTGGATGTGGGGGGCAACCGAGGAGGCTGAGTTGAAATGGACTCTCCTGTGGATGTGTCCTAATATGTTTTTGTGTCTATGGAGACCTTGGAATGAAGCGGTGGCCCTGGGGCCCTGAAGGGTTCTCCTAAACAGAGGCTTTGACACAGCTCCAACGTGCATGTTTCCCATGTGTAGATGAGATTTGTTCTGATGGGTGAGTCAAGAAACAGCCATATGCTGGTATTGAAATCCAGGCCTCTGAGGAGAGTTTCCTGGAAACCAAAGCAATGGATCCGATTAGTGCCTAGGGGCCTGTCCGTTCCTTTTTACCTCTGGGGACATCAGTCTACGGGTCTGAGTGCAGGTAGGTGCTCAGATGGGCTCAGATTGCCCCTGTTTGTCCTGGGAAGCCACAACTATTGGGATGGCCTCAGGGACTTTGGAGGTTATCCTATTAGTAGGGTTGTGGCCATTGGAATGGGCACATACAATTCCCTTGGAGAGGGCAAGTACAGTCCTCAGGTTTGGCTCCAGGGCCCTGAGCCTGTAGGGTGTGTAGGCCAGAGCTGTTTGGACAGTTGTCTGAAAACACAAACTCGGCTTATGTTTTGGGTCATAGGTATGGCAGGACTGATCTACAGACCATGAGGAGAACACTTCGCGATATGAAAAAAGGGCGAGTGTGAGGATCTTGCTCAAGTTTTTGTCTCTGGATATCGTGTCACTCATGGTCGTGAAATTGCCGGGTGACTTCATGGGAAATGGACGAGTCTTACTCTCTGGGGGTTTGGTCCCGACCAAAGAGTTTGGGGTCATTCTGGGGATGGAAGAAGTCCGTTTTTTTGTTGTTGTCGATTTGTTTCATTTTGTTTTTCAACCTCATATGTCCCACCAAATGAGGGATTCCAGCATAGAGCCCTGAGGTGGGGCGACTGGACAACCAGAAATCTGGTTAAAAATTGGGGACTAGGGACATGTCAAGCCCGTTAGGACATCTAATGGTCCAGCCACTGAGAGGACTTACTAGAGGACAGGACTCACGGTGAGGTCACAATCCGTGTTTATGCTCTCGTCGCACTCAAAAATGGGCGGGGCCTCGGGGTGAATGCTGGTTTCTCCTACACTGAACGTTGGACAACATGCCAACCACAAGGTTTCTTGCCATGGGTCAGGAAGAGTTCTGATTTCTGCATCACAGTCACCCGTGGGCAGTGATTGGAGATAAGGTCTAGGTTCTGAAGCCTGAAAACTGAGGTAGGGAAGAGATGATGACCTAAGGCCAGGGCGGGTCTGATGTGCTCAGGGTGCGGTCAGCTGTCTGGGTGTTGGTCAGCAGGTCCGGGCTCAGGTTGTGTCAGACAGTGCATTAGTGCCCAGGTTAGACTATATAATTTGGGTACATTCGAGTGCCGTGTAGTTTTATCTTCATTTAAGCTGCCTGGTCGCTCATTAGGCAATATATTTTTTCTAGAGGGCAGGCAGAGTGCTTCATTGTCGGTCCGGAATTGCCAAACTTGAGGGCTTCGGGGCCAGGAGAGTGCGGACGGAAGTCTGAGAACACAAGCTAGATTTCGGATTCAGGGTGAGGGCACGGAAGGTACCCCCTGCAGATCTGAACCAATATCTCATGCATCTGAAGTCAGAGCGAGGAGCCGACGTTGGCTCAGGTTGGAGTTTCTGTTAATGACGGCCCCTTCATGAAGGGAGCGGAATCTCGAGGCCATGGAGGTTTTCCACGTTGGGAGATGTGGGATGCCCCCCTTCAAGGATTCCTTCTGCGGGACAATTGAGACCTGTTGGACCGCTCCCGGACATCCCATATGGAATGACTCCAGAGCACCATTCGAGGATGGATGCCTGGGAAGTCCGCCTCGCCTTCCAATTGTCTCCTAGCAACAAGACAGTTTAGATCTAATGGATCTGCGGGAGCAACCGGGGTGGCTGAGTTGAAATGCACTTTCCAGAGGATGGGTCCTAATGTGTGTTTGGGTCCATGAGGGCCTTGGAATGGGGAGGTGGCACCGGGACACTGAAGTATTCAACCAAGCTTTGGCATAGCTCCCATGCACAAGTTTCGTTGTGGAGACGAGATTTGTTCTGATGGGTGCCTCAGGAAATCCCCTCTGCTGGTATTGGAATCCAGGCTTTTGAGGAGACATGCCTGTAAAACAAAGCAATGGATCCGATAATGGCCTCGGGTCCTGTCTGGTTCAATCTTCTTGGTATGAGTGGAGGTATATGAGTGGAGGGAGATGCTCAGCTGTTATCAACCGCCCTTTTTTGTCCCGGGCGAACTACACTATTGGGATGGACTCAGGGAATTTGGAGGGTTCTCCTAATTTGTACGATTTTTGACAATGGAATGGGCAGAATTCCCATGGATTGGTGGGGGCAGTCTTAATGTGTGGCACCAGGTCCCCAGCCTGGAGGGAGTGTGGCCCAGGACTTAGAGGACAGAAGACTGAAAACACAAACTCAGCTTAAGTTTGGGGACGTAGGTATGGCACGCCCGATCTACAAACCATGAGAAGAACTCTTAAGGATATGAAGAATGAGCGAGTCTTAGTCGCTTGCTCAGGCTTTTGTCTCTGGATTTTGTTTCAGCGATGGCCGTGGAATGTTGGGGAGGTCTCATGGGCCATGGACGAATCTTCCTCTCTGTGGATTTGGCCCGATCCCAATTGTTTTTCGTCAATCTGTGGGATGGGAGGACTCCTTTCAGGTTTGTTACCTCTGGTGTCCCACCAAAGGAGGAATTCCAAAGCAGAGCCCTGGGGAAGAGTGAAGGGACACCCCGAACGATGGTTAAAAATTGGGGCCTAGGGGCATGGCAAGCCCAATATTCTGTCTCTTCATATAGGCCCTGAGAGGCCTTACCTGAGGACTGGGCTCAGGCTGAGGGTCACAATGTGTGTTTGTGACCAATGTGGCCCGCAAGCATGGGCTGGGCCTCATGGGCCACGCTTGTTTCAACTACACTGAACGTTGGACAACATGCCAAGCACAAGGTTTCTTGCCATGGGGAAAGAGTTCTGATTTCTGCATCATTTTCAACCCTGGGCAGTGGTTGGAGATAAGGTCTAGGTTCTGGAGCCTGAAACACGCAGTTGGGAAGAGATGACGACCTAAGGCCATGGCGGGTCTGATGTGCTCAGTGTGAGGCCAGCTGTCTGGGTGGGACCAGGTGGTCCAGGCTCAGGCTGGGTCAGAAGGGGAAATAGTGCCCAGGTCAGCCTATATGTTTGGGGTACAGCCGAATGGCGTGCAGGTTGATCCTCATTTGGGGTTTCGGGGTAGTCCTGTGGGCAATGTTTTACTTCTGTAGGGCAGGCAGAGTGCGGCATTGTAGTTCTGGATTGCCCAACTGGAGGGCTTGTGGGCCAGTAGTCTGAGGACGGAGTCTGAGAACCCAATCTAGGCCTAGGTTTCTGGGTGAGGATATGGCAGTCACAATCTACAGACCTCAATCGAGATCTCGTGCATCTGAAGTCAGGGCAAGGATCAGACGATCGCTCAGGTTGGACTTTCTGCCCTGATGGCCCTTTCTTGAAGGGGGTTGGATCACGAGGACATGGGGTTTTCCCACGATGGGAGTTGTGACAAGCTCCAAACTGCAAAGATTCTTCTGCAGGACAATTGAGACCTGTTGGTTGGCTCCAGGCCAACGATTCCGAGCAGGGTTCTAAGGATGGATGGCTGGGTAGCCCACCTCGCATTTAAATTGTCTCCAAGCAACAAGACAGGTTAGATCTGCTGGATGTGGGGGGCAACCGAGGAGGCTGAGTTGAAATGGACTCTCCTGTGGATGTGTCCTAATATGTTTTTGTGTCTATGGAGACCTTGGAATGAAGCGGTGGCCCTGGGGCCCTGAAGGGTTCTCCTAAACAGAGGCTTTGACACAGCTCCAACGTGCATGTTTCCCATGTGTAGATGAGATTTGTTCTGATGGGTGAGTCAAGAAACAGCCATATGCTGGTATTGAAATCCAGGCCTCTGTGAGAGTTTCCTGGAAACCAAAGCAATGGATCCGATTAGTGCCTTGGGGCCTGTCCATTCCTTTTTACCTCTGGGGACATCAGTCTACGGGTCTGAGTGCAGGTAGGTGCTCAGATGGGCTCAGATTGCCCCTGTTTGTCCTGGGAAGCCACTACTATTGGGATGGCCTCAGGGACTTTGGAGGTTATCCTATTAGTAGGGTTGTGGCCATTGGAATGGGCACATACAATTCCCTTGGAGAGGGCAAGTACAGTCCTCAGGTTTGGCTCCAGGGCCCTGAGCCTGTAGGGTGTGTAGGCCAGAGCTGTTTGGACAGTTGTCTGAAAACACAAACTCGGCTTATGTTTTGGGTCATAGGTATGGCAGGACTGATCTACAGACCATGAGGAGAACACTTCGCGATATGAAAAAAGGGCGAGTGTGAGGATCTTGCTCAAGTTTTTGTCTCTGGATATCGTGTCACTCATGGTCGTGAAATTGCCGGGTGACTTCATGGGAAATGGACGAGTCTTACTCTCTGGGGGTTTGGTCCCGACCAAAGAGTTTGGGGTCATTCTGGGGATGGAAGAAGTCCGTTTTTTTGTTGTTGTCGATTTGTTTCATTTTGTTTTTCAACCTCATATGTCCCACCAAATGAGGGATTCCAGCATAGAGCCCTGAGGTGGGGCGACTGGACAACCAGAAATCTGGTTAAAAATTGGGGACTAGGGACATGTCAAGCCCGTTAGGACATCTAATGGTCCAGCCACTGAGAGGACTTACTAGAGGACAGGACTCACGGTGAGGTCACAATCCGTGTTTATGCTCTCGTCGCACTCAAAAATGGGCGGGGCCTCGGGGTGAATGCTGGTTTCTCCTACACTGAACGTTGGACAACATGCCAACCACAAGGTTTCTTGCCATGGGTCAGGAAGAGTTCTGATTTCTGCATCACAGTCACCCGAGGGCAGTGATTGGAGATAAGGTCTAGGTTCTGAAGCCTGAAAACTGAGGTAGGGAAGAGATGATGACCTAAGGCCAGGGCGGGTCTGATGTGCTCAGGGTGCGGTCAGCTGTCTGGGTGTTGGTCAGCAGGTCCGGGCTCAGGTTGTGTCAGACAGTGCATTAGTGCCCAGGTTAGACTATATAATTTGGGTACATTCGAGTGCCGTGTAGTTTTATCTTCATTTAAGCTGCCTGGTCGCTCATTAGGCAATATATTTTTTCTAGAGGGCAGGCAGAGTGCTTCATTGTCGGTCCGGAATTGCCAAACTTGAGGGCTTCGGGGCCAGGAGAGTGCGGACGGAAGTCTGAGAACACAAGCTAGATTTCGGATTCAGGGTGAGGGCACGGAAGGTACCCCCTGCAGATCTGAACCAATATCTCATGCATCTGAAGTCAGGGCGAGGATCCGAAGTTGGCTCAGGTTGGAGTTTCTGTGCATGACGGCCCCTTCATGAAGGGAGCGGCATCTCGAGGCCATGGAGGTTTTCCACGTTGGGAGATGTGGGATGCCCCCTTCAAGGATTCCTCCTGCGGGAAAATTGAGACCTGTTGGACAGCTCCAGGACATCCCATATGGAATGACTCCAAAGCACCGTTCGAGGATGGATGCCTGGGAAGTCCGCCTCGCCTTCCAATTGTCTCCTAGCAACAAGACAGTTTAGATCTAATGGATCTGCGGGAGCAACCGGGGTGGCTGAGTTGAAATGCACTTTCCAGAGGATGGGTCCTAACGTGTGTTTGTGTCCATGAGGGCCTTGGAATGGGGAGGTGGCACCGGGACCCTGAAGTATTCTCCTAAGCTTTGGCATAGCTCCCATGCACAAGTTTCCTTGTGGAGACGAGATTTGTTCTGATGGGTGCCTCAGGAAATCCCCTCTGCTGGTATTGGAATCCAGGCTTTTGAGGAGACATGCCTGTAAAACAAAGCAATGGATCCGATAATGGCCTCGGGTCCTGTCTGGTTCAATCTTCTTGGTATGAGTGGAGGTAGATGAGTGGAGGGAGATGCTCAGCTGGTATCAACCGCCCTTTTTTGTCCCGGGCGACCTACACTATTGGGATGGCCTCAGGGACTTTGGAGGGCTCTCCTAATTTGTACGATTTTTGACAATTGAATGGGCAGAATTCCCATGGATTGGTGGGGGCAGTCCTAATGTGTGGCTCCAGGGTCCCCAGCTTGGAGGGAGTGTGGCCCAGGACTTTGAGGACAGAAGACTGAAAACACAAACTCAGCTTAAGATTGGAGACGTAGGTATGGCACGCCCGATGTACAAACCATGAGAAGAACTCTTCAGGTTATGAAGAATGAGCGAGTCTGAGTCGCTTGCTCAGGCTTTTGTCCCTGGATTTTGTTTCAGCGATGGCCGTGGAATGTTGGGGAGGTCTCATGGGCCATGGACGAATCTTCCTCTCTGTGGATTTGGCCCGATCTCAATTGTTTTTCGTAGGTCTGTGGGATGGGAGGACTCCTTTCAGGTTTGTTACCTCTGGTGTCCCACCAAAAGAGGAATTCCAAAGCAGAGCCCTGGGGAAGACTGAAGAGACACCTCGAACTATGGTTAAAAATTGGGGCCTAGGGGCATGGAAAGCCCAATATGCTGTCTCTTCATATAGGCCCTGAGAGGCCTTACCTGAGGACTGGGCTCAGGCTGAGGGTCACAATGTGTGTTTGTGACCAATGTGGCCCGCAAGCATGGGCTGTGCCTCATGGGCCACGCTTGTTTCAACTACACTGAACGTTGGACAACATGCCAAGCACAAGGTTTCTTGCCATGGGGAAAGAGTTCTGATTTCTGCATCATTTTCAACCCTGGGCAGTGGTTGGAGATAAGGTCTAGGTTGTGGAGCCTGAAAACCGCAGTTGGGAAGAGATGACGACCTAAGGCCATGGCGGGTCCGATGTGCTCAGTATGTGGCCTGCTGTCAGGGTGGGACCAGGAGGTCCAGGCTCAGGCTGGGTCAGAAGGGGAAATAGTGCCCAGGTCAGCCTATATGTTTGGGGTACAGCCGAATGGCGTGCAGGTTGATCCTCATTTGCGGTTTCGGGGTAGCCCTGAGGGCAATATTTTACTTCTGTAGAGCAGGCAGTGTGCGGCATTGTAGTTCTGGATTGCCCAACGGGAGGGCTTGTGGGCCAGTAGTCTGAGGACAGAGTCTGAGAACCCAAGCTAGGCCTAGGTTTCTGGGTGAGGATATGGCAGGCACAATCTACAGACCTCAATAGAGATTTCGTGCATCTGAAGTCAGGGCAAGGATTAGACTATCGCTCAGGTTGGACTTTCTGCCCTGATGGCCCTTTCTTGAAGGGGGTTGGATCACGAGGACATGGGGGTTTTCCCAAGATGGGAGTTGTGAGAAGCTCCAAACTGCAAAGATTCTTCTGCAGGACAATTGAGACCTGTTGTTTGGCTCCAGGCCAACGATTCTGAGCAGGGTTCTAAGGATGGATGGCTAGGTAGCCCACCTCGCATTCCAATCGTCTCCAAGCAACAAGACAGGTTAGATCTGCTGGATGTGGGGGGCAACCGAAGAGGCTGAGTTGAAATGGACTCTCCTGTGGATGTGTCCTAATATGTTTTTGTGTCTATGGAGACCTTGGAATGAAGCGGTGGCCCTGGGGCCCTGAAGGGTTCTCCTGAACAGAGGCTTTGACACAGCTCCAACGTGCATGTTTCCCATGTGTAGATGAGATTTGTTCTGATGGGTGAGTCAAGAAACAACCATATGCTGGTATTGAAATCCAGGCCTCTGAGGAGAGATGCCTGGAAACCAAAGCAATGGATCCGATTAGTGCCTAGGGGCCTGTTCGTTCCTTTTTACCTCTGGGGACATCAGTCTACGGGTCTGAGTGCAGGTAGGTGCTCAGATGGGCTCAGATTGCCCCTGTTTGTCCTGGGAAGCCACAACTATTGGGATGGCCTCAGGGACTTGGAGGTTATCCTTTTAGTAGGGTTGTGGCCATTGGAATAGGCACATACAATTCCCTTGGAGAGGGCAAGTACAGTACTCAGGTTTGGCTCCAGGGCCCTGAGCCTGTAGGGTGTGTAGGCCAGAGCTGTTTGGACAGTTGTCTGAAAACACAAACTCGGCTTATGTTTTGGGTCATAGGTATGGCAGGACTGATCTACAGACCATGAGGAGAACACTTCGGGATATGAAAAGAGGGCAAGTGTGAGGCTCTTGCTCAAGTTTTTGTCTCTGGATATCGTGTCACTCATGGTCGTGAAATTGCCGGGTGACTTCATGGGAAATAGACGAGTCTTACTCTCTGGGGGTTCGGTCCCGACCAAAGAGTTTGGGGTCATTCTGGGGATGGAAGAAGTCCGTTTTTTTGTTGTTGTCGATTTGTTTCATTTTGTTTTTCAACCTCAGATGTCCCACCAAATGAGGGATTCCAGAGTAGAGCCCTGGGGTGGGGCGACTGGACAACCAGAAATCTGGTTAAAAATTGGGGACTAGGGACATGTCAAGCCCATTATGACATCTAATGGTCCAGCCACTGAGAGGACTTACTAGAGGACAGGACTCACGCTGAGGTCACAATGCGTGTTTATGCTCTCCTCGCACTCAAGAATGGGCGGGGCCTCAGGGTGAATGCTCTTTTCTACTACACTGAACGTTGGACAACATGCCAACCACAAGGATTCTTGCCATGGGTCAGGAAGAGTTCTGATTTCTGCATCACAGTCACTCGTAGGCAGTGATTGGAGATAAGGTCTAGGTTCTGAAGCCTGAAAACTGAGGTAGGGAAGAGATGATGACCTAAGGCCAGGGCGGGTCTGATGTGCTCAGGGTGCGGTCAGCTGTCTGGGTGTTGGTCAGCAGGTCCGGGCTCAGGTTGTGTCAGACAGTGCATTAGTGCCCAGGTTAGACTATATAATTTGGGTACATTCGAATGCCGTGTAGGTTTATCCTCATTTAAGCTGCCTGGGCTGCTCATTAGGCAATATATTTTTTCTAGAGGGCAGGCAGAGTGCTTCATTGTCGGTCCGGAATTGCCAAACTTGAGGGCTTCGGGGCCAGGAGAGTGCAGACGGAAATCTGAGAACACAAGCTAGACTTCGGATTCAGGGTGAGGGCACGGCAGGTACCCCCTGCAGATCTGAACCAATATCTCATGCATCTGAAGTCAGGGCGAGGATCCGACGTTGGCGCAGGTTGGAGGTTCTGTGCATGACGGCCCCTTCATGAAGGGAGCGGAATCTCGAGGCCATGGAGGTTTTCCACGTTGGGAGATGTGGGATGCCCCCTTCAAGGATTCCTTCTGAGGGACAATTGAGACCTGTTGGACAGCTCCAGGACATCCCATATGGAATGACTCCAGAGCACCGTTCGAGGATGGATGCCTGGGAAGTTCGCCTCGCCTTCCAATTGTCTCCTAGCAACAAGAGAGTTTAGATCTAATGGATCTGCGGGAGCAACCGTGGTGGCTGAGTTGAAATGCACTTTCCAGAGGATGGGTCCTAATGTGTGTTTGTGTCCATGAGGGCCTTGGTATGGGGAGGTGGCACCGGGACCCTGAAGTATTCTCCTAAGCTTTGGCATAGCTCCCATGCACAAGTTTCCTTGTGGAGACGAGATTTGTTCTGATGGGTGCCTCAGGAAATCCCCTCTGCTGGTATTGGAATCCAGGCTTTTGAGGAGACATGCCTGTAAACCAAAGCAATGGATCCGATAATGGCCTCGGGTCCTGTCTGGTTCAATATTCTTGGTATGAGTGGAAGTTGATGAGTGGAGGTAGATTCTCAGCTGGTATCAACCGCCCTTTTTTGTCCCAGGCGACCTACACTATTGGGATGGCCTCAGGGACTTTGCATGGCTCTCCTAATTTGTACGACTTTTGACAATGGAATGGGCAGAATTCCCATGGATTGGTGGGGGCAGTCCTAATGTGTGGCTCCAGGGGCCCCAGCCTGGAGGGAGTGTGGCCCAGGACTTTGAGGACAGAAGACTGAAAACACAAACTCAGCTTAAGTTTGGGGACGTAGGTATGGCACGCCCGATGTACAAACCATGAGAAGAACTCTTCAGGATATGAAGAATGGGCTATTCTGAGGAGCTTGCTCAGGCTTTTGTCTCTGGATTTTGTTTCAGCGATGGCCGTGGAATGTTGGGGAGCACTCATTGGCCATGGACGTATCTTCCTCTCTGTGGATTTGGCCCGATCCCAATTGTTTTTCGTCAATCTGTGGGATGGGCGGACTCCTTTCAGGTTTGTTACTTCTGGTGTCCCACCAAAAGAGGAATTCCAAAGCAGAGCCCTGGGGAAGAGTGAAGGGACAACCCGAACTATGGTTAAAAATTGGGGCCTAGGGGCATGGCAAGCCCAATATGCTGTCTCTTCATATAGGCCCTGAGAGGCCTTACCTGAGGACTGGGCTCAGGCTGAGGGTCACAATGTGTGTTTGTGACCAATGTGGCCCGCAAGCATGGGCTGGGCCTCATGGGCCACGCTTGTTTCAACTACACTGAACGTTGGACAACATGCCAACCACAAGGTTTCTTGCCATGGGGAAAGAGTTCTGATTTCTGCATCATTTTCAACCCTGGGCAGTGGTTGGAGATAAGGTCTAGGTTCTGGAGCCTGAAACCGCAGTTGGGAAGAGATGACGACCTAAGGCCATGGCGGGTCCGATGTGCTCAGTGTGCGGCCAGCTGTCTGGGTGGGACCAGGAGGTCCAGGCTCAGGCTGGGTCAGAAGGGGAAATAGTGCCCAGGTCAGCCTATATGTTTGGGGTACAGCCGATTGGCGTGCAGGTAGATCCTCATTTGGGGTTTCGGGGTAGCCCTGAGGGCAATGTTTTACTTCTGTAGGGCAGGCAGAGTGCGGCATTGTAGTTCTGGATTGCCAAACTGGAGGGCTTGTGGGCCAGTAGTCTGAGGACGGAGTCTGAGAACCCAAGCTAGGCCTAGGTTTCTGGGTGAGGATATGGCAGGCACAATCTACAGACCTCAATAGAGATCTCGTGCATCTGAAGTCAGGGCAAGGATCAGACGATCGCTCTGGTTGGACTTTCTGCCCTGATGGCCCTATCTTGAAGGGGGTTGGATCACGAGGACATGGGGGTTTTCCCACGATAGGAGTTGTGAGAAGCTCCAAACTGCTAAGATTCTTCTGCAGGACAATTGAGACCTGTTGGTTGGCTCCAGGCCAACGATTCCGAGCAGGGTTCTAAGGATGGATGGCTGGGTAGCCCACCTCGCATTCCAATTGTCTCCAAGCAACAAGACAGGTTAGATCTGCTGGATGTGGGGGCAACCGAGGAGACTGAGTTGAAATGGACTCTCCTGGGGATGTGTCCTAATATGTTTTTGTGTCTATGGAGACCATGGAATGAAGCGGTGGCCCTGGGGCCCTGAAGGGTTCTCCTAAACAGAGGCTTTGACACAGCTCCAACGTGCATGTTTCCCATGTGTAGATGAGATTTGTTCTGATGGGTGAGTCAAGAAACAGCCATACGCTGTTATTGAAATCCAGGCCTCTGAGGAGAGATGCCTGGAAACCAAAGCAATGGATCCGATTAGTGCCTAGGGGCCTGTTCGTTCCTTTTTACCTCTGGGGACATCAGTCTACGGGTCTGAGTGCAGGTAGGTGCTCAGATGGGCTCAGATTGCCCTTGTTTGTCCTGGGAAGCCACAACTATTGGGATGGCCTCAGGGACTTTGGAGGTTATCCTACTAGTAGGGTTGTGGCCATTGGAATGGGCACATACAATTCCCTTGGAGAGGGCAAGTACAGTCCTCAGGTTTGGCTCCAGGGCCCTGAGCCTGTAGGGTGTGTAGGCCAGAGCTGTTTGGACAGTTGTCTGAAAACACAAACTCGGCTTATGTTTTGGGTCATAGGTATGGCAGGACTGATCTACAGACCATGAGGAGAACACTTCGGGATATGAAAAAAGGGCGAGTGTGAGGCTCTTGCTCAAGTTTTTGTCTCTGGATATCGTGTCACTCATGGTCGTGAAATTGCCGGGTGACTTCATGGGAAATGGACGAGTCTTACTCTCTGGGGGTTTGGTCCCGTCCAAAGAGTTTGCGGTCATTCTGGGGATGGAAGAAGTCCGTTTTTTTGTTGTTGTCGATTTGTTTCATTTTGTTTTTCAACCTCAGATGTCCCACCAAATGAGGGATTCCAGAGTAGAGCCCTGGGGTGGGGCGACTGGACAACCAGAAATCTGGTTAAAAATTGGGGACTAGGGACATGTCAAGCCCATTATGACATCTAATGGTCCAGCCACTGAGAGGACTTACTAGAGGACAGGACTCACGCTGAGGTCACAATGCGTGTTTATGCTCTCCTCGCACTCAAGAATGGGCGGGGCCTCAGGGTGAATGCTCTTTTCTCCTACACTGAACGTTGGACAACATGCCAACCACAAGGATTCTTGCCATGGGTCAGGAAGAGTTCTGATTTCTGCATCACAGTCACTCGTGGGCAGTGATTGGAGATAAGGTCTAGGTTCTGAAGCCTGAAAACTGAGGTAGGGAAGAGATGATGACCTAAGGCCAGGGCGGGTCTGATGTGCTCAGGGTGCGGTCAGCTGTCTGGGTGTTGGTCAGAAGGTCCGGGCTCAGGTTGTGTCAGACAGTGCATTAGTGCCCAGGTTAGACTATATAATTTGGGTACATTCGAGTGCCGTGTAGGTTTATCCTCATTTAAGCTGCCTGGGCTGCTCATTAGGCAATATATTTTTTCTAGAGGGCAGGCAGAGTGCTTCATTGTCGGTCCGGAATTGCCAAACTTGAGGGCTTCGGGGCCAGGAGAGTGCAGACGGAAATCTGAGAACACAAGCTAGACTTCGGATTCAGGGTGAGGGCACGGCAGGTACCCCCTGCAGATCTGAACCAATATCTCATGCATCTGAAGTCAGGGCGAGGATCCGACGTTGGCGCAGGTTGGAGGTTCTGTGCATGACGGCCCCTTCATGAAGGGAGCGGAATCTCGAGGCCATGGAGGTTTTCCACGTTGGGAGATGTGGGATGCCCCCTTCAAGGATTCCTTCTGAGGGACAATTGAGACCTGTTGGACAGCTCCAGGACATCCCATATGGAATGACTCCAGAGCACCGTTCGAGGATGGATGCCTGGGAAGTTCGCCTCGCCTTCCAATTGTCTCCTAGCAACAAGAGAGTTTAGATCTAATGGATCTGCGGGAGCAACCGTGGTGGCTGAGTTGAAATGCACTTTCCAGAGGATGGGTCCTAATGTGTGTTTGTGTCCATGAGGGCCTTGGTATGGGGAGGTGGCACCGGGACCCTGAAGTATTCTCCTAAGCTTTGGCATAGCTCCCATGCACAAGTTTCCTTGTGGAGACGAGATTTGTTCTGATGGGTGCCTCAGGAAATCCCCTCTGCTGGTATTGGAATCCAGGCTTTTGAGGAGACATGCCTGTAAACCAAAGCAATGGATCCGATAATGGCCTCGGGTCCTGTCTGGTTCAATATTCTTGGTATGAGTGGAAGTTGATGAGTGGAGGTAGATTCTCAGCTGGTATCAACCGCCCTTTTTTGTCCCAGGCGACCTACACTATTGGGATGGCCTCAGGGACTTTGCATGGCTCTCCTAATTTGTACGACTTTTGACAATGGAATGGGCAGAATTCCCATGGATTGGTGGGGGCAGTCCTAATGTGTGGCTCCAGGGGCCCCAGCCTGGAGGGAGTGTGGCCCAGGACTTTGAGGACAGAAGACTGAAAACACAAACTCAGCTTAAGTTTGGGGACGTAGGTATGGCACGCCCGATGTACAAACCATGAGAAGAACTCTTCAGGATATGAAGAATGAGCTAGTCTGAGGAGCTTGCTCAGGCTTTTGTCTCTGGATTTTGTTTCAGCGATGGCCGTGGAATGTTGGGGAGCACTCATTGGCCATGGACGTATCTTCCTCTCTGTGGATTTGGCCCGATCCCAATTGTTTTTCGTCAATCTGTGGGATGGGCGGACTCCTTTCAGGTTTGTTACCTCTGGTGTCCCACCAAAAGAGGAATTCCAAAGCAGAGCCCTGGGGAAGAGTGAAGGGACAACACGAACTATGGTTAAAAATTGGGGCCTAGGGGCATGGCAAGCCCAATATGCTGTCTCTTCATATAGGCCCTGAGAGGCCTTACCTGAGGACTGGGCTCAGGCTGAGGGTCACAATGTGTGTTTGTGACCAATGTGGCCCGCAAGCATGGGCTGGGCCTCATGGGCCACGCTTGTTTCAACTACACTGAACGTTGGACAACATGCCAACCACAAGGTTTCTTGCCATGGGGAAAGAGTTCTGATTTCTGCATCATTTTCAACCCTGGGCAGTGGTTGGAGATAAGGTCTAGGTTCTGGAGCCTGAAACCGCAGTTGGGAAGAGATGACGACCTAAGGCCATGGCGGGTCCGATGTGCTCAGTGTGCAGCCAGCTGTCTGGGTGGGACCAGGAGGTCCAGGCTCAGGCTGGGTCAGAAGGGGAAATAGTGCCCAGGTCAGCCTATATGTTTGGGGTACAGCCGATTGGCGTGCAGGTAGATCCTCATTTGGGGTTTCGGGGTAGCCCTGAGGGCAATGTTTTACTTCTGTAGGGCAGGCAGAGTGCGGCATTGTAGTTCTGGATTGCCAAACTGGAGGGCTTGTGGGCCAGTAGTCTGAGGACGGAGTCTGAGAACCCAAGCTAGGCCTAGGTTTCTGGGTGAGGATATGGCAGGCAAAATCTACAGACCTCAATAGATATCTCGTGCATCTGAAGTCAGGGCAAGGATCAGACGATCGCTCTGGTTGGACTTTCTGCCCTGATGGCCCTATCTTGAAGGGGGTTGGATCACGAGGACATGGGGGTTTTCCCACGATAGGAGTTGTGAGAAGCTCCAAACTGCTAAGATTCTTCTGCAGGACAATTGAGACCTGTTGGTTGGCTCCAGGCCAACGATTCCGAGCAGGGTTCTAAGGATGGATGGCTGGGTAGCCCACCTCGCATTCCAATTGTCTCCAAGCAACAAGACAGGTTAGATCTGCTGGATGTGGGGGCAACCGAGGAGACTGAGTTGAAATGGACTCTCCTGGGGATGTGTCCTAATATGTTTTTGTGTCTATGGAGACCATGGAATGAAGCGGTGGCCCTGGGGCCCTGAAGGGTTCTCCTAAACAGAGGCTTTGACACAGCTCCAACGTGCATGTTTCCCATGTGTAGATGAGATTTGTTCTGATGGGTGAGTCAAGAAACAGCCATACGCTGGTATTGAAATCCAGGCCTCTGAGGAGAGATGCCTGGAAACCAAAGCAATGGATCCGATTAGTGCCTAGGGGCCTGTTCGTTCCTTTTTACCTCTGGGGACATCAGTCTACGGGTCTGAGTGCAGGTAGGTGCTCAGATGGGCTCAGATTGCCCTTGTTTGTCCTGGGAAGCCACAACTATTGGGATGGCCTCAGGGACTTTGGAGGTTATCCTACTAGTAGGGTTGTGGCCATTGGAATGGGCACATACAATTCCCTTGGAGAGGGCAAGTACAGTCCTCAGGTTTGGCTCCAGGGCCCTGAGCCTGTAGGGTGTGTAGGCCAGAGCTGTTTGGACAGTTGTCTGAAAACACAAACTCGGCTTGTGTTTTGGGTCATAGGTATGGCAGGACTGATCTACAGACCATGAGGAGAACACTTCGGGATATGAAAAAAGGGCAAGTGTGAGGCTCTTGCTCAAGTTTTTGTCTCTGGATATCGTGTCACTCATGGTCGTGAAATTGCCGGGTGACTTCATGGGAAATGGACGAGTCTTACTCTCTGGGGGTTCGGTCCCGACCAAAGAGTTTGGGGTCATTCTGGGGATGGAAGAAGTCCGTTTTTTTGTTGTTGTCGATTTGTTTCATTTTGTTTTTCAACCTCAGATGTCCCACCAAATGAGGGACTCCAGAGTAGAGCCCTGTGGTAGGGTGACTGGACAACTAGAAATCTGTTTAAATATTGGGGACTAGGGACATGTCAAGCCCAATATGACATCTAATGGTCCAGCCACTGAGAGGACTTACTAGAGGACAGGACTCACGCTGAGGTCACAATGCGTGTTTATGCTCTCGTCGCACTCAAGAATGGGCGGGGCCTCAGGGTGAATGCTGGTTTCTCCTACACTGAACGTTGGACAACATGCCAACCACAAGGTTTCTTGCCATGGGTCAGGAAGAGTTCTGATTTCTGCATCACAGTCACCCGTGGGCAGTGATGGAGATAAGGTCTAGGTTCTGAAGCCTGAAAACTGAGGTAGGGAAGAGATGATGACCTAAGGCCAGGGCGGGTCTGATGTGCTCAGGTTGCGGTCAGCTGTCTCGGTGTTGGTCAGCAGGTTCGGGCTCAGGTTGTGTCAGACAGTGCATTAGTGCCCAGGTTAGACTATATAATTTGGGTACATTCGAGTGCCGTGTAGGTTTATCCTCATTTAAGCTGCCTGGGCTGCTCATTAGGCAATATATTTTTTCTAGAGGGCAGGCAGAGTGCTTCATTGTCGGTCCGGAATTGCCAAACTTGAGGGCTTCGGGGCCAGGAGAGTGAGGACGGAAGTCTGAGAACACAAGCTAGACTTCGGATTCAGGGTGAGGGCACGGCAGGTACCCCCTCCAGATCTGAACCAATATCTCATGCATCTGAAGTCAGGGCGAGGATCCCACGTTGGCTCAGGTTGGAGTTTCTGTGCATGACGGCCCCTTCATGAAGGGAGCGGAATCTCGAGGTCATGGAGGTTTTCCACGTTGGAAGATGTGGGATGCCCCCTTCAAGGATTCCTTCTGCGGGACAATTGAGACCTGTTGTACAGCTCCAGGACATCCCATATGGAATGACTCCAGAGCACCGTTCGAGGATGGATGCCTTGGAAGTCCGCCTCGCCTTCCAATTGTCTCCTAGCAACAAGACAGTTTAGATCTAATGGATCTGCGGGAGCAAGCCGGGGGGCTGAGTTGAAATGCACTTTCCAGAGGATGGGTCCTAACGTGTGTTTGTGTCCATGAGGGCCTTGGAATGGGGAGGTGGCACCGGGACCCTGAAGTATTCTCCTAAGCTTTGGCATAGCTCCCATGCACAAGTTTCCTTGTGGAGACGAGATTTGTTCTGATGGGTGCCTCAGGAAATCCCCTCTGCTGGTATTGGAATCCAGGCTTTTGAGGAGACATGCCTGTAAACCAACGCAATGGATCTGATAAAGGCCTCGGGTCCTGTCTGGTTCAATCTTCTTGGTATGAGTGGAGGTAGATGAGTGGAGGTAGATGCTCAGCCGGTGTCAACCGCCCTTTTTTGTCCCGGGCGACCTACACTATTGGGATGGCCTCAGGGACTTTGGAGGGTTCTCCTAATTTGTACGATTTTTGACAATGGAATGGGCAGAATTCCCATGGATTGGGTGGGGGCAGTCCTAATGTGTGGCTCCAGGGGCCCCAGCCTGGAGGGAGTGTTGCCCAGGACTTTGAGGACAGAAGACTGAAAACACAAACTCAGCTTAAGTTTGGGGACGTAGGTATGGCACGCCCGATCTACAAACCATGAGAAGAACTCTTCAGGATATGAAGAATGAGCGAGTCTGAGGAGCTTGCTCAGGCTTTTGTCTCTGGATTTTGTTTCAGCGATGGCCGTGGAATGTTGGGGAGGTCTCATTGGCCATGGACGTATCTTCCTCTCTGTTGATTTGGCCCGATCCCAATTGTTTTTCCTCAATCTGTGGGATGGGCGGACTCCTTTCAGGTTTGTTACCTCTGGTGTCCCACCAAAAGAGGAATTCCAAAGCAGAGCCCTGGGGAAGAGTGAAGGGACAACCCAAACTATGGTTAAAAATTGGGGCCTAGGGGCATGGAAAGCCCAATATGCTGTCTCTTCATATAGGCCCTGAGAGGCCTTACCTGAGGACTGGGCTCAGGCTGAGGGTTACAATGTGTGTTTGTGACCAATGTGGCCCGCAAGCATGGGCTGGGCCTCATGGGCCACGCTTGTTTCAACTACAATGAACGTTGGACAACATGCCAACCACAAGGTTTCTTGCCATGGGGAAAGATTTCTGATTTCTGCATCATTTTCAACCCTGGGCAATGGTTGGAGATAAGGTCTAGGATCTGGAGCCTGAAAACCGCAGTTGGGAAGAGATGACGACCTAAGGCCATGGCGGGTCCGATGTGCTCAGTGTGCGGCCAGCTGTCTGGGTGGGACCAGGAGGTTCAGGCTCAGGCTGGGTCAGAAGGGGAAATAGTGCTCAGGTCAGCCTATATGTTTGGGGTACAGCCGAATGGCGTGCAGGTTGATCCTCATTTGCGGTTTCGGGGTAGCCCTGAGGATAATGTTTTACTTCTGTAGGGCAGGCAGAGTGCGGCATTGTAGTTCTGGATTGCCAAACTGGAGGGCTTGTGGGCCAGTAGTCTGAGGACGGAGTCTGAGAACCCAAGCCAGGCCTAGGTTTCTGTGTGAGGATATGGCAGGCACAATCTACAGACCTCAATCGAGATCTCGTGCATCTGAAGTCAGGGCAAGGATCAGACGATCGCTCAGGTTGGACTTTCTTCCCTGATGGCCCTTTCTTGAAGGGGGTTGGATCACGAGGACATGGGGGTTTTCCCACGATGGGAGTTGTGAGAAGCTCCAAACTGCAAAGATTCTTCTGCAGGACAATTGAGACCTGTTGGTTGGCTCCAGGCCAACGATTCCGAGCAGGGTCCTAAGGATGGATGGCTGGGTAGCCCTCCTCACATTCCAATGGTCTCCAAGCAACAAGACAGGTTAGATCTGCTGGATGTGGGGGGCAACCGAGGAGGCTGAGTTGAAATGGACTCTCCTGTGGATGTGTCCTAATATGTTTTTGTGTCTATGGAGACCTTGGAATGAAGCGGTGGCCCTGGGGCCCTGAAGGGTTCTCCTAAACAGAGGCTTTGACACAGCTCCAACGTGCATGTTTCCCATGTGTAGATGAGATTTGTTCTGATGGGTGTGTCAAGAAACAGCCATATGCTGGTATTGAAATCCAGGCCTCTGAGGAGAGATGCCTGGAAACCAAAGCAATGGATCCGATTAGTGCCTAGGGTCCTGTTCGTTCCTTTTTACCTCTGGGGACATCAGTCTACGGGTCTGAGTGCAGGTAGGTGCTCAGATGGGCTCAGATTGCCCCTGTTTATCCTGGGAAGCCACAACTACTGGGATGGCCTCAGGGACTTTGGAGGTTTTCCTACTAGTAGGTTGTGGCCATTGGAATGGGCACATACAATTCCCTTGGAGAGGGCAAGTACAGTCCTCAGGTTTTGCTCCAGGGCCCTGAGCCTGTAGGGTGTGTAGGCCAGAGCTGTTTGGACAGTTGTCTGAAAACACAAACTCGGCTTATGTTTTGGGTCATAGGTATGGCAGGACTGATCTACAGACCATGAGGAGAAAACTTCGGGATATGAAAATAGGGCGAGTGTGAGGCTCTTGCTCAAGATTTCGTCTCTGGATATCGTGTCACTCATGGTCGTGAAATTGCCGCGTGACTTCATGGGAAATGGACGAGACTTACTCTCTGGGGGTTCGGTCCCGTCCAAAGAGTTTGGGGTCATTCTGGGGATGGAAGAAGTCCGTTTTTTTGTTGTTGTCGATTTGTTTCATTTTGTTTTTCAACCTCAGATGTCCCACCAAATGAGGGATTCCAGAGTAGAGCCCTGGGGTGGGGCGACTGGACAACCAGAAATCTGGTTAAAAATTAGGGACTAGGGATATGTCAAGCCCATTATGACATCTAATGGTCCAGCCACTGAGAGGACTTACTAGAGGACAGGACTCACGCTGAGGTCACAATGCGTGTTTATGCTCTCGTCGCACGCAAGAATGGGCGGGGCCTCAGGGTGAATGCTGGTTTCTCCTACACTGAACGTTGGACAACATGCCAACACAAGGTTTCTTGCCATGGGTCAGGAAGAGTTCTGATTTCTGCATCACAGTCACCCGTGGGCAGTGATTGGAGATAAGGTCTAGGTTCTGAAGCCTGAAAACTGAGGTAGGGAAGAGATGATGACCTAAGGCCATGGCGGGTCTGATGTGCTCAGGGTGCGGTCAGCTGTCTGGGTGTTGGTCAGCAGGTCCGGGCTCAGGTTGTGTCAGATAGTGCATTAGTGCCCAGGTTAGACTATATAATTTGGGTACATTCGAGTGCCGTGTAGGTTTATCCTCATTTAAGCTGCCTGGGCTGCTCATTAGGCAATATATTTTTTCTAGAGGGCAGGCAGAGTGCTTCATTGTCGGTCCGCAATTGCCAAACTTGAGGGCTTCGGGGCCAGGAGAGTGAGGACGGAAGTCTGAGAACACAAGCTAGACTTCGGATTCAGGGTGAGGGCACGGCAGGTACCCCCTGCAGATCTGAACCAATATCTCATGCATCTGAAGACAGGGCGAGGATCCCACGTTGGCTCAGGTTGGAGTTTCTGTGCATGACGGCCCCTTCATGAAGGGAGCGGAATCTGGAGGCCATGGAGGTCTTCCACGTTGGGAGATGTGGGATGCCCCCTTCAAGGATTCCTTCTGCGGGACAATTGAGACCTGTTGGACAGCTCCAGGACATCCCATATGGAATGACTCCAGAGCACCGTTCGAGGATGGATGCCTTGGAAGTCCGCCTCGCCTTCCAATTGTCTCCTAGCAACAAGACAGTTTAGATCTAATGGATCTGCGGGAGCAACCGGGGTGGCTGAGTTGAAATGCACTTTCCAGAGGATGGGTCCTAACGTGTGTTTGTGTTCATGAGGGCCTTGGAATGGGGAGGTGGCACCGGGACCCTGAAGTATTCTCCTAAGCTTTGGCATAGCTCCCATGCACAAGTTTCCTTGTGGAGACGAGATTTGTTCTGATGGGTGCCTCAGGAAATCCCCTCTGCTGGTATTGGAATCCAGGCTTTTGAGGAGACATGCCTGTAAACCAAAGCAATGGATCCGATAATGGCCTCGGGTCCTGTCTGGTTCAATCTTCTTGGTATGAGTGCAGGTAGATGAGTGGAGGTAGATGCTCAGCCGGTATCAACCGCTCTTTTTTGTCCCGGGCGACCTACACTATTGGGATGGCCTCAGGGAATTTGGAGGGTTCTCCTAATTTGTACGATTTTTGACAATGGAATGGGCAGAAATCCCATGGATTGGGTGGGGGCAGTCCTAATGTGTGGCTCCAGGGGCCCCAGCCTAGAAGGAGTGTGGCCCAGGACTTTGAGGACAGAAGACTGAAAACACAAACTCAGCTTAAGTTTGGGGACGTAGGTATGGCACGCCCGATCTACAAACCATGAGAAGAACTCTTCAGGATATGAACAATGAGCGAGTCTGAGGCGATTGCTCAGGCTTTTGTCTCTGGATTTTGTTTCAGCGATGGCCGTGGAATGTTGGGGAGGTCTCATGTGCCATTGACGAAGCTTCCTCTCTGTGGATTTGGCCCGATCCCAATTGTTTTTCGTCAATCTGTGGGATGGGAGGACTCCTTTCAGGTTTGTTACCTCAGGTGTCCCACCAAAAGAGGAATTCCAAAGCAGAGCCCTGGGGAAGAGTGAAGGGAAAACCCGAACTATGGTTAAAAATTGGGGCCTAAGGGCATGGCAAGCCCAATATGCTGTCTCTTCATATAGGACCTGAGAGGCCTTACCTGAGGACTGGGCTCAGGCTGAGGTTCACAATGTGTGTTTGTTACCAATGTGGCCTGCAAGCATGGGCTCGTCCTCATGGGCCATGCTTGTTTCAACTACACTGAACGTTGGACAACATGCCAACCACAAGGTTTCTTGCCATGGGGAAAGAGTTCTGATTTCTGCATCATTTTCAACCCTGGGCAGTGGTTGGAGATAAGTTCTAGGTTCTGGAGCCTGAAAACCGCAGTTGGGATGAGATGACGACCGAAGGCCATGGCGGGTCCAAAGTGCTCAGGGTGTGGCCAGCTGTCTGGGTGGGACCAGGATGTCCAGGCTCAGGATGGGTCAGAAGGGGAAATAGTGCCCAGTTCAGCTTATATGTCTGGGGGTACAGCCGAATGGCGTGCAGGTTGATCCTCATTTGGGGTTTCGGGGTAGCCCTGAGGGCAATATTTTACTTCTGTAGGACAGGCAGAGTGCGGCATTGTAGTTCTGGATTGCCAAACTGGAGGGCTTGTGGGCCAGTAGTCTGAGGACTGAGTCTGAGAAACCAAGCTAGGCCTAGGTTTCTGGGTGAGGATATGGCAGGCACAATCTACAGACCTCAATAGAGATCTCATGCATCTGAAGTCAGGGCAAGGATCAGACGATCGCTCAGGTTGGACTTTATGCCATGATGGCCCTTTCTTGAAGGGGGTTGGATCACGAGGACATGGGGGTTTTCCCACGATGGGAGTTGTGAGAAGCTCCAAACTGCAAAGATTCTTCTACAGGACAATTGAGACCTGTTGGTTGGCTCCAGGCCAACGATTCCGAGCAGGGTCCTAAGGATGGATGGCTGGGTAGCCCATTTCGCATTCCAATTGTCTCCAAGCAACAAGACAGGTTAGATCTGCTGGATGTGGGGGGCAACCGAGGAGGCTGAGTTGAAATGGACTCTCCTGTGGATGTGTCCTAATATGTTTTTGTGTCTATGGAGACCTTGGAATGAAGCGGTGGCCCTGGGGCCCTGAAGGGTTCTCCTAAACAGAGGCTTTGACACAGCTCCAACGTGCATGTTTCCCATGTGTAGATGAGATTTGTTCTGATGGGTGAGTCAAGAAACAGCCATATGCTGGTATTGAAATCCAGGCCTCTGAGGAGAGATGCCTGGAAACCAAAGCAATGGATCCGATTAGTGCCTAGGGGCCTGTTCGTTCCTTTTTACCTCTGGGGACATCAGTCTACGGGTCTGAGTGCAGGTAGGTGCTCAGAAGGGCTCAGATTGCCCCTGTTTGTCCTGCGAAGCCACAACTATTGGGATGGCCTCAGGGACTTTGGAGGTTATCCTACTAGTAGGGTTGTGGCCATTGGAATGGGCACATACATTTCCCTTGGAGAGGGCAAGTACAGTCCTCAGGTTTGGCTCCAGGGCCCTGAGCCTGTAGGGTGTGTAGGCCAGAGCTGTTTGGACAGTTGTCTGAAAACACAAACTCGGCTTATGTTTTGGGTCATAGGTATGGCAGGACTGATCTACAGACCATGAGGAGAACACTTCGGGATATGAAAAAAGGGCGAGTGTGAGGCTCTTGCTCAAGTTTTTGTCTCTGGATGTCGTGTCACTCATGGTCGTGAAATTGCCGGGTGACTTCATGGGAAATGGACGAGTCTTACTCTCTGGGGGTTCGGTCCAGTCCAAAGAGTTTGGGGTCATTCTGGGGATGGAAGAAGTCCGTTTTTTTGTTGTTGTCGATTTGTTTCAATTTGTTTTTCAACCTCAGATGTCCCACCAAATGAGGGATTCCAGAGTAGAGCCCTGGGGTGGGGCGACTGGACAACCAGAAATCTGGTTAAAAATTGGGGACTAGGGATATGTCAAGCCCATTATGACATCTAATGGTCCAGCCACTGAGAGGACTTACTAGAGGACAGGACTCACGCTGAGGTCACAATGCGTGTTTATGCTCTCGTCGCACTCAAGAATGGGCGGGGCCTCGGGGTGAATGCTGGTTTCTCCTACACTGAACGTTGGACAACATGCCAACCACAAGGTTTCTTGCCATGGGTCAGGAAGAGTTCTGATTTCTGCATCACAGTCACCCGTGGGCAGTGATTGGAGATAAGGTCTAGGTTCTGAAGCCTGAAAACTGAGGTAGGGAAGAGATGATGACCTAAGGCCAGGGCGGGTCTGATGTGCTCAGGGTGCGGTCAGCTGTCTGGGTGTTGGTCAGCAGGTCCGGGCTCAGGTTGTTTCAGACAGTGCATTAGTGCCCAGGTTAGACTATATAATATGGGTACATTCGAGTGCCGTGTAGGTTTATCTTCATTTAAGCTGCCTGGTCAGCCAATTAGGCAATATATGTTTTCTAGAGGGCAGGCAGAGTGCTTCATTGTCGGTCCGGAAGGGCCAAACTTGAGGGCTTCGGGGCCAGGAGAGTGCGGACGGAAGTCTGAGAACACAAGCTAGATTTCGGATTCAGGGTGAGGGCCCGGCAGGTACCCCCTGCAGATCTGAACCAATATCTCATGCATCTGAAGTCAGGGCGAGGATCCGACGTTGGCTCAGGTTGGAGTTTCTGTGCATGACGGCCCCTTCATGAAGGGAGCTGAATCTCGAGGCCATGGAGGTTTTCCACGTTGGGAGATGTGGGATGCCCCCCTTCAAGGATTCCTTCTGCGGGACAATTGAGACCTGTTGGACCGCTCCCGGACATCCCATATGGAATGACTCCAGAGCACCATTCGAGGATGGATGCCTGGGAAGTCCGCCTCGCCTTCCAATTGTCTCCTAGCAACAATTCAGTTTAGATCTAATGGATCTGCGGGTGCAACCGGGGTGACTGAGTTGAAATGCACTTTCCAGAGGATGGGTCCTAATGTGTGTTTGGGTCCATGAGGGCCTTGGAATGGGGAGGTGGCACCGGGACCGTGAAGGATTCTCCCAAGCTTTGGCATAGCTCCCATGCACAAGTTTCCTTGTGGAGACGAGATTTGTTCTGATGGGTGCCTCAGGAAATCCCCTCTGCTGGTATTGGAATGCAGGCTTTTGAGGAGACATGCCTGTAAACCAAAGTAATGGATCCGATAATGGCCTCGGGTCCTGTCTGGTTCAATCTTCTTGGTATGAGTGGAGGTAGATGAGTGGAGGTAGATGCTCAGCCGGTATCAACCGCCCTTTTTTGTCCCGGGCGACCTACACTATTGGGATGGCCTCAGGGACTTTGGAGGGTTCTCCTAATTTGTACGATTTTTGACAATGTAATGGGCAGAATTCCCATGGATTGGGTGGGGGCAGTCCTAATGTGTGGCTCCAGGGGCCCCAGCCTGGAGGGAGTGTGGCCCAGGACTTTGAGGACAGAAGACTGAAAACACAAACTCAGCTTAAGTTTGGGGACGTAGGTATGGCACGCCCGATCTACAAACCATGAGAATAACTCTTCAGGATATGAAGAATGAGCGAGTCTGAGTCGCTTGCTCAGGCTTTTGTCTCTGGATTTTATTTCTGCGATGGCCGTGGAATGTTGGGGAGGTCTCATGGGCCATGGACGAATCTTCCTCTCTGTGGATTTGGCCCGATCCCAATTGTTTTTCATCATTCTGTGGGATGGGAGGACTCCTTTCAGGTTTGTTACCTCTGGTGTCCCACCAAAGGAGGAATTCCAAAGCAGAGCCCTGGGGAAGAGTGAAGGGACACCCCGAACGATGGTTAAAAATTGGGGCCTAGGGGCATGGCAAGCCCAATATTCTGTCTCTTCATATAGGCCCTGAGAGGCCTTACCTGAGGACTGGGCTCAGGCTGAGGGTCACAATGTGTGTTTGTGACCAATGTGGCCCGCAAGCATGGGCTGGGCCTCATGGGCCACGCTTGTTTCAACTACACTGAACGTTGGACAACATGCCAAGCACAAGGTTTCTTGCCATGGGGAAAGAGTTCTGATTTCTGCATCATTTTCAACCCTGGGCAGTGGTTGGAGATAAGGTCTAGGTTCTGAGCCTGAAAACCGCAGTTGGGAAGAGATGACGACCTAAGGCCATGGCGGGTCCAATGTGCTCAGTGTGCGGCCAGCTGTCTGGGTGGGACCAGGAGGTCCAGGCTCAGGCTGGGTCAGAAGGGGAAATAGTGCCCAGGTCAGCCTATATGTTTGGGGTACAGCCGAATGGCGTGCAGGTTGATCCTCATTTGGGGTTTCGGGGTAGCCCTGAGGGCAATGTTTTACTTCTGTAGGGCAGGCAGAGTGCGGCATTGTAGTTCTGGATTGCCCAACTGGAGGGCTTGTGGGCCAGTAGTCTGAGGACGGAGTCTGAGAACCCAAGCTAGGCCTAGGTTTCTGGGTGAGGATATGGCAGGCACAATCTACAGACCTCAATCGAGATCTCGTGCATCTGAAGTCAGGGCAAGGATCAGACGATCGCTCAGGTTGGACTTTCTGCCCTGATGGCCCTTTCTTGAAGGGGGTTGGGACACGAGGACATGGGGGTTTTCCCACGATGGGAGTTGTGACAAGCTCCAAACTGCAAAGATTCTTCTGCAGGACAATTGAGACCTGTTGGTTGGCTCCAGGCCAACGATTCCGAGCAGGGTTCTAAGGATGGATGGCTGGGTAGCCCACCTCACATTCCAATTGTCTCCAAGCAACAAGACAGGTTAGATCTGCTGGATGTGGGGGGCAACCGAGGAGGCTGAGTTGAAATGGACTCTCCTGTGGATGTGTCCTAATATCTTTTTGTGTCTATGGAGACCTTGGAATGAAGCGGTGGCCCTGGGGCCCTGAAGGGTTCTCCTAAACAGAGGCTTTGACACAGCTCCAACGTGCATGTTTCCCATGTGTAGATGAGATTTGTTCTGATGGGTGAGTCAAGAAACAGCCATACGCTGGTATTGAAATCCAGGCCTCTGAGGAGAGATGCCTGGAAACCAAAGCAATGGATCCGATTAGTGCCTAGGGGCCTGTCCGTTCCTTTTTACTTCTGGGGACATCAGTCTACGGGTCTGAGTGCAGGTAGGTGACAGATGGGCTCAGATTGCCCCTGTTTGTCCTGGGAAGCCACAACTATTGGGATGGCCTCAGGGACTTTGGAGGTTATCCTACTAGTAGGGTTGTGGCCATTGGAATGGGCACATACAATTCCCTTGGAGAGGGCAAGTACAGTCCTCAGGTTTGGCTCCAGGGCCCTGAGCCTGTAGGGTGTGTAGGCCAGAGCTGTTTGGACAGTTGTCTGAAAACACAAACTCGGCTTATGTTTTGGGTCATAGGTATGGCAGGACTGATCTACAGACCATGAGGAGAACACTTCGCGATATGAAAAAAGGGCGAGTGTGAGGATCTTGCTCAAGTTTTTGTCTCTGGATATCGTGTCACTCATGGTCGTGAAATTGCCGGGTGACTTCATGGGAAATGGACGAGTCTTGATCTCTGGGGGTTCGGTCCCGTCCAAAGAGTTTGGGGTCATTCTGGGGATGGAAGAAGTCCGTTTTTTTGTTGTTGTCGATTTGTTTCATTTTGTTTTTCAACCTCAGATGTCCCACCAAATGAGAGATTCCAGCGTAGAGCCCTGAGGTGGGGCGACTGGACAACCAGAAATCTGGTTAAAAATTGGGGACTAGGGACATGTCAAGCCCATTATGACATCTAATGGTCCAGCCACTGAGAGGACTTACTAGAGGACAGGACTCACGCTGAGGTCACAATGCGTGTTTATGCTCTCGTCGCACTCAAGAATGGGCGGGGCCTCGGGGTGAATGCTGGTTTCTCCTACACTGAACATTGGACAACATGCCAACCACAAGGTTTCTTGCCATGGGTCAGGAAGAGTTCTGATTTCTGCATCACAGTCACCCGTGGGCAGTGATTGAAGATAAGGTCTAGGTTCTGAAGCCTGAAAACTGAGGTAGGGAAGAGATGATGACCTAAGGCCAGGGCGGGTCTGATGTGCACAGGGTGCGGTCAGCTGTCTGGGTGTTGGTCAGCAGGTCCGGGCTCAGATTGTGTCAGACAGTGCATTAGTGCCCAGGTTAGACTATATAATTTGGGTACATTCGAGTGCCGTGTAGGTTTATCTTCATTTAAGCTGCCTGGTCAGCTCATTAGGCAATATATTTTTTCTAGAGGGCAGGCAGAGTGCTTCATTGTCGGTCCGGAATTGCCAAACTTGAGGGCTTCGGGGCCAGGAGAGTGCGGACGGAAGTCTGAGAACACAAGCTAGATTTCGGATTCAGGGTGAGGGCACGGCAGGTACCCCCCGCAGATCTGAACCAATATCTCATGCATCTGAAGTCAGGGCGAGGATCCGACGTTGGCTCAGGTTGGAGTTTCTGTGCATGACGGCCCCTTCATGAAGGGAGCGGAATCTCGAGGCCATGGAGGTTTTCCACGTTGGGAGATGTGGGATACCCCCCTTCAAGGATTCCTTCTGCGGGACAATTGAGACCTGTTGGACCGCTCCCGGACATCCCATATGGAATGACTCCAGAGCACCATTCGAGGATGGATGCCTGGGAAGTCCGCCTCGCATTCCAATTGTCTCCTAGCAACAATTCAGTTTAGATCTAATGGATCTGCGGGTGCAACCGGGGTGGCTGAGTTGAAATGCACTTTCCAGAGGATGGGTCCTAATGTGTGTTTGGGTCCATGAGGGCCTTGGAATGGAGAGGTGGCACCGGGACCCGAAGTATTCAACCAAGCTTTGGCATAGCTCCCATGCACAAGTTTCCTTGTGGAGACGAGATTTGTTCTGATGGGTGCCTCAGGAAATCCCCTCTGCTGGTATTGGAATCCAGGCTTTTGAGGAGACATGCCTGTAAAACAAAGCAATGGATCCGATAATGGCCTCGGGTCCTGTCTGGTTCAATCTTCTTGGTATGAGTGCAGGTATATGAGTGGAGGGAGATGCTCAGCTGTTATCAACCGCCCTTTTTTGTCCCGGGCCAACTACACTATTGGGATGGACTCAGGGACTTTGGAGGGTTCTCCTAATTTGTACGATTTTTGACAATGGAATGGGCAGAATTCCCATGGATTGGTGGGGGCAGTCCTAATGTGTGGCTCCAGGGGCCCCAGCCTGGAGGGAGTGTGGCCCAGGACTTTGAGGACAGAAGACTGAAAACACAAACTCAGCTTAAGTTTGGGGACGTAGGTATGGCACGCCCGATCTACAAACCATGAGAAGAACTCTTCAGGATATGAAGAATGAGCGAGTCTGAGTCGCTTGCTCAGGCTTTTGTCTCTGGATTTTGTTTCAGCGATGGCCGTTGAATGTTGGGGAGGTCTCATGGGCCATGGACGAATCTTCCTCTCTGTGGATTTGGCCCGATCCCAATTGTTTTTCATCATTCTGTGGGATGGGAGGACTCCTTTCAGGTTTGTTACCTCTGATGTCCCACCAAAGGAGGAATTCCAAAGCAGAGCCCTGGGGAAGAGTGAAGGGACACCCCGAACGATGGTTAAAAATTGGGGCCTAGGGGCATGGCAAGCCCAATATTCTGTCTCTTCATATAGGCCCTGAGAGGCCTTACCTGAGGACTGGGCTCAGGCTGAGGGTCACAATGTGTGTTTGTGACCAATGTGGCCCGCAAGCATGGGCTGGGCCTCATGGGCCACGCTTGTTTCAACTACACTGAACGTTGGACAACATGCCAAGCACAAGGTTTCTTGCCATGGGGAAAGAGTTCTGATTTCTGCATCATTTTCAACCCTGGGCAGTGGTTGGAGATAAGGTCTAGGTTCTGGAGCCTGAAACACGCAGTTGGGAAGAGATGACGACCTAAGGCCATGGCGGGTCTGATGTGCTCAGTGTGAGGCCAGCTGTCTGGGTGGGACCAGGAGGTCCAGGCTCAGGCTGGGTCAGAAGGGGAAATAGTGCCCAGGTCAGCCTATATGTTTGGGGTACAGCCGAATGGCGTGCAGGTTGATCCTCATTTGGGGTTTCGGGGTAGTCCTGTGGGCAATGTTTTACTTCTGTAGGGCAGGCAGAGTGCGGCATTGTAGTTCTGGATTGCCCAACTGGAGGGCTTGTGGGCCAGTAGTCTGAGGACGGAGTCTGAGAACCCAAGCTAGGCCTAGGTTTCTGGGTGAGGATATGGCAGGCACAATCTACAGACCTCAATCGAGATCTCGTGCATCTGAAGTCAGGGCAAGGATCAGACGATCGCTCAGGTTGGACTTTCTGCCCTGATGGCCCATTCTTGAAGGGGGTTGGATCACGAGGACATGGGGTTTTCCCACGATGGGAGTTGTGACAAGCTCCAAACTGCAAAGATTCTTCTGCAGGACAATTGAGACCTGTTGGTTGGCTCCAGGCCAACGATTCCGAGCAGGGTGCTAAGGATGGATGGCTGGGTAGCCCACCTCGCATTCTAATTGTCTCCAAGCAACAAGACAGGTTAGATCTGCTGGATGTGGGGGGCAACCGAGGAGGCTGATTTGAAATGGACTCTCCTGTGGATGTGTCCTAATATGTTTTTGTATCTATGGAGACCTTGGAATGAAGCGGTGGCCCTGGGGCCCTGAAGGGTTCTCCTAAACAGAGGCTTTGACACAGCTCCAACGTGCATGTTTCCCATGTGTAGATGAGATTTGTTCTGATGGGTGAGTCAAGAAACAGCCATATGCTGGTATTGAAATCCAGGCCTCTGAGGAGAGTTTCCTGGAAACCAAAGCAATGGATCCGATTAGTGCCTAGGGGCCTGTCCGTTCCTTTTTACCTCTGGGGACATCAGTCTACGGGTCTGAGTGCAGGTAGGTGCTCAGATGGGCTCAGATTGCCCCTGTTTTTCCTGGGAAGCCACAACTATTGGGATGGCCTCAGGGACTTTGGAGGTTATCCTATTAGTAGGGTTGTGGCCATTGGAATGGGCACATACAATTCCCTTGGAGAGGGCAAGTACAGTCCTCAGGTTTGGCTCCAGGGCCCTGAGCCTGTAGGGTGTGTAGACCAGAGCTGTTTGGACAGTTGTCTGAAAACAAAAACTCGGCTTATGTTTTGGGTCATAGGTATGGCAGGACTGATCTACAGACCATGAGGAGAACACTTCGGGATATGAAAAAAGGGCGAGTGTGAGGCTCTTGCTCAAGTTTTTGTCTCTGGATATCGTGTCACTCATGGTCGTGAAATTGCCGGGTGACTTCATGGGAAATGGACGAGTCTTACTCTCTGGGGGTTTGGTCCCGTCCAAAGAGTTTGGGGTCATTCTGGGGATGGAAGAAGTCCGTTTTTTTGTTGTTGTCGATTTGTTTCATTTTGTTTTTCAACCTCAGATGTCCCACCAAATGAGGGATTCCAGCGTAGAGCCCTGAGGTGGGGCGACTGGACAACCAGAAATCTGGTTAAAAATTGGGGACTAGGGACATGTCAAGCCCGTTAGGACATCTAATGGTCCAGCCACTGAGAGGACTTACAAGAGGACAGGACTCACGGTGAGGTCACAATCCGTGTTTATGCTCTCGTCGCACTCAAAAATGGGCGGGGCCTCGGGGTGAATGCTGGTTTCTCCTACACTGAACGTTGGACAACATGCCAACCACAAGGTTTCTTGCCATGGGTCAGGAAGAGTTCTGATTTCTGCATCACAGTCACCCGTGGGCAGTGATTGGAGATAAGGTCTAGGTTCTGAAGCCTGAAAACTGAGGTAGGGAAGAGATGATGACCTAAGGCCAGGGCGGGTCTGATGTGCACAGGGTGCGGTCAGCTGTCTGGGTGTTGGTCAGCAGGTCCGGGCTCAGGTTGTGTCAGACAGTGCATTAGTGCCCAGGTTAGACTATATAATTTGGGTACATTCGAGTGCCGTGTAGGTTTATCTTCATTTAAGCTGCCTGGTCAGCTCATTAGGCAATATATTTTTTCTAGAGGGCAGGCAGAGTGCTTCATTGTCGGTCCGGAATTGACAAACTTGAGGGCTTCGGGGCCAGGAGAGTGCGGACGGAAGTCTGAGAACACAAGCTAGATTTCGGATTCAGGGTGAGGGCACGGCAGGTACCCCCTGCAGATCTGAAACAATATCTCATGCATCTGAAGTCAGGGCGAGGATCCCACGTTGGCTCAGGTTGGAGTTTCTGTGCATGACGGCCCCTTCATGAAGGGAGCGGAATCTCGAGGCCATGGAGGTTTTCCACGTTGGGAGATGTGGGATGCCCCCCTTCAAGGATTCCTTCTGCGGGACAATTGAGACCTGTTGGACAGCTCCAGGACATCCCATATGGAATGACTCCAGGGCACCGTTCGAGGATGGATGCCTGGGAAGTCCGCCTCACCTTTCAATTGTCTCCTAGCAACAAGAGAGTTTAGATCTAATGGATCTGCGGGAGCAACCGGGGTGGCTCAGTTGAAATGCACTTTCCAGAGGATGGGTCCTAATGTGTGTTTGGGTCCATGAGGGCCTTGGAATGGGGAGGTGGCACCGGGACCCTGAAGGATTCTCCCAAGCTTTGGCATAGCTCCCATGCACAAGTTTCCTTGTGGAGATGAGATTTGTTCTGATGGGTGCCTCAGGAAATCCCCTCTGCTGGTATTGGAATCCAGGCTTTTGAGGAGACATGCCTGTAAAACAAAGCAATGGATCCGATAATGGCCTCGGGTTTTGTCTGGTTCAATCTTCTTGGTATGAGTGGAGGTAGATGAGTGGAGGGAGATGCTCAGCTGTTATCAACCGCCCTTTTTTGTCCCGGGCGACCTACACTCTTGGGATGGACTCAGGGACTTTGGAGGGTTCTCCTAATTTGTACGATTTTTGACAATGGAATGGGCAGAATTCCCATGGATTGGTGGGGGCAGACCTAATGTGTGGCTCCAGGGGCCCCAGCCTGGAGGGAGTGTGGCCCAGGACTTTGAGGACAGAAGACTGAAAACACAAACTCAGCTTAAGTTTGGGGACGTAGATATGGCACGCCCGATCTACAAACCATGAGAAGAACTCTTCAGGATATGAAGAATGAGCGAGTCTGAGTCGCTTGCTCAGGCTTTTGTCTCTGGATTTTGTTTCAGCGATGGCCGCGGAATGTTGGGGTGGTCTCATGGGCCATGGACGAATCTTCCTCTCTGTGGATTTGGCCCGATCCCAATTGTTTTTCATCATTCTGTGGGATGGGAGGACTCCTTTCAGGTTTGTTACCTCTGGTGTCCCACCAAAGGAGGAATTCCAAAGCAGAGCCCTGGGGAAGAGTGAAGGGACACCCCGAACGATGGTTAAAAATTGGGGACTAGGGGCATGGCAAGCCCAATATTCTGTCTCTTCATATAGGCCCTGAGAGGCCTTACCTGAGGACTGGGCTCAGGCTGAGGGTCACAATGTGTGTTTGTGACCAATGTGGCCCGCAAGCATGGGCTGGGCCTCATGGGCCACGCTTGTTTCAACTACACTGAACGTTGGACAACATGCCAAGCACAAGGTTTCTTGCCATGGGGAAAGAGTTCTGATTTCTGCATCATTTTCAACCCTGGGCAGTGGTTGGAGATAAGGTCTAGGTTCTGGAGCCTGAAACACGCAGTTGGGAAGAGATGACGACCTAAGGCCATGGCGGGTCTGATGTGCTCAGTGTGAGGCCAGCTGTCTGGGTGGGAACAGGAGGTCCAGGCTCAGGCTGGGTCAGAAAGGGAAATAGTGCCCAGGTCAGCCTATATGTTTGGGGTACAGCCGAATGGCGTGCAGGTTGATCCTCATTTGGGGTTTCGGGGTAGCCCTGTGGGCAATGTTTTACTTCTGTAGGGCAGGCAGAGTGCGGCATTGTAGTTCTGGATTGCCCAACTGGAGGGCTTGTGGGCCAGTAGTCTGAGGACGGAGTCTGAGAACCCAATCTAGGCCTAGGTTTCTGGGTGAGGATATGGCAGTCACAATCTACAGACCTCAATTGAGATCTCGTGCATCTGAAGTCAGGGCAAGGATCAGACGATCGCTCAGGTTGGACTTTCTGCCCTGATGGCCCTTTCTTGAAGGGGGTTGGATCACGAGGACATGGGGTTTTCCCACGATGGGAGTTGTGACAAGCTCCAAACTGCAAAGATTCTTCTGCAGGACAATTGAGACCTGTTGGTTGGCTCCAGGCCAACGATTCCGAGCAGGCTTCTAAGGATGGATGGCTGGGTAGCCCACCTCGCATTCCAATTGTCTCCAAGAAACAAGACAGGTTAGATCTGCTGGATGTGGGGGGCAACCGAGGAGGCTGAGTTGAAATGGACTCTCCTGTGGATGTGTCCTAATATGTTTTTGTGTCTATGGAGACCTTGGAATGAAGCGGTGGCCCTGGGGCCCTGAAGGGTTCTCCTAAACAGAGGCTTTGACACAGCTCCAACGTGCATGTTTCCCATGTGTAGATGAGATTTGTTCTGATGGGTGAGTCAAGAAACAGCCATATGCTGGTATTGAAATCCAGGCCTCTGAGGAGAGTTTCCTGGAAACCAAAGCAATGGATCCGATTAGTGCCTAGGGGCCTGTCCGTTCCTTTTTACCTCTGGGGACATCAGTCTACGGGTCTGAGTGCAGGTAGGTGCTCAGATGGGCTCAGATTGCCCCTGTTTGTCCTGGGAAGCCACAACTATTGGGATGGCCTCAGGGACTTTGGAGGTTATCCTATTAGTAGGGTTGTGGCCATTGGAATGGGCACATACAATTCCCTTGGAGAGGGCAAGTACAGTCCTCAGGTTTGACTCCAGGACCCTGAGCCTGTAGGGTGTGTAGGCCAGAGCTGTTTGGACAGTTGTCTGAAAACAAAAACTCGGCTTATGTTTTGGGTCATAGGTATGGCAGGACTGATCTACAGACCATGAGGAGAACACTTCGGGATATGAAAAAAGGGCGAGTGTGAGTCTCTTGCTCAAGTTTTTGTCTCTGGATATCGTGTCACTCATGGTCGTGAAATTGCCGGGTGACTTCATGGGAAATGGACGAGTCTTACTCTCTGGGGGTTTGGTCCCGACCAAAGAGTTTGGGGTCATTCTGGGGATGGAAGAAGTCCGTATTTTTGTTGTTGTCGATTTGTTTCATTTTGTTTTTCAACCTCAGATGTCCCACCAAATGAGGGATTCCAGCGTAGAGCCCTGAGGTGGGGCGACTGGACAACCAGAAATCTGGTTAAAAATTGGGGACTAGGGACATGTCAAGCCCGTTAGGACATCTAATGGTCCAGCCACTGAGAGGACTTACTAGAGGACAGGACTCACGCTGAGGTCACAATCCGTGTTTATGCTCTTGTCGCACTCAAAAATGGGCGGGGCCTCGGGGTGAATGCTGGTTTCTCCTACACTGAACGTTGGACAACATGCCAACCACAAGGTTTCTTGCCATGGGTCAGGAAGAGTTCTGATTTCTGCATCACAGTCACCCGTGGGCAGTGATTGGAGATAAGGTCTAGGTTCTGAAGCCTGAAAACTGAGGTAGGGAAGAGATGATGACCTAAGGCCAGGGCGGGTCTGATGTGCTCAGGGTGCGGTCAGCTGTCTGGGTGTTGGTCAGCAGGTCCGGGCTCAGGTTGTGTCAGACAGTGCATTAGTGCCCAGGTTAGACTATATAATTTGGGTACATTCGAGTGCCGTGTAGTTTTATCTTCATTTAAGCTGCCTGGTCGCTCATTAGGCAATATATTTTTTCTAGAGGGCAGGCAGATTGCTTCATTGTCGGTCCGGAATTGCCAAACTTGAGGGCTTCGGGGCCAGGAGAGTGCGGACGGAAGTCTGAGAACACAAGCTAGATTTCGGATTCAGGGTGAGGGCACGGCAGGTACCCCCTGCAGATCTGAACCAATATCTCATGCATCTGAAGTCAGAGCGAGGATCCGACGTTGGCTCAGGTTGGAGTTTCTGTGCATGACGGCCCCTTCATGAAGGGAGCGGAATCTCGAGGCCATGGAGGTTTTCCACGTTGGGAGATGTGAGATGCCCCCCTTCAAGGATTCCTTCTGCGGGACAATTGAGACCTGTTGGACCGCTCCAGGACATCCCATATGGAATGACTCCAGAGCACCATTCGAGGATGGATGCCTGGGAAGTCCGCCTCGCCTTCCAATTGTCTCCTAGCAACAAGACAGTTTAGATCTAATGGATCTGCGGGAGCAACCGGGGTGGCTGAGTTGAAATGCACTTTCCAGAGGATGGGTCCTAATGTGTGTTTGGGTCCATGAGGGCCTTGGAATGGGGAGGTGGCACCGGGACCCGAAGTATTCAACCAAGCTTTGGCATATCTCCCATGCACAAGTTTCCTTGTGGAGACGAGATTTGTTCTGATGGGTCCTCAGGAAATCCCCTCTGCTGGTATTGGAATGCAGGCTTTTGAGGAGACATGCCTGTAAACCAAAGCAATGGATCCGATAATGGCCTCGGGTCCTGTCTGGTTCAATCTTCTTGGTATGAGTGGAGGTAGATGAGTGGAGGTAGATGCTCAGCCAGTATAAACCGCCCTTTTTTGTCCGGGCGACCTACACTATTGGGATGGCCTCAGGGACTTTGGAGGGTTCTCCTAATTTGTACGATTTTTGACAATGGAATGGGCAGAATTCCCATGGATTGGGTGGGGGCAGTCCTAATGTGTGGCTCCAGGGGCCCCAGCCTGGAGGGAGTGTGGCCCAGGACTTTGAGGACAGAAGACTGAAAACACAAACTCAGCTTAAGTTTGGGGACGTAGGTATGGCACGCCCGATCTACAAACCATGAGAATAACTCTTCAGGATATGAAGAATGAGCGAGTCTGAGTCGCTTGCTCAGGCTTTTGTCTCTGGATTTTGTTTCAGCGATGGCCGTGGAATGTTGGGGAGGTCTCATGGGCCATGGACGAATCTTCCTCTCTGTGGATTTGGCCCGATCCCAATTGTTTTTCATCATTCTGTGGGATGGGAGGACTCCTTTCAGGTTTGTTACCTCTGGTGTCCCACCAAAGGAGGAATTCCAAAGCAGAGCCCTGGGGAAGAGTGAAGGGACACCACGAACGATGGTTAAAAATTGGGGCCTAGGGGCATGGCAAGCCCAATATGCTGTCTCTTCATATAGGCCCTGAGAGGCCTTACCTGAGGACTGGGCTCAGGCTGAGGGTCACAATGTGTGTTTGTGACCAATGTGGCCCGCAAGCATGGGCTGGGCCTCATGGGCCACGCTTGTTTCAACTACACTGAACGTTGGACAACATGCCAAGCACAAGGTTTCTTGCCATGGGGAAAGAGTTCTGATTTCTGCCTCATTTTCAACCCTGGGCAGTGGTTGGAGATAAGGTCTAGGTTCTGGAGCCTGAAACACGCAGTTGGGAAGAGATGACGACCTAAGGCCATGGCGGGTCTGATGTGCTCATTGTGAGGCCAGCTGTCTGGGTGGGAACAGGAGGTCCAGGCTCAGGCTGGGTCAGAAGGGGAAATAGTGCCCAGGTCAGCCTATATGTTTGGGGTACAGCCGAATGGCGTGCAGGTTGATCCTCATTTGGGGTTTCGGGGTAGCCCTGTGGGCAATGTTTTACTTCTGTAGGGCAGGCAGAGTGCGGCATTGTAGTTCTGGATTGCCCAACTGGAGGGCTTGTGGGCCAGTAGTCTGAGGACGGAGTCTGAGAACCCAATCTAGGCCTAGGTTTCTGGGTGAGGATATGGCAGTCACAATCTACAGACCTCAATTGAGATCTCATGCATCTGAAGTCAGGGCAAGGATCAGACGATCGCTCAGGTTGGACTTTCTGCCCTGATGGCCCTTTCTTGAAGGGGGTTGGATCACGAGGACATGGGGTTTTCCCACGATGGGAGTTGTGACAAGCTCCAAACTGCAAAGATTCTTCTGCAGGACAATTGAGACCTGTTGGTTGGCTCCAGGCCAACGATTCCGAGCAGGCTTCTAAGGATGGATGGCTGGGTAGCCCACCTCGCATTCCAATTGTCTCCAAGAAACAAGACAGGTTAGATCTGCTGGATGTGGGGGGCAACCGAGGAGGCTGAGTTGAAATGACTCTCCTGTGGATGTGTCCTAATATGTTTTTGTGTCTATGGAGACCTTGGAATGAAGCGGTGGCCCTGGGGCCCTGAAGGGTTCTCCTAAACAGAGGCTTTGACACAGCTCCAACGTGCATGTTTCCCATGTGTAGATGAGATTTGTTCTGATGGGTGAGTCAAGAAACAGCCATATGCTGGTATTGAAATCCAGGCCTCTGAGGAGAGTTTCCTGGAAACCAAAGCAATGGATCCGATTAGTGCCTAGGGGCCTGTCCGTTCCTTTTTACCTCTGGGGACATCAGTCTACGGGTCTGAGTGCAGGTAGGTGCTCAGATGGGCTCAGATTGCCCCTGTTTGTCCTGGGAAGCCACAACTATTGGGATGGCCTCAGGGACTTTGGAGGTTATCCTATTAGTAGGGTTGTGGCCATTGGAATGGGCACATACAATTCCCTTGGAGAGGGCAAGTACAGTCCTCAGGTTTGGCTCCAGGGCCCTGAGCCTGTAGGGTGTGTAGGCCAGAGCTGTTTGGACAGTTGTCTGAAAACAAAAGCTCGGCTTATGTTTTGGGTCATAGGTATGGCAGGACTGATCTACAGACCATGAGGAGAACACTTCGGGATATGAAAAAAGGGCGAGTGTGAGGCTCTTGCTCAAGTTTTTGTCTCTGGATATCGTGTCACTCATGGTCGTGAAATTGCCGGGTGACTTCATGGGAAATGGACGAGTCTTACTCTCTGGGGGTTTGGTCCCGACCAAAGAGTTTGGGGTCATTCTGGGGATGGAAGAAGTCCGTATTTTTGTTGTTGTCGATTTGTTTCATTTTGTTTTTCAACCTCAGATGTCCCACCAAATGAGGGATTCCAGCGTAGAGCCCTGAGGTGGGGCGACTGGACAACCAGAAATCTGGTTAAAAATTGGGGACTAGGGACATGTCAAGCCCGTTAGGACATCTAATGGTCCAGCCATTGAGAGGACTTACTAGAGGACAGGACTCACGCTGAGGTCACAATCCGTGTTTATGCTCTTGTCGCACTCAAAAATGGGCGGGGCCTCGGGGTGAATGCTGGTTTCTCCTACACTGAACGTTGGACAACATGCCAACCACAAGGTTTCTTGCCATGGGTCAGGAAGAGTTCTGATTTCTGCATCACAGTCACCCGTGGGCAGTGATTGGAGATAAGGTCTAGGTTCTGAAGCCTGAAAACTGAGGTAGGGAAGAGATGATGACCTAAGGCCAGGGCGGGTCTGATGTGCTCAGGGTGCGGTCAGCTGTCTGGGTGTTGGTCAGCAGGTCCGGGCTCAGGTTGTGTCAGACAGTGCATTAGTGCCCAGGTTAGACTATATAATTTGGGTACATTCGAGTGCCGTGTAGTTTTATCTTCATTTAAGCTGCCTGGTCGCTCATTAGGCAATATATTTTTTCTAGAGGGCAGGCAGATTGCTTCATTGTCGGTCCGGAATTGCCAAACTTGAGGGCTTCGGGGCCAGGAGAGTGCGGACGGAAGTCTGAGAACACAAGCTAGATTTCGGATTCAGGGTGAGGGCACGGCAGGTACCCCCTGCAGATCTGAACCAATATCTCATGCATCTGAAGTCAGAGCGAGGATCCGACGTTGGCTCAGGTTGGAGTTTCTGTGCATGACGGCCCCTTCATGAAGGGAGCGGAATCTCGAGGCCATGGAGGTTTTCCACGTTGGGAGATGTGGGATGCCCCCCTTCAAGGATTCCTTCTGCGGGACAATTGAGACCTGTTGGACCGCTCCAGGACATCCCATATGGAATGACTCCAGAGCACCATTCGAGGATGGATGCCTGGGAAGTCCGCCTCGCCTTCCAATTGTCTCCTAGCAACAAGACAGTTTAGATCTAATGGATCTGCGGGAGCAACCGGGGTGGCTGAGTTGAAATGCACTTTCCAGAGGATGGGTCCTAATGTGTGTTTGGGTCCATGAGGGCCTTGGAATGGGGAGGTGGCACCGGGACCCGAAGTATTCAACCAAGCTTTGGCATATCTCCCATGCACAAGTTTCCTTGTGGAGACGAGATTTGTTCTGATGGGTCCTCAGGAAATCCCCTCTGCTGGTATTGGAATGCAGGCTTTTGAGGAGACATGCCTGTAAACCAAAGCAATGGATCCGATAATGGCCTCGGGTCCTGTCTGGTTCAATCTTCTTGGTATGAGTGGAGGTAGATGAGTGGAGGTAGATGCTCAGCCAGTATAAACCGCCCTTTTTTGTCCGGGCGACCTACACTATTGGGATGGCCTCAGGGACTTTGGAGGGTTCTCCTAATTTGTACGATTTTTGACAATGGAATGGGCAGAATTCCCATGGATTGGGTGGGGGCAGTCCTAATGTGTGGCTCCAGGGGCCCCAGCCTGGAGGGAGTGTGGCCCAGGACTTTGAGGACAGAAGACTGAAAACACAAACTCAGCTTAAGTTTGGGGACGTAGGTATGGCACGCCCGATCTACAAACCATGAGAATAACTCTTCAGGATATGAAGAATGAGCGAGTCTGAGTCGCTTGCTCAGGCTTTTGTCTCTGGATTTTGTTTCAGCGATGGCCGTGGAATGTTGGGGAGGTCTCATGGGCCATGGACGAATCTTCCTCTCTGTGGATTTGGCCCGATCCCAATTGTTTTTCATCATTCTGTGGGATGGGAGGACTCCTTTCAGGTTTGTTACCTCTGGTGTCCCACCAAAGGAGGAATTCCAAAGCAGAGCCCTGGGGAAGAGTGAAGGGACACCCCGAACGATGGTTAAAAATTGGGGCCTAGGGGCATGGCAAGCCCAATATGCTGTCTCTTCATATAGGCCCTGAGAGGCCTTACCTGAGGACTGGGCTCAGGCTGAGGGTCACAATGTGTGTTTGTGACCAATGTGGCCCGCAAGCATGGGCTGGGCCTCATGGGCCACGCTTGTTTCAACTACACTGAACGTTGGACAACATGCCAAGCACAAGGTTTCTTGCCATGGGGAAAGAGTTCTGATTTCTGCATCATTTTCAACCCTGGGCAGTGGTTGGAGATAAGGTCTAGGTTCTGGAGCCTGAAACACGCAGTTGGGAAGAGATGACGACCTAAGGCCATGGCGGGTCTGATGTGCTCAGTGTGAGGCCAGCTGTCTGGGTGGGAACAGGAGGTCCAGGCTCAGGCTGGGTCAGAAGGGGAAATAGTGCCCAGGTCAGCCTATATGTTTGGGGTACAGCCGAATGGCGTGCAGGTTGATCCTCATTTGGGGTTTCGGGGTAGTCCTGTGGGCAATGTTTTACTTCTGTAGGGCAGGCAGAGTGCGGCATTGTAGTTCTGGATTGCCCAACTGGAGGGCTTGTGGGCCAGTAGTCTGAGGACGGAGTCTGAGAACCCAATCTAGGCCTAGGTTTCTGGGTGAGGATATGGCAGTCACAATGTACAGACCTCAATCGAGATCTCGTGCATCTGAAGTCAGGGCAAGGATCAGACGATCGCTCAGGTTGGACTTTCTGCCCTGATGGCCCTTTCTTGAAGGGGGTTGGATCACGAGGACATGGGGTTTTCCCACGATGGGAGTTGTGAGAAGCTCCAAACTGCAAAGATTCTTCTGCAGGACAATTGAGACCTGTTGGTTGGCTCCAGGCCAACGATTTCGAGCAGGGTTCTAAGGATGGATGGCTGGGTAGCCCAACGTGCATTCCAATTGTCTCCAAGCAACAAGACAGTTTAGATCTGCTGGATGTGGGGGGCAACCGAGGAGGCTGAGTTGAAATGGACTCTCCTGTGGATGTGTCCTAATATGTTTTTGTGTCTATGGAGACCTTGGAATGAAGCGGTGGCCCTGGGGCCCTGAAGGGTTCTCCTAAACAGAGGCTTTGACACAGCTCCAACGTGCATGTTTCCCATGTGTAGATGAGATTTGTTCTGATGGGTGAATCAAGAAACAGCCATATGCTGGTATTGAAATCCAGGCCTCTGAGGAGAGTTTCCTGGAAACCAAAGCAATGGATCCGATTAGTGCCTAGGGGCCTGTCCGTTCCTTTTTACCTCTGGGGACATCAGTCTACGGGTCTGAGTGCAGGTAGGTGCTCAGATGGGCTCAGATTGCCCCTGTTTTTCCTGGGAAGCCACAACTATTGGGATGGCCTCAGGGACTTTGGAGGTTATCCTATTAGTAGGGTTGTGGCCATTGGAATGGGCACATACAATTCCCTTGGAGAGGGCAAGTACAGTCCTCAGGTTTGGCTCCAGGGCCCTGAGCCTGTAGGGTGTGTAGACCAGAGCTGTTTGGACAGTTGTCTGAAAACAAAAGCTCGGCTTATGTTTTGGGTCATAGGTATGGCAGGACTGATCTACAGACCATGAGGAGAACACTTCGGGGTATGAAAAAAGGGCGAGTGTGAGGCTCTTGCTCAAGTTTTTGTCTCTGGATATCGTGTCACTCATGGTCGTGAAATTGCCGGGTGACTTCATGGGAAATGGACGAGTCTTACTCTCTGGGGGTTTGGTCCCGACCAAAGAGTTTGGGGTCATTCTGGGGATGGAAGAAGTCCGTATTTTTGTTGTTGTCGATTTGTTTCATTTTGTTTTTCAACCTCAGATGTCCCACCAAATGAGGGATTCCAGCGTAGAGCCCTGAGGTGGGGCGACTGGACAACCAGAAATCTGGTTAAAAATTGGGGACTAGGGACATGTCAAGCCCGTTAGGACATCTAATGGTCCAGCCACTGAGAGGACTTACTAGAGGACAGGACTCACGCTGAGGTCACAATCCTTGTTTATGCTCTTGTCGCACTCAAAAATGGGCGGGGCCTCGGGGTGAATGCTGGTTTCTCCTACACTGAACGTTGGACAACATGCCAACCACAAGGTTTCTTGCCATGGGTCAGGAAGAGTTCTGATTTCTGCATCACAGTCACCCGTGGGCAGTGATTGGAGATAAGGTCTAGGTTCTGAAGCCTGAAAACTGAGGTAGGGAAGAGATGATGACCTAAGGCCAGGGCGGGTCTGATGTGCTCAGGGTGCGGTCAGCTGTCTGGGTGTTGGTCAGCAGGTCCGGGCTCAGGTTGTGTCAGACAGTGCATTAGTGCCCAGGTTAGACTATATAATTTGGGTACATTCGAGTGCCGTGTAGTTTTATCTTCATTTAAGCTGCCTGGTCGCTCATTAGGCAATATATTTTTTCTAGAGGGCAGGCAGAGTGCTTCATTGTCGGTCCGGAATTGCCAAACTTGAGGGCTTCGGGGCCAGGAGAGTGCGGACGGAAGTCTGAGAACACAAGCTAGATTTCGGATTCAGGGTGAGGGCACGGCAGGTACCCCCTGCAGATCTGAACCAATATCTCATGCATCTGAAGTCAGAGCGAGGATCCGACGTTGGCTCAGGTTGGAGTTTCTGTGCATGACGGCCCCTTCATGAAGGGAGCGGAATCTCGAGGCCATGGAGGTTTTCCACGTTGGGAGATGTGGGATGCCCCCCTTCAAGGATTCCTTCTGCGGGACAATTGAGACCTGTTGGACCGCTCCAGGACATCCCATATGGAATGACTCCAGAGCACCATTCGAGGATGGATGCCTGGGAAGTCCGCCTCGCCTTCCAATTGTCTCCTAGCAACAAGACAGTTTAGATCTAATGGATCTGCGGGAGCAACCGGGGTGGCTGAGTTGAAATGCACTTTCCAGAGGATGGGTCCTAATGTGTGTTTGGGTCCATGAGGGCCTTGGAATGGGGAGGTGGCACCGGGACCCTGAAGTATTCAACCAAGCTTTGGCATATCTCCCATGCACAAGTTTCCTTGGGGAGACGAGATTTGTTCTGATGGGTCCTCAGGAAATCCCCTCTGCTGGTATTGGAATGCAGGCTTTTGAGGAGACATGCCTGTAAACCAAAGCAATGGATCCGATAATGGCCTCGGGTCCTGTCTGGTTCAATCTTCTTGGTATGAGTGGAGGTAGATGAGTGGAGGTAGATGCTCAGCCAGTATAAACCGCCCTTTTTTGTCCGGGCGACCTACACTATTGGGATGGCCTCAGGGACTTTGGAGGGTTCTCCTAATTTGTACGATTTTTGACAATGGAATGGGCAGAATTCCCATGGATTGGGTGGGGGCAGTCCTAATGTGTGGCTCCAGGGGCCCCAGCCTGGAGGGAGTGTGGCCCAGGACTTTGAGGACAGAAGACTGAAAACACAAACTCAGCTTAAGTTTGGGGACGTAGGTATGGCACGCCCGATCTACAAACCATGAGAATAACTCTTCAGGATATGAAGAATGAGCGAGTCTGAGTCGCTTGCTCAGGCTTTTGTCTCTGGATTTTGTTTCAGCGATGGCCGTGGAATGTTGGGGAGGTCTCATGGGCCATGGACGAATCTTCCTCTCTGTGGATTTGGCCCGATCCCAATTGTTTTTCATCATTCTGTGGGATGGGAGGACTCCTTTCAGGTTTGTTACCTCTGGTGTCCCACCAAAGGAGGAATTCCAAAGCAGAGCCCTGGGGAAGAGTGAAGGGACACCCCGAACGATGGTTAAAAATTGGGGCCTAGGGGCATGGCAAGCCCAATATGCTGTCTCTTCATATAGGCCCTGAGAGGCCTTACCTGAGGACTG